>NW_006399976.1:623113-660444 GCF_000299155.1 Elephantulus edwardii
CAGTGACTGGGATAATTGGGATGGGAGTGTTGGAGTCAGTGCGATTGGCACAGGACAGAGCGGAGTTTAGGGCTGTTGTACATAGGGTCGCTATGAGTCGCAGGCGACTCGACGGCACATAACAACAACAACAAACAACAATATAACATGAGAGAGTTTAGAAAGCATCATTCTGAGTGAAATCACTCAGTGACATAAGGATAAATACTGCATAAGATCACTGTTGGGAAAATAGGATGATAAGTATAAATGTCCAAAAGGGGGAGGGGATGGGGGAGCAGAAAAAGGGAAAGAAGGGAAATCATTGGAGTAGCAGAGGTTGGATTGTGGAGGGGAGTGAAGGGATGGGAAAGGATCAATGGGCACTTGAAAAGACAGGGTGATGATAAGTACAGATCGAGTAATTAATTATATATAATGTATATGAATGACTCTGTGATGCTGAACACTGTGTCACTGATGCGCCAAATGTGGTAATGGGCACCCATGGTGGACAGTGTTTGCTGGAACTTCCTGACTTAAACAAGCCTGGAAGCAGGAGTGGCATGCACTTCCGAAATGGCTTGCCTCTGGAAACTCTATGTATGAACAGTGCTCAGGCCTTTCATTCATAGGGTCGCTATGAGTCATCTACGACTTGACAGCACCTAACAACAACAACAACATCATATGAATGACTATATAAAACACAATCTCCACGTACAGAAAAAATACCTGAAATGACATCATGGTGCCCGTTATGATGGTGATGCGACTTGTAAAGATCATGCTGAATGAGAAAAGTGATTCAAAAAAGGGTAAATATTATATGATCTCACCAATATGAAATAAGCAAATACAGAGAAATCTATGACGATTCATGGTTGCCAGGATGGGCAGGGAAGCAGAAAGGGGAGCTTTTCTATGTGAATGGTGGTAGAATGTTTTGCATAAGGGTAGTGATGGTGGTGGCACAGCATGAAACATAATATCACCAACATTGTAGATGTGGAAGTTGTGTTGGCAAATGTTTTGGGGTGTATGTTTTCCCCACAGTTTTTTAAAAAAAGAGAAAGGACAAACTTTATGTTTAAAAAAGAGTAAGAATGGAAAAAATTATAAGTAACAGTGCTGGTATGATTGATTGTAAGTAGACACATCTGGGCCTCTGGGAAATAGATAATGGCCTGATGCCTGCTCCATGCAGCGTGTCTTGGGTTACAAAAATGGAAGAATTCTGTCCACTTTTTGTCCATCAAGAGCTCAGGGTTAATTTGAAGGAGAACACGAGGACAGACAACCATCAAAGCTCGGGAAGGGTGCTGTGCTGCAGGAAGCACCAGCAGGGGAGAACAGGGGTCTAGTGAAAATTCTCAGAGAAGGTGATTTCTAAGTGGATGTCTAACAATTGAGGTTGAAGATTGCCTGGCACCTAGTAGGTGCTGATTTCCTATCAGATGAACTTTGTTGACTTGCATTGGGCAGAAGTTTCTGACTTCGTGTTTGGCCCCCATTTGCTGAAGCTGGAGACTGAGAATAGGAGTTTGAGGGGAAGATGACTCCGGAGCAGTTTTGCTAGAATGCTTCTCTTCTTTCCATTATTTCAATGGTGCCCAATGATCATAATAACCATGGATAGGGGGAATGGACCAAGGTCCTCCGTAAGTAAAAAGCAGCCCAGAATAAATGTCAGAAGTTTTTAAACAGAAAAGATGGGCATTTCCCCGCAGTTTCTCTGTCACTGTAACTCACTACCCGGGTAGCCAGAGCTCACCTCTCTGCGCAGCCGCGCGCCAGAGGGGCTCCCACGCAGGTGTCGAAACAAGCGGTCCATTCCCTGCACAAGGAGGGTCCGCACCGCCGTCAGTGCAGCCCCCATGGTGCTCAGCAGTATCTGCGTGACCCGGGTCAGCTGTGCTCCCACTTCGCGTCTCAGGCACGATTCCAGGGGTCCCTGGACATCAGCTAGGGATTGAAGACACAAGCCTGGGGTTCCCTCCTTGAAGGGTCCCGGCAAACGGAGAGGAAGAGGCCTCCGGGATGCAGCAAGCCAATGTGGACAGACTCTGAGCCCTGCCTCGACTCCATTTCACAAATGCAGACGCAGGACTTGAGATCTCAGCCTGACAGTCCAGGCCTGGACTGATCAGTGCCCCAGGCTCCCTCCACCCCTTCTCATGTCCCCTCTCCTCCAACCCACCTGCTGCTTCCTACACCTTTGCCTTCGAACTCTAACTCCGCCCCTAGCCACGCCTCCTCCCCAATTTAAACCTCACCCTCCAGTCCCGCCCTTTCTTTGCTCCCATTCTCTTCCTTCCTCTCAAGTGCAGAGCAAGATTCTGCCCCTCCTTTCCCCTGACCCCGCCCCTTTCTCCATAAGCCCCGCCCGCCTCTGACCCTGGTTAAGTACAGAAAGCCCCGCCTCCTTAGTCTCCAGAGACACGCCCCTTTGTGGCTCCGCCCAGGATCCCGGCTCCTCCCCTTCTTGTTCTCTCGCCCCTTCCCTCCCTCCCTTGCTGGTTCCAGCCTCACCCCGCAGCCTTCCTGCCACTCTAGCTCTCAGCCGCAGGGTCTGGTCCACCTCTGGACGAATGGTCCTTTCCAGGGTGGCCAGGAGCTCGTCCTTTTCGGGTTGGAAAGCACGAAGTTCGGCGGAGATCCCGGCCAGGATGGCAGCATGGATGGCATCCAGGAGCTGCAGGACAGGGATCCTCATACGCGGCAGTGGAACAGAGATGGAGAGGGACAGGGAGCAAGTGCCGACAGCTCAGACTCCGAGTGTCCGCCACCCCTCCTGACCTCAGTCCAGGCCCAAGCGCGGGCGCGGCCGGTCCCCCGCAGGCCGGACAGGGTCTGGGCGCGCAGAGAGGGCAGCAGCTCCCTCATCAGCAACTCGGTCAGCACCTGCGGGAGAATGAACCCTCCTGGAAGCTGAACCAGCGATGGAGCCTGGTGGGGCGCGTGCGGGAGCGCAGGAGCTGGACTGACCTCGGCGTCTGAGCCCAGGGTCACGTCGTCGTAGCCAAAGTGGCCTTGGTGCTGCCGGTAGAGCCGCACGGCGTCCAGGAAGGCCCGAGCAGCCAGGGCCGGGCTGCGCTGCAGAACTGAGGAGCTCCCTAGTACCCAGAGGGGACCCCACCTCCACCCACACCCCCGCGTCACCCCTCCAGGTCCAGGAATACCCGAGTGTCGCCCCTCACCAGGCCTCAGGACAAAGCCCTCCACTGGGACAGAGCTCCCCCCCCCAAAAAAAAAAACCCACCCCCTGCCCATAAGGGAGGGACTTTTGCACCAATTAAAGGGCGCACACTTAGGCATATCAGCTCTGGTTTCCTTCTCCATCCCCCTGGCCCTTCATTTTCAGCAAGCCCTGATGAAGGCCAGGGCTTCCACCCACTGTCTCTATTAAAATCCCAGTCACTGACTGCCTGGCATCCCTTCTGTATTCCTCCAAGCCACTTTTTACTGAGTAAGGAAACTGAGGTTTTAAGAGGTTCCCATAGCTTATCACAGAGCCTGGCCCACCCTGCTGCCTTATCCTCCCTGAGACCCACCAGTGTCCCTAAGCCGGATGCCTCCCTGGAGGGCCAGTTTCCAGGCACGCTGTGCCTCCCTCGTGGCTGCTGAGAAACAGAGATGCTGGCGAAAAGGGTGCTGCAGGAAGAGGGGGAAACTCTCAGGCATGTCCAGGAGGGGGTCGGGCTCTTCTGGTGCATGGTCTCCTGGAAGGAAATGGAAAATAGTCATGTTCATTCATTTTCTTTGATTCTGAAATTTATCATTCATTTACTAGGATAAAATGTCCATGAAATGCATAAAGCTGCCCCTGTAGTGGACCCTTACCCCTGCTGTGGCATGAGACCTGTTGATTATTGCTGCCACTGTTACGGTTCTAGCAGTACTAGGCTTGGTCACAGTCCTGGAGGACAGTGGCTTAGCCTTCTCCTTAGTATGCAGAGCAGACATCACTAATGGATTCCTGAAGCCTCATCTACACAGTGCGCTAGACAGACATCACCAGTCAATTCAACGATCCATGTGCCCTGATTGTTGTCCTCACCTGATGGCTACCTGGAAGGAGTCAGCCAGGCCTGGTTTGAGCTGGCGCATCACCTAGTAACTCTCTGGGTAAAGGAGATGAATGATTGTCATTGAGTCAACTCTGACTCATGATAGATAACCTTACGTACAAGAGAAAGGAATGTTGGCCAGGGCAGAGTCAGCCGCAGAGCACAGTATATTTGAGCTGATATTGCACTAGGCAATCTCATGGGGGGGGGGGGGGGAGTGGGAGGAGGACATCACCCTCAACCTCATTGACTGTCTGTTCTAACCAAATGTGATGTCCTCCTGAAAACGGATCCCTCGTGATGATATATCCAAAGCAAGGGAGTTGAGTGATTATGATTTTCATGATTTTAAAAATATATTGCCAGGTCTATAAACTCTGCTGAATCCTGTCCACTATGAGTGACCCTGTTGCTATTTGTAATACTGGTAGCACAGCTTTCAGCTTTGCAGTAACGCACCGCAGGATAACAAATTGATGAGCCATTGAAGCTCTATGTCTGGGGCACAGTTTATCATCGCTTTGACCTCCATTTTCTGCCTGTAAAATGATGGAGTTAGTAATGATATGGACAATCTATAGATGCTGAAAGGACAGCATGAATAAATTTCTTTTTGGTTTACTCATTTTATTGTTATGTACCATCAAATCAGAACTGACCCATAGCTGACCCTCCATCAGGTTTTTCATAGACAATTAATCATATGTCAGGAGACTGCCCATCCTCTGGTACCCCTAAATCCTTTATCAAAGAGTCTTGTGCTATTAAGCTAACCAAAACATTGATAGTTCAAATGCACCAGTCACTCAAGGGAAGAAGATATGGTAGTCTGCTGTCAGAAAGATTTATATACTTGGTAATCCTTTGGGATACTTCTACACTGCCTTGTAGGGTTGTTATGAGTTGGAATTAATTCCACAGCAGTGGCTTCTTTTATTTTCCTCGGCAATTCACGCTCTGTCAGTTTGTCATACTGCACTGGTTTTGCATCTTGCTATGATGCCATTTATATTTTAAGCACCAGTAAGATCACCCACGGTGGATAGATTTCAGCAGAACTTCCAGACAAAAACAGACTAGGAAGAAAAGCCTGGTGAAGGACTTCTGAAAATGAGCCAACGAGACCAAGACAGACTACTGTGCTATACAGCACCAGAACACAAGCCCTCTTGGATGGGAAAGCACCTAAAATGTGACCAGCAGTGCCTGTAGGACGGACTCCTAGGGAAAACGCTGGTTGGCTATCAAGGCTGAAGGGTGCTTCCCTAACAGGCACCTTGTCACATGCAGATGCTCAGAGAAATCAGTGCTCTCCATAATCTCAAGTCACAAGAAACCCAAACCCCTGTTCTTCATGCTTCTGCTTTTCTTCAAGTCTCTGCTCAAACCTCACTTATTTCAAAACAGCAGGCCTGCTTGTCTTCTAGTCAATGTGTACTCCTCCTGCAAAATTCTAACTAACAATCCAAATACAGTGCCTGTCTGCCTGGCTCTTCCATTTTTGATCCACATATCACATCTGGGAATCCACCTTCCTGCTCACTTCACACTCCAGACCCCTATTTTCCTCCTGAATGCTCTAAAGTAGCCAATAGGTCCTAAACCTACTAAATAAAGTATGGCCCAACCTCAGGCTTAATTAAGGTGGAGCCTTTCTGATTGGCCCCTTCCTTGGTGCCCATATGAATTTTGAACATGGCCTTCTAGCCTGCTTCCTCTCAGGACCTGTGGATAACAAAACATCCTTTATTTGGGTTGTTGGATGCTAATATGAATTTGATTCTGTGACCTGATTCTTGGTCTTTCTGGTTACTTACTATGCATCTGAGAACTAGACAATAAATAAGGATGGCAGAAAAAGAACTGATGCCTTTGAGCTGTGGTGTGGAGAAGGGCACTGAATGAACATCCATCCCATGGACGGCCAAGAGAATGAACATATATCTTGGAAAGGGTGCAACTAGAGTGCTCTTTGGAGACAAGAATGATCAGGTTTCACCTCACATACTTCGGGCACGTTGCTAGGAGGAACTAGGCCTGGGGAGGAGGGTCGGCAAAGGAGAGGAAGACCCTCAACCAGGTGGATTGACACGGTAACTGCTGCAATGGGCTCTAATATGTTAGGAAGCACGAGGATGGTGCAAGATAAAGCAGGATTCAGATCTTTTGTTTATAGGTTTGCTACGAGTCCAGTCCTACTCTACTCAATGGCACCTAACATCAACAACAATGTGAAAAAAATAAAAAAAAAAAAACCAAAAAACCAACAATGTGAACTTTGTATCCAAGGAAACCTCCATTTGAGATCCCTGCAGGGTATCCCCACCAGTGAGCTCTCCTTTACCGCTCCCTGTTTCTCTCATATCAACACCTCCCACGCTGGATGCTGGTCTCTCCCCGTGTGCCTCTTCCCTTTGCTGATTCTATTCTGTGTCCTTCCCTTGGAATAACCTGTAATCTTGATTAGAACTTCTGCTCTGAGTGGTGAGTCCTTTCAGTGCATCATGCAACTTTAAGGGGATCTCAGGCAACACTAAACCTGCAGCGGATGTCAGAAGTAAGGGTGGCCTTGGGGACTCTCAGACTTTACATTGTTATTGTTTCTATGCTTTTGTACGTTAATTCTATGGTTCCTGAGTGGCACAAGCAGTGTAAACTTGCCTTCTGGTCGTGCAGTGCTTGACTTAAACTGCTAACTAAGAGTCAGAGGTTCAAATCCACCAGCTGCTTCATGGGAGAAAGATGGGCAACTCCTCCTATAAAATTCACAGCTTCAGAAACCCAGTGGAGGGTCATTATGAGTGAGACGCTCCTATAGCAGCGAAAGGGAGGAAGATCTTCAACGAGATGTGTTGGCACAGTGACTATAACAACAGACTCAAGTATGTCAGAGACAGTGAGGATGGCACAGGATAGGACAGGGTTCAGAGCCATTGTTCATAGGATCACTATGAGTCGTAGTCGACTTGATGGCACCTAACAACAGGCTTAAATTTGTTCTTCAGTTCTCTCAGCTTGAGAAATGCAGAGCGAGTTCTTCCCTCTTTATTCTCCAATCCCAGTTCTCTGCACATTGCATTATAATGCTTTGCTTTGTCCTCCCATGCTGCCCTTTGAAATCTGCTCAGCACTTTCACTTCAAGAGGTTTTTTCCTTTGTTTCCGCAATATCCTCATCCAAGGGGCGATTTTCTCCTTGGTGACTATTGGGACATCTGGGGACCTGTTTGGTTGTCACAACTTAGGGGGTTATGATTGGAGGCCAGGGATACTGCTCAGCACCCTATGGTGAAAGAGATAACTTCACCCCAGAGATCAGCCCACCCCCAGCTGCAGCAGTGTCTCCACTGGGGTCCCAGGAGCCTAACCTGAGTGCCCCATAGAGTCTGGGCAGTGAGCATCCAACAGATGGAGATACTCTTGCTGTGAGGTCAGGATGGTGTACCCCGTCAGCGTCGTGGAGCCGAGGGGCTTGCCCCCACTTTCAAATTCCTACAAAAGGCATCCAAAGAACGAGATTAGGATAAACCTAATTTATGGCTTCTACACCCCAATTTTTTTTTTTATTTTGTCAAATTGGATCTGACTGGTACAGGAGGAGATTGTCCCTCTTTCTCCAGCAGAGAATCTGGTGGATTTGAACCATGCACCCCTGGGATTGCAGTGCAGCTTCTTGCCGCTAGGTCACCAGAGCTCCCTAACACCCCAACTTTTAACCTGAGGGAAGGTTTGGGTGAACTGGGGAAGTTCTCACTCCTCTCAAGGCCATCCCTCCAGGACCCCATCCCTGTTCAACTGAATCCATGGTCTCATGAGGCACGGGGCGTCAGCACCATTTCCACAGAGGGGGAAACTGAGTCCCAGGAAGGCAAGGGATCCACAGGAGCTCCTTGGATGGGAAGCAGGCACTTGTTGAAGTGAGCCTGGTTTTACCAACGACTGTGAGTTCCTCCCCTACTTCTCCATTTGTGTCTCCATTTACAATACATTCAGGTGGAACACGCCCGGATCAAGCACCGGGGGTGGGGGGGTGGGGTGGGGTGTGAGGGCCAGGAGTGGCGGTGTGAGGCTGAATTTATATTAAGGGACTGAGAACAGGGACTTGAGGGCTTCGGGGGCTCTATACCAGGCCCAGCCAGAGCGAGATGAAGAGGAGCGGGTCGCCGGCAGAGGGCGGCCGCGGCGCGCTCACCTCCTGGCGGCTGAACCACTCCAGGCGGCCGTCGCCACGCAGGACGCAGAAACTCCGCTGCCACCGCGGTGGACGGCCCCGCAGCTGGGTCAGGGGGCCTCGGTGCTCGCGGACGCGGGGCAGCTTCTGCGGGAGGGACGGGCAGGAGTTGGGGAGCAGCCGAGGTACCCCGATCACAGCACCCACCAGCCCTGGAGCCACCAAAAAGAGGGCGAGGCGCACAGTGTCCAGTACGCCCTGGTTTGAAGGCTCTCAAAAGTCCCCTACGCCTGGTCCTGCCCCGCGAGGTGGGGCGCACACTGGAGCTTTCCTACTGGGCCGAGTCAATAAAAATGCAACTGTCATGGAGGTGAGAAGAGGGAGCCCGGGCTGCCCTCAGGGCTGTCAGCGCCCCTCGGACTGGAGACAGCAGCGTGTGGTGGAGGCGCCTCCCTGGAGAGGTCCGAGGGCCTGGCTGCGCTCCGCCTTCCGTGCCAGGGTTTGGGAAACACTAGGATGGTTTGGCAGCGACTGTTGGTGATGGATGCACATCAGGATTCATGTAATTGGTGTCACTAAGTTATACTCCGGGGAGCTCTGTGGTCTCGTGAGTCGCGCTGCCAATCTAAAGGCGGGCGTTTTTAATCCATCAGCAGCTCCGCGGAAGAAACACAGGCCATCTCCTCCCACGGAATTTACAGCCTCAGAAAACCCGCTGGAGGGTCAGCTGTGGATTGGTTCCAAGTCGATTGCAATGACTTTTGACTGAAGTTTTACTTGTGGGAGTAGAGGGGAAGAATGAGCGAATAAATAGTTCTTAAGTGTCCTGGATGCTGACACCAGGGAGCGCAAAGGCCTAAAAATTCTAATTTTGCTAGAGTGGCACCTGGAGTGAGCGCTTTCCTTCCAAGGGTTCCCCGCCAGCCACGCCCACTGGCACATACCACGCCCCCGCGCGACAGACACGCCCATTCCCAGCCACGCCCCCAGGCCATGCCCACCCACCTTACTGCGTATCAGCTGGCGCCCTGCGGGCTCCTGGGGGCCCAGCTCTCGGGAGATCTGCTGCAGGACCGAGGCCGCCAGTTGTTTGCGGTAACATGGCAAGAAGTTCCTCAGCAGAGCGTCCACCTGACCTGCAAGGACAAGATAGTGAGGTGATTAGAGGGGTCTGCAGGCCTGTCTGAAGACAGAATGACAGGGAACCCACTGTGGTCTCCTCCTTGCATCCCAAAATTGCCCCACAAGACTTGCCCTGGATATCATTCACCCAGGGCCCTCCGTTGTCCTGTTACCCCCCACGTGGGCGGCAAGGGGAGGGCCTAATTGATAGCTAATACGCAGTAACAAAAACAAAGCAAACTGGTGACCCTCAAACAGATTCCAACTCATTTTAACACACGTGCTCTGCAAATAAGTACTGGGGTTTTTTTCCAGGAACAGATTGCCAGGCCTTACTTTCATGATATTGGAGACAGGTTGCAACCCTGACGCACTCCTTTCCTGATTTTGAACCATGCAGTGTTTCCCTGCTCTGTTCTGAGGACTGCTTCCTGGTCCAAGTATAGGTTTCATATAAACACAGTCAAATGTTCTAGGATTCCCATTTTCTTCAAGGCTAGCCACAATTTGTTCTGATCCACAAAGTCAAATGTCTTTGCATAGTCAATGAAACACAGACATTCCTCTGGTACTCTTTGCTTTCTGCCAAGATCCATCTGACACTGGCAATAATGTCTCTAGTGCCACGACCTCTTCTAAACCCAGCCTGTATTTCTGGTCTCTGTCAAAATGCAGTCGTTTCTGGATAATCTTCAGCAGGATTTTACTGTTGTTGTTGTTGTTGTTATGTGCCGTCAAGTCGTTTGTGACTCATAGAGACCCTATGTACAACAGCCCTAAACCGTGCTCTATCCTGTGCCAATCTCATTGCCTCTGACACACCCATCCCGATTACCCCAGTCACTGAATCAATCCACCTCATAGAGGGTCTTCCCCTCCTGCGCTGTCCCTCTACTTTACCTAGCATGATGTCCCTCTCTAAAGACCTGTCTCTCCTTACATGTTCAAAGTATGTCAGACGAAGCCCCAGAATCCTTGCCTCCAAGGAGTAGCCTGGTTTAACCCTCTCTAGGATGAATCTGTTTGTTTTCTTGGCAGTCCATGGTACATTCAATACTCTTCTCCAGCACCCACAGCTCAAAGGAGTCAATTCTCCTTCTATCCTCCCTAGTCATTGTCCAACTCTGATGCATAACAAGTGATTGCAAAAACCATGGCCTGTATCAGGCACACCTTAGTCTCCAGAGAGACACCATTGCTCTTGAGTACTTTAGAGAGGTCCCTAGCCGCAGACTTTCCCATCGCAATACGTTTTTTGATTTCCTGGCTACTGGTGCCAAGAGTGTTGACCGTGGAGCCGAGCAAACTGAAGCTGTGAACAATCTCAATCTCTTCACCATCCATCCTGATGCTACCGATTGGTCCAGTGGTGAGAATTTTTGTCTTCTTGACATTGAGCCTCAGTCCATATTGAAGGCTGCAGTCCTTGACCCTCTGCAGTAAGTGCATGAGGTCCTACTCAGTTTCAGCGAGCAGGGTTGTGTCATCTGCATAACGCAGATTGTTGATAGATCGTCCACCAATCCTAACGCCATGCTTCTCCTCATAGAGCCCAGGGTTTAGTGTGTAATATTTAGTGATATTGTTAAATAATTTCCACATACTGTTGGGTCATATTTTTTTTAATGGAAATAAATATGGATCTCTTCCCATCAGTTAGCCAAGCAGTTGTCCTCCAGACTTCTTGACACACAACTTGGAGAGCACATCCAGGGCAGCATCTGTTTGTTGAAATACATCAATTGGCATTCTATCAATTCCTGGGGCTTTATTTTTTTGCCAAGTCATTCAGAGCAGCCTGAACTTCCTCCTTCAACACCGTTGCCTCTTGATCATATGTTATTTATTGAAATTCTTCTGTGTCAGCCATTTCTTTTCAGTACAATGAGTCTGTATACTCCTTTTGTTTGTCTTCCTTTAGTGCTTCCTGAATCATTCAATGTCCTGCCCATATTCTGCATCCTTAAGCAGAACAGATCATTCAGGAAGCAGGGCTTCATGAGGAGGATGTGGCATCAGGATTGGAGGAAGATTCATTAACAACCTATGTTATGCAGATGACACAACCTTGCTTGCTGAATCTGAAGAAGTTCTGAAGTGCTTGCTGCAGAAGGTCAAGAACTGTAGTCTTCAATATGGATTGAAGCTCAACATCAAAAAGACAAAGATTCTCACCACTGAGCCAACTGGCAGCACCATGATAGATGGAGAAGAGACTGAGGTTGTTAACAATTACAGCTTGATTGGCTCCACAATCAATATTGTAAACACCAGCAGTCAGGAAATCAAAAGACAAACTGCATTGGGAAAATCTACTGTTAGCGACCTTTCCCAAGTGCTGAAAAGCAACCATGTCAGTCTAGAGACTAAGGTGTGCCTAATCCAGGCCATGGTCTTCATAATTACTTGCTATGTATTGGAGAGCTGGACAATGACTAAGGGTGACAGAAGAATCAGTGCCTTCAAATTGTGGTGCTGCAGACAAGTCTTGAACATACCATGGACTGCCAAGAAAACAAATAGATCTGTCTTGGAGAGGGTGAAGCCAAGTTTCTCCTTGGAGGCTAGGATTTTAAAGCTCCATCTCACATACTTTGGCATGTGGCCAGGAGAGACCAGTCCTTGGAGAAGGACATCATGCTTGGAAGGGAGGCGGGACAGCGCAGGAGAAGAAGACCCTGGATGAGACGGATTGATACAGTAACTGAGGTAATGGGGGTTGGCATGTCAGAATTAGTGAGACTGGCTTAGGACAGGACAGGCTTCAGAGCTGCTGTACATAGGGTCACTGTGGGTTTCAGGTGACTCAATAGCACATAATAACAACCTTCATGGTACCTTTAGGTAGATTAAAATTGTTTGCACCACTCAGGAACTAAAAGTAATGCACTCAAAATACTCCATCGAAGACCTGACCCATAGCTGACTCTCCAGTGGGTTTTTAAGAGGCAGTTAATCACATAGGAGGAGATTGCCCATCTGTCTCCTGTGGAGCAGCTGGTGGCCTTGAACCACTTGCCTTCAGGATTACAGTGCAATGTATGTGTGTGTATGTGTACATATACATAATTATATATGCAATTACAGATCTGTGAAGCCAGCACCCTAATTGAGATCACAAATTTAACCCAAATCCACTACCATTGAGTCACCTCTGACTCACAGGATCCAATAGGACCGAGTAGAGCTGCCTTTTAGGGTTTCAATAAATCAGATTTATTTCTTTACATAAAGAATATATATTTTTTAAATTTTATTATTTTGTGTGCGTGTGCCATCAAATCAGATCTGACTGGTACAGGGGAATATTGGCCTTTCTTTCCAGCAGAGCATCTGGTGGATTCAAACCATGATAAACAATATATCATGTATAAAGATGACCCTATCTTTTCCCCTCAGAGCAGTTTTTGGGTTTAAACCACCAACCTTTGGGTTAGCCGCTGATCATTTTAAGCCCTGCTTCACCAGAGTGCCTATGAATACATCTGTTGCCCACAAAAGTGTCCTTGTGGTCTGTAGGGGAATTTTTCAGAATATTTTTTAAAACTGTGCTAAAAATGTGCACAACAATGTACCATTTCAACCATGTACGTTTACAGTTTTGTGATTACATTCAGCGTGGTATTCAACCATCACCCTTATCTGTTTCCAAATTTCAGAAGCTTTTACATGCCCCATGCCAGCACAAAGTAGAGGGGTGCTCTGGTGGTTTATCCATAAGAAGTTGCACTGTCAATGCCAAGGTCTGTGGTTTGAATCCACAAGCTGCTCCAAGGAGCAAGAGGGTTAATCTCCGTCTGTATAATTTACTTCCCCTTACTTGACGGTACACAACAACAGCCCAACACCAGGAAATTTCTAGAGTGAAGAAATGGTCTGTATTTTGATCTAAAAAGCACTCCCAAGATGTTAAAGTTATTTACGTTTTCTCCCTCAGATGTGCACCTGACTGGCTAGAAAATGTTTCCTTTCTGTTGCCTGCAATGTGGACTCGGTGGCGGGAGCAGCAGTAGCCATCACAAAGTGGCCTGAGTACAGAGGCAGTCTCCAGATGGAAGGTGTTCAGCGTCATCCCATTACAGGAGAAGAGAAGCAAATCAGCTTATTTAAGCTATGAAAGGTGAAACAGTATCTTGACACTGTACAGCATAACTCATTGAACAAGGCTTGTGAGAGAGGCTTCGTTGCTGTGTTACCTGGTAGACTAAGAATGAGGCCTGGAGAGGTGCACTCACTCAGAGTCACACAGGGAAGGGACGGGGTACACTCTTGGGAGTCTGGTCTTTGCACGTGCTATTCCCCCCTCAATGGAGTGCTATTCCTGCCTCTCCTACCTGCCAACTCATTACACACTTCTGATCCACCTCACACGTCTCTCAGACTGTGGAGCCCCCACAAGTGGGAGGGTCCCCAGCACGTGATCAGGGACTCATCAAACATGGAATCCTTCTCAGTTTTTCTGATAGGAAATAAAAAATGAGCCTCAGTCCCTGGGGTCCATTTACAGGGGCCTGCTCTCCCTGGCCCTTCACAGGACCACTTCGGGCCTGACTGGGCCCAGGACACCTTTGCCCAGGTTCACACCCAATTGCACCCCAAACTCCTGAACAGAGTTACTAGAACTAAAATGCAAAAGACAGGAATCACTCTTGTACCAGTCAGATCCAATTTGAGAGTACACACGCACAAAAAAAAAAATTTAAAACCAAAAAAAAAAGACAGGAATCAGTTCAAATTTCATTTTAGATAAATAACAAACACTTACATTAGCAAAAAAAGTACATTCCATTCAATCCTTGGGCTATAATTACACTTAAACAGTATTCATTGCTTATCTGAAGTTTACACGAACAGGGTGCAGATAGATGGTTAAACACTTGACTACTAGCTGAAAGGTTGGCAGTTTGAACCCCCTCAGAGACACCTGGGAACAAAGACCTGGTGATCTGCTTCTGAAAGGCCATGGCCTTGAAACCCTCTTGAGAGTACTACTCTGCAGGCGTGGGGTGGCCAAATTCAACAACGCACAGTAACTTGTGTCCTGTGTCTGAGGGTCCTCAGCCTGACCCTGCATATCCCACTGCCGCCCCAGCCCTGCCCGGCTCACCCCTCAGATACTGCTGCTGCTGCTTGTCCAAAGGGCTTGAGGATCGTCCACCCATCCTGGCCTGAGGTCTCTGGGCTCCCCTGTGAATAAAGACCGACACCCTCCCACTCCCTCAGTCCCAGGTCCCCGAGCTCAGGGTGAGCTAAGAACAGGATCCCAGAGATGGCCGGGTGCTGCAGAGCCCAGCCTGGTCCAGAGACCACACAGGCCTGGCATGAGGACACCCCCGCAACCCTTTCCTCTTGCCCCTCCCACTGCACCTGTGCCCTCCCTGCCCCCTGGGGGCCTAGGCTCCCCTGGGTTAGTGGTTTCTGGTCTCTGCCTCCTACTGGGGCCCAGGGCCTTGGGGCAGACTCACTGGGGCTGGAGAGAGGAGCTGGCCAACTGGCATAGCCGGAAGGATTGCCTGATGGAAGCAGGGCAGACATGGCATCCCTGAGCCGTCATAAGTTTGTGGGGACAGAGATTTTAAAAAATAATAACCATCAAATCTGTTGTGATGGAATTAATTCTGACTCCTGGGCACCCCCACGTGCGACAAGCAGAATTGCTCCAGACAGTTTTCCATACCGCTTTCTTGGTGTAATCGAATGGGGGAACTCTGGTGTCAACAAACTGTGCTCTAATCTCGAAGGCACGCAGTTTGAGGCCACCAGCTGCTCCACAGGACAGGAAACCTCGAGTGTGATTAACTGCCTCTAAAAACCCGCTGGAGGGTCAGCTATGGGTCAGGCCTAACTCTATGGTACACAACAATACAATCTGATGGAAGCAAATTGTCAGGCCTTTATTCCTTGGTGCTACTGGAGGAGTTTAAGCTGCAACCGTTTGATTAGCAGCTGAGCACTTAATTGTTGCACCATCACAACTCATTTTGGGGGTCTAGTTCTTGGTGTTCCTCTCCCACTGTGATCATCTCTTGCTGGACAATGCTGGGGAACCAGGGACCCAGAAGCCTGAAGGCAGAGTACCCCCCAGCCTCTGGAGTCAGTCATGGAGCTGGAGAATTGGGGTCCCAAATTAGAGGTGGGGCTGGGGATCCAGAGGGTTTGTTCCGTACTCTCCTAGCTCTCACCCCAAGCACCTCCTCTCCATCTCACTTCAGACTCCCTTCTCCACACCCCCCAGGCCCTCATCTTCATTGTATACTCCTTTCTAGCCTCAAGTTCTGACCACAGCTCTGATTTATGCACTTCACAGTTCCTCTGAGCTCTGGGAAAAGGCCAGCTCGCTCTCTCCACAGCCTGTCCTCTGCAGCCCCTCAATGCCCGCAGCTCCCTCTGCAAGTACCAGCCTGGTGTCAGGTCAGAGAAATCCTCAGTGGAGGCCAATGCAGTATTGCACCAAGACCTGCAGGAATGAGGGCTCATGCCAAGACTTGCGCTGTGGCAGAAAACCAGGTAGTAGGTATGGCAGGTGCAAAGGCCCTGAGGTGGGAATGAAGGTGGTCAGTTCCAGAAACCAATGAAGTGGGTGGGCCAAACCAGGGTGAGTGAGGGGCCCATGGATGGGGAGGTGACATGGGCTACACAGGATCCCCTGAGCTGGGATGGGAAGAAAAGGGGTCTCACTCTGAGAGCTGGGGAGGATATAGAAAAGTTAACACCCCTAGTGTACTCCTGTGTGTGGGTACCCTTCCCTGGGGTCCCAGGGCCCCATGTCCTCACTTCCCTCTTCTCAGCCCATGTTCTGCTTCTGCCCTGGGTTGGGGATGTCACAGCCACCTGTTTGCCAACCCCATGAAGTTGTCCTTCACCCCCCATCATTTCTCAAAGTGTCTGGGGTCCCACCTCCTCACTCTCACTTCTGGGCTCGATGAGACTTGGGGAAACCTGGCTTTCTGTTGTTTCAACTTCACTCCCCCAGGACAGCCACACCCCTTGGGGGTTTCAGTTCCTCCCTCGGGTTCAGCACAGCTGCCTGTTGTGTGCAGAGCAACCTCTGGGTCTCACCCTCAGTACTGAAGGGACCACTGAGTCTGGTGGGCCTGAACTTGAGGTCCCTGGCATCCCCCTGTGCACATGTAAGGCTCTGAAAAGGCCTGCAACAGTCACAACTGACCCAGCATGAGACAGGAGCCTGGCTGAGGAAGTACAGAGCCGTGTCCTTCGAAAAGCTGTGTCCACATACTAATCCTCAGGGCACATGAACATGACCTTGCTTGGCCATGGGGTCTGTGCAGGTAGGATTAAGTTAAGGCTCTCAAAAGGAGATTATCTTGAGTCCAGAGTGGGCCCTAATCCCAATTAAGAATGAGGAATCCAATTAGAAATCTAGCATTAGAAAAGAAAGAATACAGAGAGGTAAGGGGCCTGCTGACAAAGGAGGGGGAGATTAGAAGGCTTTGGCCACAAGCCCAGGCATTACCAGAGCCACCAGAAGCAGGGACAAGGGTCCTATCCTTACACCCCCACCTTCATTTCTGTCTTCTGGCCTCTAGACCATGAGAGAACCCATCGATGCTCTTTCAAATCCCCCAGTTTATGGGACTCTGTCCCAGACACCCCAGGAAACTTGCCCACGACTTCTGTCCAGCTGGAATGAGGGACACTAGTTGAGGGTCAGAGTCTCAACCCAGAGCCCCCAAGCCTACTACCCACCAAGGACTATGAGACAGACACACCAACCAAGGTATCTTTTAATACCCAGGCTGCCCAGAGCGAAGGCCTGGGGACTGAGCCACAGGTGGGCCTGAGGCTTCTGGAAGCCTGTGTGGCCTTGAGCACACAGTCAGAGTGGCAGCGAGTGGGGCCCAGCCCCAGAAGGTCCCAGCCTTGGTGCGCGCCCTGTGGCTACAACGTGGAGTGCTTCTCGAAGGGCACAGTCAGCAGGCGGGCGGCCGCCTCATCCAGGAACCAGCACAGCTTCCCAGTGTGTGGCTGCACCAGAGCGGCGGGGAGGGGGTTCTCCTCGTGTCCTTCCAGGATACGCTGCAGTGACAGGGGAAGAGTCAGGAGTGGGAGGGGGGCCCTTGGGTAGCAACCCCGATGGACATGATTCATGACCCCTTGAGAATGGACATGGCCCTTCCCGGCTGATGTCACCGAGTCAATCCTGACCCATGGGGACCCTGTGTGGGCAGAGAAGAACCACTCTCCAGGGTTTTTGAAGCTTTGCTCTTGGAAGCAGACTGATAGGCCTGTCTTTCAAGGCACCAGAGTGGTGGGTTCAAACTTCTAACCTTCTAGTGAATGGTATAGTACATAACCATTTGCACCACTCAAGGCTGTCAAATCATGAGAAGGGACATTATCCCTTCCTTTCTTGCTTCTAACAGTTTAATTCCAAATTAAAAAACCCAAACCTGTGGTCTTTATGTTGATTCTGACCCATGGTGACTCCCTGCGTTAACAAGGAGAACTGCTTTCTGGGCTTCAATCTCCACGGAGAATGCCAGTCCTTTCTTCTGCAGTGTCCCTGAGTGGAACTGAACTGTTAAAATTATAGCTAGGAGCTGAGCACAAACTGCACTGCTCCCTTCACTGAACTCAGGGGCCAGTAAACTTTTCTTCAAAGGACCAAGAGTTGATACTGTCGGCTCTGCAGACCAGATGGTCTTTGTATTAGCCACTCAGGGGTGCTGTTGTAGCCTCAAATAGCCATAGTTAGTATGTAAACAGATGGCCTTGGCTGTGTGTTGGTAGAAATTCACAAGCATTGAATTTGCCTCTGAGTGCAGCTGTAGCCTCATCTGATCAAGTTCATTTCACAAGCACTAATTCCTAAAGAGCCTAGAACTGCAGCTGAGAGCTCCCCTTTGACCTTAGAATTACTGAACTATCCTGAGCTCTGATGCCTCTGGTGAAATGATAGTGCAGGTCACATTCTACCTTGAGGACCCACATGCCTGTGTCCTTTAGAAACTGGCTCTCCACCATTACCTTCAAAACAGCTGCCTTGCCTTCTCCTGTTGCCACAAAGATGATGGTTCGGGCTGCGTTCAGCACAGGTAGTGTAAGGGTCACACGCTGAGGTGGAGGCTTTGGGGAGTCACTGATGGGGGCCACGATCTTCTCCTTCTCCTGTGGGAGGGAAAAGTACAACACTGCTTCAACTTCTCGAGCACTTTCTCCACAAGAGACACCCTGCACATCATCCTCCCATCCCTCCATTCCCAGCAGATGATTCAAGGTCTCATTTTAAGACAGGTGAACCTCAGAGGCTCAGGAGGGTGCAGCTTCTTGTCCTGGCTTGCCCAGTGAGGCTGGCTGGCAGAGGCAGACTCAAACCCAGCTCTAAGTACTGCAGGGAGCCCTCCCTCTGGGGAGCTTCAGGGGCTGGAGGGGGCCTCGCTGGTACATTCACCTGAAGGAGCGGGTGGTCCGGGAAGAGCGAGCACGTGTGGCCATCAGGGCCAATCCCCAGGATGAGGAGGTCAAAGACTGGGATGGAGTCCCCTTGGAAGGCCTGGGTGGGGAAAGAATAGGGCAGAAAGGGCGTGAGCCAGGGGTTCAGAGGGCACCATAGCTGTCAGAAGCACAAGTGGCTTTAACCCACTGTGATGGATTGAACTGGGTCCCCTAAAAAGTGTCAGAATCCTCCTAACCCATAGGTGATCCCATTTAAGAATAAGATTTTCTTCGTTGTGTTAAAGGAGCTCTGGTGGCGTAGTGTGTTATGTCTTATACAGCTAACCCAAAAGTCGGTGGTTCAAATCCACCAGCTGTTCGGAGGCAGAAAAATGTGCAGTCACCTCCAGTAAAGATTTACTGCCTTGGAAAC
Organism: Elephantulus edwardii; assembly: GCF_000299155.1. Classification (NCBI taxonomy): domain Eukaryota; kingdom Metazoa; phylum Chordata; class Mammalia; order Macroscelidea; family Macroscelididae; genus Elephantulus; species Elephantulus edwardii. The sequence continues at coordinate 642,284 of NW_006399976.1, forward strand.
CTGATGGAGGGTCGTGAGTCAGCATCAATGAGACGACAGTGGGTTTGGTTTTTCTGGTTGGTGTGTTTCTGTGAAGAGGACATAACAGTACAGGCTGTACCTTAAGGCGATCACTCTTGAAATATAAAAGGAGTAGCTTAGGTGCAGTCAAGGAAGCATAAATGGGCAAGACTGCTACGACGTGAAGGTCTCTGAGGAACAGAAGCTGAAAGGACGACCCATCCCAGAGCCAAGAGCCACCCCTCTGGCCAGTGCCCTTAATTCAGAACCCTAGCTCTGGTGCCCTTGAGGGTAAGGAGGTGTACCACCAAGTCAGAGGCTCAAGGTTCAAATCCATCACCGTCCCCAGGGGAGAAAAGACGGACAAACTCTCCCTGTGTGATTTACAGCCTCTGAAAACTCACTGGAGGGTCAGTGATGAGTTGGTTCTGATTTGATGGCATAGAGACTCTTGAATTATGAAGAAATAAATCTCTGTTCCTTAACACATTGCTGCAAATGATGGCTATAGCCGTCCTGCACATTTTAATTAATAATAAAGGAAGATCATTCGACATCAACGACTGACACTCAATTTCATATGGCAGTCATAAACAATTGAAAAAAAAATTGTTTCTAAGAACGTCGTCAATTTAAAAGTGTGCGGCAATGCGTTAAAGCCGCTCATTTGTGGTTATGACAGCAGCTCTCACCCCACCTGTGATAACCCAAAAGCCAAGCCCTCTGCTGTCGAGTCTCCAAGGCAGCAAATCTTTCTCTGCCCATCTTCCTCCCAAGAAACTGCTGGCGGATTTGAAGTACTTATCTTTCTGTCAGCAGTCGAACACATCATGTACTACGCCAGGGCTCTTTCACAGTGAGAAAGGACACTCTTATCTACAAAGTTCTGCTTTTTACCTGTCAGGCTCACTAGGTGTCACAGGTTTGGAGGTACAACTGCCATGAAGGTGGGGGACCCAGGACCGCTACTAGGTCATCACACCCTCTCAATTCCCCGGAGCCGAGCTGTGGGCTCTGGAGGGCAGAGGCTTTCCAAGGGAGGAGGTCTCTAGGAGACGTGGCCTACTGATAGCCTCCAGGAGAGTTTCTGTGAGTTGCTCCAGTGCAGGCCCAACAGAAGCTATGTTCTACTTATGTGTGGGCGTGGCCTTCATGGGGTCCCTGGGAACTCACTTCTCGAAGTTTCTTGGCATAGTCCTCGGCTGCTTCTTCCACGGGCAGTGAGGGGTTAATGGTGATCACCTGGCTCTCAGGGATGGGCAGCTTGGACAGCAGCTGGGCCTGTGAAGACAAGACAGTAACAGCAGTCAAGTAACCGCAGGAGAGGCTGGCCTCCGCCAGGCGCCACCTCGTGGATAGTACTGTCATTACAACTTTCCTTGTACGAGAACGGATTGCCCTTATTTATTTTCGCTCTTTTTGACACTGTCTCTCTTCTCCGTGTTCCGCGAGGGCCAGCCGTGCCAAGCTCCCCACTGCGACTCCAGCGCCCACACTTAGTGGTGAGGGGCATTATCGAACAAACATCTGAGCAACTTCCTTTTTTAAAATATTTTGTTATTTCCTTTTGTTATTATCAGCCATGTGAATACATTTTTCTTGAAGTATTCCTGGAAAATGTTTTAAAGTCACAAAAATTGAAGGGGATCCACAACATAAAAAGACTCCCAAGTATCCTGAAAAATCTACAACCAGGAGAAGATAAAATAGAAATTGAAGGGGGAAAGAACAAATGCCCACTTTTTCATTTTAATCAGATATTTTATTGGTCTGGCAAATGCAAAATACACATCTTTCTGAAAGGCAGACCCTTTTTGAAAGCTAGTATAGCTTCATTCCAGGTACAAAAGCCTACTTTTTAATTTAGAGAAGACACGCGGGAAATGGGATGCAGAACGAGGCCACTGTTGTGACGAGCTGAGCATCGCTGCTGTTATGTGTCCCCAGAGGCGGGTGGCACAGGTTTGAGCCCCCAAACAAGGTGGGAGTGGCTGAATAACTGGGCCGGTTCTGGCTCTTCTTTTGACCTCATCTGTGAAAGGAGGGACAGCAGCCCTGCTTCATAAACTGTAGTGGAGATTGGCGAGCTTTAAGAGATGCAGCTACACTCTGAACTCCCTCTGAGCACCTGCTGGCCTAATGCATACAGTCCACCTTCTCGAAGTATGTGCTCAGCACACAGATGGAACAGATATGGAGAAGGGGCACAGCTTTTCCTGATTCTTTCAGGGCCAGGATGACCACTGAAAAGTAAGGCCCCAGTGACCCCTCCTGTCCCTAACTCTGAGTTGTTCACACTACAAGGCTGAAGGCAGAACAACTTGCCCAAGTCGCTGGATCCACCAATCTGTTTCACCACCAGGTGGTTCCCCAGCCACGCCCGCATTCAGGGCGCGAGATAAAGCAAGAAGGAGATTGATTGCAAAACTCTCATAGTCCTACGAGGGTGGCGATCTCAGGCCAGCCAGATGGGCATTCCAAGAAAGAACCTACATAAAAATAGGAGGTATGGTGTGATCCTCTGCAACTCCCGTAGCCAGGATTTTGGCAGTACCAAGGATTTAAGGGGACGGGAAAATTCAAACTGACAGATTCATCAAGGGGCCACACCACCCCTTAATAAAGAGACACACACCACACCCTCCAGCGGCTCTCATAGCCGGCGTTTAGCAGGTGGGACCCACCCGGCACAAGTGACCCCAGGCGGCCCCCGTAGTCGGCGCTAACATGTGGGCGGGGCCCGCTAACTATGACCCCCGGCGGCCCCCGTAGCCCTCACCCGGTAGAGGCCGTACGTGCTTTCGGCGTGCTCGAAGGGGACCAGGCGCTCGTCGCAGAAGCCCAGCGTCCAGCGCGCGAGGTTCGCGGGCCCGGCCGGGGCGGCAGCGGCGGGCAGCTCGCGGGCCAGCATGGAGATAAGGCTGCCTCCCGACAGGCCGAGCGCGAAACGGCCGCGGGCTCCCGCCAGGCAGCACTCAGCCCGCTGCGCCACCAACTGCGCCAGCGATGCGCCCAGCTCCTGCGGGCTCGAAAAGACCGAGATGAGGCCCGGGGCCGGCGCGGCCATGGCGACGGCGGCAGAGGGGAGGCGGAAGCGCTCCCGGTGGCCGCCAGTGCGCCTGCGCTGGGGCCGACCGGGTTACACCATCCCCAGCCGGTGTGCCGCGCAGCCCAGGACGCATGCGCATTCGGGGGCGTGACGGGCAGTCCGCGCCGATTGCAGCACCCTGGTTTTGAGGACCTTTCCTGCACCTGCCGCTGCCAGGGTGTGTTCTCATCAAACTTCGCACAACTCTCTAGCAACTCCTCCCTCAGCACCCATGCACGTCGCAGCCTGTCCCTCTGATGGCCTCCAGGACGACACCATGCTGTCGTGGTTCTCTTTCCTCTGCCTCGCAGGTACTAACATCCCCCCCTTGCCCTTCCGTGCAAATCCTTCCAGGGGCCGCCCCTAAACAAGGGACTCAGGGCAGGGTGACTTCTAACCCTGCACTCACGATTTGCCCTGAGGCCTTGGGACAAGTCCCAGAACTTCTCATTGGGGCATATAAAAAATACATAGCTTTCAAGTCTCAGAAAGCCAAAGAGTGAGAGAAGTCTGTCTGTCTCTCTGTCTACCTGCTCTGTGGGATGTTCTGGAAAAATAAAAATTTTAGATAGTGTGAAAAGATGAGTGGTTGCCAAGGGATCGGTGGATGGAATTTAGGGATGAATAGGTGTACCGGGAATTGAAGTGATTCTGTATGATATACCAAGTGATATCTACGTGATATTGTTATGTGCTGTCGAGTCACTTGCAACTCATGGTGACCCTATGTACAACAGCTCTGAACTCTTTTCTATCCTGTTCCAACCTTACTGACACACCCACCCACCCCTACTACCCCTGTCACTGAATCAATCCAAGATCTTCCTTTCTTGTGCTGTCCCTCCACCCTCTCAAGCATGATGTCTGTTCCATTTTGCAACATGCCCAAAGTATGTCAGATAGAGCTTCGGAATCCTTGCCTCCAAGAAACAGCCAAGTTTCACTCTCTCCATGATGAACCTGTTCTCTTAGTCCATGGTATATTAAGTACTCTTCTCCAGCACCACAACTCAAAGGGATCAATTCTCCTCCTATCATCCCTATATCATGATATTGTCACTGGAGACTCTTAACCTTATGCATTTGTTGAAGCCCATTGGACTGTACATCACAAAGTGAACATTCTTGTAAGGGGTGAGTTTGGTTAATCACACCAAGATTGAAACATTAGCTTTTACAAATTTGACACCGAATTTAAAAGGAAAAAAGAAAAGTATCACAGGATGTTGTTAATACGAGAAACATTGTATTTGGGGATGAGGAGGAGGAAGTGGGAATTGTCTGTAGTTTCTGCCTAATTTCTCTAACCTTTAATCTCTTAAAAATAAAGTCTATTCATTGAAAACAGACAAGCCAGTTGGCCTGGTCTTGCCAGTCTTCAGGTTTGGTTTTTTTAACCCTCTCCCCCATTTTGGGAAAAGCAAAACCCAAACCCACTGCTGTTAAGTCAATTCCGACACTGCTTGGACTCTGTGTGTCAGAGAGCTGCTTGGGAGGGTTTTCTCAGCTGTCTTCTATGGATGTAGACTGCTGGATGTCTGGGCAGTAACCAGAAATGTGCTGCATCAGCTACTCCTACAAGGTTGGAAAAGGAAGTACCCCACCAGGCCACTTTCTCACCAGGAAACCCTGACATCAACTTCATTCCCCTCTGCGTGCCTCAGTTTCCCCATCTATATGAGGTAGAGATAGCCATGAGGTCTAAAGAGATACTACAGAGAAAACATGCCTGAGTTTGTCCATGCTGACCACCGAGCCTCGTCCCACCCTGACATCTCTCGGGTTTCCCCACTGTCCCTCTGTTTACAGACCACAGGGCCAGGACTAGAACCACGGACTGTTCACCTATCGCCTGGGCTGGCCGACACCTTGTCCATACTATCCACTCTGTCCACACTCTCAACAAATTCATCCCCCAGTGTCACTCTGAGGGAAAAGAATGAGGCAACCGAGATAAGAGTCCAGTAACTACGGACTATGTTATTGTTAGGGAGCTCTGGTGGATTAGTGGTAAGGAGTTGTGCTGTCAACCCAAAGGTACACAGCTCAAGTCCACTACTAGCTGCTCCGCAGGCAAAAGATGGACAGTTTTCTGCCAAGTGATTTATACAGCCTCTGAAGACCCGCTGGAGTGTCAGCTATGACTCGGTTCTGACTCGATGGTACTTAACATGTTGTTGGTAGATGCCGTAGTCACCTGTGACTCAGTGACCATGTCCTGCAGCATCCTCTCAATATCTGACAGCTCATGCTATAGACTACAGGTGATAATGTGTCAGAAATGAGTAAATCTGCTGTAAGCACAGAAACAGAAATGCAAAATCTTAACAGTAGGGGCACCTCCTGCTAGTGAAGAGGGGGCCAGGGAACTCTCGCAGCTGTCCTTGTGAAATGTGGCGTCAGGAATGTGGGCTTCAATCCCGACTTGGATGACCATCTTTGCAGATGGTTGGAGCTAGGACCTGCCCACTGACCCTCTGAGCAGAGGGGGACCCTCTTGGGGTGGCAACCAGACTGCTGGAATCTGCAGGGAAACCACCTGTCCCTCCTTTGGGGCCACTGGGACAGATGCAGGTCTTAGGTCCACAGAGCAGGGAGAGCTCAGCCCATGCACCCCCACTTCACATCGTTCTTGAAGCCCTTGCATGAAATGGCAGCGTGTGTCTTGCTTGTGTCTAACAAACATATGTCCCCTTGAGGCCACAAGCCCTCTGAAACGCTGACTCGGGCCTGCGCCAGGTAGGACAGGACACAGGAATGACCAGGCTCCCACAGAGCCCACCTCTGCAGGTTTATTTCTTAAACTCAGTTAGGAAACAGGATCTCGGCACATGTGGGGTTGCCGGGGGTCTGAGTGACTGGCCCCCAACAAGGCTGGCATAGGTGGCCGAGATCAGCCCTGAGGCTGGGGGATCCTCAGGTGGGTGGCCTGGGTTTCACGACTGACACAGGGGTTGAGTCATCCATAGAGGTCACCTGGGACATCTGTGGGGTCAGCACTGTGGCCCCGCAAGGTCACTTCAGATGCTATGCCCTGGGATAAGGCCTCTCCTACTCACATGGTACCCTCCAGGCATTACTCTGACTGGGGACACTGAGAGACCCTTACCAGGGGGCACATCTGAAGACCCACATGGGCAGGCCACCACAGCCACCAAGCACCCAGTTATGCCATCTTCAGGGCCCACAGGCAGGAGCTCCATGGAGATGCCTGATGGGGACATCAGGCATGGCAGGCAGAGACAATGTACAGGCAGTCACAATCCATTCCACAAACTTCTGGGGCATCATGAGGGGCAAGTGGGGCCGGGGACCCAGCAGGGATGGGATGTGCAAAAAGCCATTGGTCCCCGGGGGGGGGGTGACCCACGACGACTTTCCAGTTGATGTGGGGGGTCCTCTCCTGTCCCCCATCCTCTCTCTTTCTCAGTCTCTCTCTCTCACACACACATACACACACGTACACATGCACACAGTCTGGGTAGCTGGGCAGACACTCCAGCTGCTCTGCTCAGCAGGAGGGTCACCCCAGCCTCAAGTTCAGAAGGACAACCACGTCCTGGACCTTGCAGCCAAAAGCATCCTAGACGGGGCTCCTTAAGGCACAGCTAGGGGGCAGTGACAAAGCAGGGGAGACCACAGGAGAGAGGAGGGGAGATGGCAGAATCGGGCAGGGGGAGGAGGAACAAAGGGAGGCAGAGAGGCCAACGGGGAAGGGACAGTCCCAGAGGCCCACAGGACAGTTGAGCCCTACACAGGACACAGCTCCCAGCTAGCGAAGTTGGATGAAAAGGAGAAGGAAGCCAAGACCAAGGAGAAGAGAACAGGGCAGGGTGCGGAGGAGAACAGGACAGGGTGCAGAGGAAAGGAGAGGCCATGGGGCAGGCCCTGGTGAAGCCGTCCCAGAGCAGGGTCAGAGTGCGAAGGCGCCTGAGCAGATGCGGCCGTAGATGCCCTCGTCCAGGGGCAGGTAGTGGCCTTGCTTCAGGTCCAGGAAGAAGAGCCGGTCCGAGGTCTGGCGAGGATCAAAGCCCTCTCGCTGAAGTCGTGTCTTCTGGATCTTGAAGGTGCCTGTGGAGGGGGGACCAGGGCTGGGGATGGTGCTTCCAGGAGCTCACCAGCACCCCATCCTCCCCTGCTCATCCTCTAGGCCTCTGCACAGGCACAGGCCGGTGCCTCTGCCTCGGCAGGAATATGTGTTCCCCAGTAGCCTCCCTAATGACCCCTCCTCCAGGAAGGTGTCCCTGACCACATTTTGCACAGCAAGAAACTGCTCCCAGCCTGGTCACATGTCCATCTCTGTGCAACTGCCACACAGATGTTAGTTCAGCAGACCACACATTGCCCCTGGGCCAAATCTAACCTACCACCTTCAAAAAGTTCAGACACTCAGCTGTGTACACATCAGCTTGAGGAAATGAGTTCTTTTATGTGGCCTTGCTTCTCTGGAGAATCAGATTGAGATTTCCTCCTAAGCCTCACAGAGACATTAACCTTTGCCTTAGTTTTCTACCCTAGAGGATTTATTACTTTTTGTCCCATTTGATTGACATTATCTGGGTGAACTATAAACAGTTTTGATACTGTTTTGGTTTCTGTTGGGCCCTGGTTTACAACCTGCCCTGTGATTGATTTCTGCACCTTGCAGGGATTGGCCTATAGTATGCAAATGAAGCATCTGCATCTCACTATACAAATGAAGTATGGACTGTTTGTATTCCCCTTCCTCCAATGCCTTAAAACAAACAAGAAGCTATGCATGCATATATGCAGCTAGTCCCACAAAGGTTTTTCAGGAAGGGGGGGGGTAGGGGCGAGGTGGGTAGGAGCAGGAGAAAGAAAGAGGAGAAGGGAGATAAGGACTCCACTCACTGCTGGCGAGATGGAAGGTGCCCAGAGCCGGACCCTTCATTGTGTTTGCTAGACTGTAACCTCATGAAAAGAAGATTGCCCATCTTGCTCCCTGAGGGCAGCTGGGAGATTTGACCCACCAGAGGTTCTGCCTTTTGGTTAGCAGCTCAACTCTATGGACTGTGCTACCAGAGGAGATGTGTAGTACAGGCCAAGGGCTATAATATTGAACACAGCAAGGAGTCCAGAATGGTAACTGGGGGGGGGGAGCTATTGCCAAGTCAGTGGTGGCAGGCCCAGCAGGCACCCCATGGCAGAGTTGGTGATGACAGATGGCAGGACCGAGAGGACTTGAGACACCTCTCCTGCACTGGAGACTTTCTCCACATGCTACCTGATCCTGATCTGAATTACACCCTTCTATTTAACAAACCCCTTAACTATATAAATACGGGCTGTGAGTTCAGTGTGGCTACTGCAACAAGTAGTCAGCCCTAATAGCGCATACGCCATGGAGTGACAGCTGGTGTCAGAACTGGCACAGACTGAAGAGTATAGGTGTTTCTGCCGTTCTCCTCCTGGGAGCCCATCTTGGGCTGATTCTGGTCCTGACCCCTGCAGTGGGGCGAATCGTGATGACACTGTTACTACTCCATCAATGTTCCAATGCTGTTTTCAGGCTATGGTGGCAGGACTGTGTTGCTGTGGACAGGTTATATGAAAGGATTTACTGTCTGGTTCTTTATGAGGAATTTTCCCAATCTCTGCAGTCAACAGAACCAGTCGCCCTTGCATCAGTTCCAACTCGTAGCGCCCCCATGTGTGTTGGAGCAGAACTGTGCTCTGTGGAGTTTTCAGGGACTGACTTTTCAGAAGGAGATCACCAGGCCTTTCCTCCAAGGCACCTCTGAGTGGACTCAAAACTCCAGCCTTTGGTCAGCAGCCACGTTTGTTCACCGTATGTACCACCCAGGAAACTCAACCTCTGCAGTAGATGATTAAAGAATTCTTTGAAATACTATACTAAGGATTATCGCCAAGAGTTACAAGCAAGAAAGGCTACGTTTCTGACTTAAAGAGTTGTGAAGGTTTTCTAGAACAAAGCTTTGAAAGCACAAATCATCAATTTTTTTTTCAAAGTGGAATTTTTTCCATCTTGCTATTAAGACCTTTTTCTCCTTTACAAAGGACACTGTTAAGAAATCTGACACAGAATAGAAGAAAGTTCAAATACTTGAAGCTGCTGAGTACATAACACCTAGACTTATTACAAAGATCTCTCCCCACATCACAAAGCAGCAGCAACACCAGCATGACATGAGAAAACAGGAAGTTATCAGTAGAAACCCTAAATGCACAAGATTGCCTCAAACTTCCTAGAAACTAGGCAAAATGCAGACAACACCAACCCTTTCAGGAAGCCTGGTGGGGGAGTCCCTGGATGGTGCACAGTGCGACTGTGCTTAGCTGCTAATGAAAAGTTTGGAGGTTTGAGTGACCCAGAGAGGCCTCAGAAGAAAGGCGTGGTGATTACTTCGGAAAGATCAGCCAATGAAAAGCCTGTGGAGCCCCGTTCCACTCTGACACACATGGAACCTCCCTGAGTTGCAGTCAGCCTGAGTGAGTGGTGAGTGAATGACTGTGAGTAACACAGAGGGGGAAGGACGGACACGAGGGACAGACAGAGGAGGGCTGCACCTGTGGTGTCCACCTGGGGCAGGAGGCGCAGGAAGATGGGACGGGCGTAGGGCGCCAGCACCTTCTGCAGCTCCTGGTACAGGGCGTTGGGGCTCAGCTGGCCCTGGGGGTCGGCGATGGCGGCCATGCCGGCTTTGCCCTCAACTCCTGAGGAAGAGGCTTGGTTCAGGATGTGCCCTAGCCCGGCCTCAAACAGGCCCCCTCCACTTAACACTAGTGAATGCTCTGAATGTTTTAAAGGTTGTTCCCTGAACTCCTCACAACCTTTAGAAAGACTGCCTTTGTGATCTGTTTTACAGATGAGAAAACTGAAGTTCACTCACTCTCTACACCCAGGTGACTTGGACCCCGTGCACCCAGCTAGGCTACCATGAGCTGCTGGCCAGGTTGTCTGCTGCCCAAGGGCATTTGTAACCTCCAGGCAGCTCCACACCCAGGCACATAGCCCTGCACACCCAGAGAACAGTGTCCACACACACACACCCCGACCAGCACAGCCTGACTTGCCTGGCACGGCCACCCCATACACGGCCACGTCCGTCTGGCCTAACAGGCGGCTCAGCACGCCTTCCACCTCAGTGGTGGACACATTCTCCCCTCGCCAGCGGAAGGTGTCTCCGCTGCGGTCCCGGAAATACATGTAGCCCAGCTCGTCCATCACCAGCACGTCACCTAGCAGGAGGAGAGGGAGTAGTGGACGAAGGAGTCCCCTGGCCCCGTCCCCTCACACCAGCTCCTGGTCAGGTGGGCCGCACACCTGAGAGGTAGGCGCTGTCGCCCTTGCGGAAGACGCTGTGGGCAATCTTCTTGTTGGTGGCGCTCTCATTCACGTAGCCGTCGAATCGGCGCAGAGGGTCGTGCTGATTGATCTGGCCCACAAGGAGGCCGGGCTCGCCTGCGGAGTGCTAGGCTCAGGGTGTGTGAGGGTGAGGCCAGGGGCAGGGGCACGCTGGGCAAAGGAACTAGGTGGGGTTAGTTAGGGGAGCTAGGGTCCAGTCAAGGGAGCTGGGTGGGGAGAGTAGATCTGGTGAGCGGAACTAGAAAGTTGGGTGGGTCTAGAGAGATGATGGATGGAGCAACCAGATCTGGTGGGCGGAGCTGGAGAGCTGGTGGGATGAGGGAGTTGGTGGGTGGTGCAAGTAGACCTGGTGGGCGGAGCTAGGGAGTTGGGTGGGATGAGGGAGTTGGTGGGTGGGGCAAAGGAGGTGGGTGGGGTGAGTGGACCAGGTGTACCCTGAGCAAGTGGACGTGGTGGGGGGGATAAGGGGAGATGGTGAGTGGGGCAAAGGAACAGACGGGTCAGTCCATAGACACTGGGTGAGACGGGAAGGGCAATGAATGAGTGGGGCAAGGTAGGCTGGAGTTGGGGCGCAGTAGGTGGGGACAGAGGCCAGGGAGCAGGAGAAGAAGGGCTGGGGCAGAGCAGCGGGAGGGGCCTCTCACCAGTCTGGCACGGGATACAGAGACCCTGGGCATCACGCAGCAGCTCCATCGTGTCCTCGTTGACCTTCACCAGCCGAATGGGGTACACATTGGGCAAGATGCGACTGTTGAAGCCACAGGAACCGACCTGGATGGGCAGCCAGGTCAGGAGGGGAGCACTGGGGGGCAGGAGTACACGGTCTTCTCCTGTGGTATTGCGTCCCCTGCCCCAGGCCCACACCCAGCTTTGACTGACTTGGACCACACTCCTCATCCACCCAAAAGAACATCCCACCCCTCCCACATTCCAGGCTCCTGCGACCCACAGATTTCCTCCAAGCTGGCAGAAGAGACTGACTCTGGAGAGCTGGCAGGGGATGTCGCCCTGTCCCTTCCTGTGATGAGAAATGCCTCGTGCTTTGGTAGCACCACAGTGATGGGGGTGTTTGTCACAGCAGCCACCAGGGTCAGCAAGGCCAGGTTCCTTTCAGACACAGTAGGTCTAAATCCTGCCTGGGCTTTATCATCACTGCTCCTCGTTTGAGAGGTTTCGGGTGCAGGGTTAACATGGGAAGGATGAAGGAGGACCTCTGTGCGGGGTTAACAGGGTGGTCATGTCCACTGCTCCTCATTAAAGCATCCCTTTACAGATGCCAGCACATGGGGGGTGCTGTGTGGAGCTGGGAGTATTAGGGGATGAGAACAAAACCAAGGAGCTGTTTATAAGGGAGAACAGGCCCCAGAGATGCCAAGAGGGGAGGTGGCTGGCATGAAACCCTGGCTCTGGGTCCCCAGACTCCTACACACATAGACAGCCCACACCTGTGCATATCGAGATTCAGAGAGGCTGGAGCATCCACCTAGGCCACACAGCTGTCCAGAGGCCACCAGCTAAGATCCGTGTCTGGTTAATAGCCTGACTTGGAACCCTCTCCAGTGGAGAATGGTGATGAGGTTAACTCTACAGCTGAATGGGTCTGGGGCCCTCGTGCCGCATTCACCCGTCTGGTGTTACACGGTGGAGGGGGGCTGTTACTCTCATTCTGGTGCACAAAAGCAGAACCAGCATTTCTGTAGCAAGGCAGGGGCCTGAGGATCTACCTGTCAGGTGCCACCCACACCTGGAGCCCCGGTATTCTACCCTCCTAGCCCAGGCCCCGCCCCTGCAGCCCACCAAGATCACCGCCAGCTGCCCAGCGGGCCCTGCCCACCTTGCCATCCATGTTGGCGATGCTGCAGTTGCACTCGGTGGCCCCGTAGAACTCGCCGATCTGTCGCACACCGAAGCGCTGCGTGAACTCCTCCCAGATGGCAGGCCGCAGCCCGTTGCCCACAGCCAGCCGCACGCGATGCCGCCCCTCGGCCTCCCGCACCGGCTGCTTCAGCAGGTAGCGACAAATCTCCCCAATGTACTGGACCACCTGGGGATGGGGGTCCCCATCAGAAGGGCCACAACGCACAGCCAGGCCTGCTGCCAGTGATCTGAGACCCCCCGCGGCCACCTGACCTGGTGGCTAACAACAAGCTGACATGGCATGAAGCACTTGGTGACAGCTCTGGGCACAGCCCTCACCTGAGGTTTGTACCTGTCCATTCATCTGTCCCCTCGCTTGTTATGCCCCCCCCTCACTGCTTCCTGGGGTGCTTCTTAGCTGTCAAAGGAGCCTATGCCACAGGACGGATAGGGGGTGTGGATACCCTACTGAACAATGCAAGCAGGAGGGCAAAACTCTGGGGTGAGATGCTCTGCAGACCCGACCCGATCCTCAACCCTTCACCACCTTAGTTTCCCAGCTGGACTGAGCCCCAGTTGCCCACAGCATTGCCAGTTCTTTGGCGCCCCCTGGGGGCACAGTCCATCCCTGTCTCATTTCCCCAGCTGCCCTCCAGCTTTTCCAGGCTCACCTAGATAACCAGGTGTTGGTTTCAAAATTGGCTTCTGAATAATTGTTGTTGTTATTATGTACCACCCAGTGGAAACTGGCCCATAGCTGGCCCTCTAGTGGGTTTTCAGAGGTAATAAACAGCAGGGGAGGGGTTTGCCTATTTTTCTTCCCAGGAGCAACTGGTGCATTCGAACCAGATGCCTTTGGGACTGTAGCGCAGTTTCTTACCACTAGGATTCCCTTCTGAATGATCGGTTACTCCTATTTTGCAGAGGGGGAAACTGAACCATAGAGCTGGTAAGTGGTACAACCTGATGAGAATGTGATACAGTCCCTTCCCAAATGTAAATGTAACCACCTCAGAAGCAAAGCCTGGTGACCAACTTTCACAATATCAGCCACCGAAAACCCCAAGGAGCAGTTCTATGTGGACACACGTGGGGTCAATGGGTGTTGGAGTCAACAGGAAGGCAGCTGGTGCAGTGTAATGCGATCTCGTGGAATGCCATCGACTGAGTAACGTCACACTGGAGTTGAGAGGATCCTTAAACCTAACGCTTCTGAGTTATGAAGAGACCAGGACAGAGAGCGCACACATGCAGTGGAAGACAGAAACTCTGTAAGGCCTGTGGGCATACCCAGGAAGCCAGGGCTGCTAACAAGGCAGGAATTGACAGGCCCAAAAGCCTGATCCAGATGTCTAACCTCCAGAACTGTGGGAAGAGAAATACCACCATTTGTGGTATGTGTTATAGCCACAAATACTATGTGCCGGCAACAATGGGCAGATGAGGTGAGGATGACTCAGAGGTTGGGCGGGGTTTCAGTCTGTTGTTCATAGGATTATTCAGTCAGCTTGACAGCATCTAACAATAGTAGATAGCTAAGAGGAATTGTTTTGTTGTTGTTGTTATGTGCTAGCCAGTCGCCTGTGACTCATAACCCTACGTACAACAGTTCTGAACCCTGCTCGATCTTGAGCCAATTTCATTGTCTCCGACATACCTACTCCCGTTACCCTAATCCCTGAGTCAATCCATCTCACCCATGGTCTTCTCCTTGCACTGTCCTTCCACCCTTCCAAGTGTGACATTATTCTCCAAGGACTGGTCCCTCCCTTGAGTGACCCTAATTATTAAGCACTCAGCTACCAGTCAACTTGTCCATGACTTCATCTTATTTGCTACAATCAGTCAGATGAGAAAGTACATTGCATTGGGAAAGTCAGATGTTGATGGGAAAATATATTTCATTGGGAAAGAAAGACCTCTCCAAATGACTGAGGAGCAAGGATTTCCGTTTGAAGACTAAGGTGTGCCTGCTTCCTATCATCTTTTCACTCACTTGCTATGCATCTGAGTTTGACAATAAATAAGAATGGATGCCTCTGAGTTGCAGTGTTGGAGAAGAGCCATGGACTGCCAGGAGAATAGATACGTCTCGGATAAAGTACAACCAGAGTGCTCCTTGGAGGCAAGGATGGTGAAGTTTGGTCTCACTACTTTGGGCATGTTTCTAGGAGAAACTATTCCTTGAAAAGGGATATTATGCTAGGAAAGCTGGAGGAAAAGTCTCAACAAGATAGACTGACTGTGACAGCAGCAATGGGCTCAAGTGTGTCAGAGATGAGGAGGAGGACGCAGGAGAGGACAAGCATCAGCTCTGTTGCTCTTCGGATTGCTAAGAGTTGCACTCAACTCAATGGCAACACCAGACAACAACAACTAGCCAAGAGGATAACAGTTCGAACCCACCCTCATAAGAAAGACCTTGCAATTTGCTTCTAAGTGGCTTTTAAAACCCCATGGAGCAGTTCTGCTCTGCATATGAGTTTGCCAAGAATTGAACTCAACACAAAGGCAACTAACTAATGACAATAAGACACTAAGGCCTCCATTTCTCCACCTGCAAAAAGGTTTTGCCCTCCTCTCAAGCAGTTAGGAGGTGTAGGATCTTGTGAGGCGCAACGTCAAGCGTTCATTCTGGGTTAGACTGAGAGCTGACCAAAGGCCCTGTCCCTGTCCCCATCTTGGAGCCCGAGGGGAGTGAGGGGAGGGGCTGGCGGAGAACCAACCGTGCAGTTGTACTTGACGCAGTCGTCCCAGAAGCGGCTGGCCGAGAACTTCTTGCGGATGACCACAGTAAGCCCATAGATGAGACACTGCCCGATGCCCATGATGTTCCCTGCGGAGGGTGGGCTGGTGAGGGACCCCTGCCCACTGCCCACCCACCCACCGCCCACCCATTCCTACCTGCTGAGTGGTACAGGGGCAGACAGTCATACAACACATCCTGGGCCTGCATGCGGTAAGCGTGATGGCCAAAGGCTGCAATGCGGTAGTACCTGAAGTGACAGGGAGGGGAAAGAGTAGGAACATTATCCTTGATGGGAAAGAGGGTGTGCTAGACGCTGGGGAGCCAATCTAAGGAGCAGGAGGCGGCTGGGAGGAGCTGAGGGAAGGGCACCCAGGTAGGGACACTGTGTGTGCAAATGTCCTGTGGCTGGACTGGGCTGGTCACCCTAGGATACTATGGAGCCAAGGAGGACCAGGACAGTGGGAAGTGGCGGTGTCAGAGGATGCACGCGCAGGACTCAAGGGGGAGTGTGGGTTTTATCTTAAGGGGTAGGGCGGGGAGGACCATAAGGATTTTAATGACCCAAGGGCTGCTGTGGAGGGCAGGAGGCACTGGTGGGTAAGAATATAAACGGGAAAGCCCAGACACAGCTGGAGACAGGGATAGGCCCTGTTGATGGGTTAAATATAGCTGGGAGGTGGGATGCTGGTGACCTAGGCACTGGGTGGGGCAGTATGATGAACTGAGTCAGCCACAGGAGAACTGTTTTGCTGAGTTGGGGTCAGGAATCAGGGGTCCAGAGGCTGGCCAGGCTGGGGGCTCACCTGCTATGCACGACGATGGCAGCCTTGGGCAGCCCCGTGGTCCCCGAAGTGTAGATGTAGAAGAGCCGGTCTGCAGGAGAGGGGGAACAGAGGATGCTGGGGCAACGTCAGAGACGGTGTGAGTGAGGAGCAGGAGACAGAGTGGCATTGTGGACGGGGTGGGGAGAACAGGGTGAGGGCAGGGGGTAAACAGCATCACCAGCAGAAATGAGGTTGTGAGTGGGCATTTGGGGCAGGTATTGGGTTGGAGGAGCAGAAGGATGTCATGCACGAGGTTAGACTGTGTGCTGCCGAGTCAGAACGACTCACAGCTGACACCGGGTTTTCAGAGGCTGTAAACAGCACTGGAGGAGATCGCTCATCTCTCTCCCCCAGAGCAGCTGGTGGATTCAAACCGTCTGCCTTTCGGGTGGCAGCACAACTCCTTAGCACTAGGCCATCAGAGCTCCCTCTGGACAAAGGGATGGGGACACTGGGACCAAAGAGTGGAGTAGGAATTGGGGTACATGGCAGACTGGAGTAGGGCATAAGATGGCACCAGGCACAAAGATGGGGACCTGGGGTGAGTATTTGGGACAGGCATTGGAAAGAGGGAATGGGCCAATTGTCTGGAGACACCAGTGAGCACTGGGGATGGGGGGTGATGGGAGCCAGAAGGAGACAGGGACACAGGTAGTGGGGACGGAGGTCTGGGTTGGGCACTGGAGCAGGCCTGGGGACCAGGTAGGCAGAAAGATAAAGGTATAGAGCAGAGTCAGAAATAGTGACCAGGTCCTAGGAGTTAGGGATGGAGTAAGGGGACAGGGGCTCAGCAAGGCGCCTACTCACCATCCATGCTCTTGCCCGGGAGCCGCTCGAGGGGGGCGGTGGAGGCCTCCTGCAGCAGTGGGTCGAGGAGGTGGGTGTCGGCGGGCAGCACGCCCTCGGGCCCCAGGTCCCCGGAACAGAACTTTTGCAGGCTCTTCCCCAGCTGCCCGCTCACCTCAACCACCGCTGCAGCCGGACATGGCCATCTCGGTCAGGGCTGGAGGAACCCTCTTCCCAGGCCTAGGGTCACCTCTTCCCTACCCTGAATCCCAGGATCACCACCTCCTTCAGTCTGGAGCCCACTGCCTCCCCACCCTGGGCGACCTCAGGTCCAGGACCACCTCATAGCTGCCCTGTGCCCACCCTGGCTTGTCCCCAGCCTCACCAGCTGCCAGCTCCCCTCCAAAGACCAGGGCCTTGGCGCCTGAGGTGCCCAGGCAGAAGGCCAGGGGCTCACGCCGCAGGTTGATGTTGAGCAGTGCGGCCTCTATGCCAGCCTTGGCCAGGCCCAGCCACAGCCCCACGAACTCGGGCCGGCCCTCCAGGAACAGGGCCACCACGTCCCCTGGCACAAAGCCCAGGCGCAGGAATAGGTGAGCCACGGCATTGGAATAGGCGTCCAGCTGCCCGAAGGTCCAGCACACGCCACTGCCCGCATCCACCAGGGCTAGGTGCTCGGGCTGCCCTCGTGCCATCTCCTGGAATATGTGTGGGATGGTGTGGCCAGAACGCTGGTGGTGCCTCAGCTCCCGGCGCACACGGATCAGCACGGAGAGACCACTGTTGAGGCAGAGAGGATCCTGTTACCAGGTGGGCCTGGCTAACCCCCTGAGGCTTCCAGCTCCATCCTAGCAGCTGCAGGCTCCTCAAGCCAAGCATCCCCACCTGGATTAGACCTACCCCACTGCCAAGGATTGAGATGTGTTCTCCAGTATGTGCCAACTAGGCCAGGCCGTGAATCTGTGGTCAGTTATGTAACTTCTGTTATGTTTATCATTACTGTATGTAATGATGTAAGTTGGCAGTCTTGGAATGATCCCGTGTAATAAATCCTCTGAGTCAGGATTAGGTTGGGGTCTATCTTGAGTCCTACCCTTTAAAAGCAGGGAGCTCTGGTCACCTAGTGGTAAGAAGCTGCACTGCAATCCTGAAAGCTCACACTTTGAGGCCACCAGTTGCTCTGTGGGAGAAGGATGGGCAGTCTTCTCTCATAGGGTTATCTATGGGGTTGGTTTCGACTCTATGGTACACGACAATAACTCTTTAAGTAGCACCTTAAGAGATCACTCTTTTCTGCCTTACTGAAGTCATGCCCTTACTTGAGTCACAGTTGTTTTATCCTGTTGTTGCTGTTGTTATGTGCTGTTGAGTCGTTTGCGACTCATAGCGACCCTATGTACAACAGCCCTAAACCGTGCTCTGTCCTGTGCCAATCTCATTGCCTCTGACACACCCACCCCGATTACCCCAGTCACTGAATCAATCCACCTCATAGAGGGTCTTCCCCTC
>NW_006399976.1:662494-665889 GCF_000299155.1 Elephantulus edwardii
TCAGCAGAATCTTGCTTGCATGTGAAATCAATGACACTGTTCTGTAGTTTCCACACTCAGTTGGGTCACCTTTCTTTGGAATGGGAACAAACATAGATCTCTTCCAGTCAGTTGGCCAAGTGGTTGTTCTCCAGATTTTCGCATTAGCACGATTAAATGTTCTGGGATTCCCATTCTTCTCAGAGTCAGCCACAGTTTGTTATGATCCACGCAGTCAGGAAGGAAATAATTTTCTGTTTATTAAAATCATCCACTTCTGGTATTTCTGCTACAACAGCACTAGATAAGTAAGACACAACCAAGAGTGCTGGGGTCCAGGGAGGTTTACCATAGATCCTTGTATTACTAGTGGACTTGGGAAAGGGAATAAATGACAAGGTCGAGTTACAGATTAAATCATGGAGCCCAAAGTATGGGCTGGAATCTTATCTCCATCCCTACAGATAATGAGCCCTGTGGCACAAGGGTGAAGCACTCAGGTGCTAACTGAAAGGTTGGTGGTTGGAACCCACCTATCAGATCCTTGGGAGGTCTCTTCCCTAAAGATTACAGCCTAGAAGACCTCATGGAGCAGTTCTACTTCACACAGGGTTTCAACATACACTACAGTGGACTCAGTGGCAACTAGCAACAATTAGATCACTTTTAGGTTCTACTGAAGAGGGGAAGTGTCTTAGTTATCTAGTGCTGTTGTAACAGAAATACCAGAAGTGGATGGCTTTAATAAACAGAAAATTATTTCCTTCCTTATTGTTGTTGAAGGAGCTCTGGTGGCCTAGTGGCAAGAAGCTGCACTGCAATCCCTGTACGTGTACACACGTACGGGGAAGATGAAGTGAATGTGCCTACAAGCCATGGAGTCCAGCTCCCAGGCTCCTAAGGAGGAAGGAATCAATATGGCTGACACCCTGCTTGGGACTTCTGGCCTCCAGAACTGTGAGAAAGGGAATTTGTGTTCTTTAAATCCACTCCCTTCGTACTTGTATCACAGATGTGCAAGGGACCTGAGGCGTTCACACTAAGAACTGAAGGTCTGGGTCCTAGTCCATCCTAAGAAGCACTCTCATTGCACTTCCCTCAAGACAGATTCGCTTGTTCTTTGGCAGTCCATGCGACAGTCAATACTCTTCACCAATGCCATAATTCAAGGCATCAGTTCTTCTTTGATCTTCCTTTGTCATTGTCCAATATTCAGATACATAGGATGCAACTGGAAAGACCAATGTGTCAGGATTGAAGGAAGGCTTACAAACAACCTGCGTTATGCGGATGACACAATCTTGTTTGCAGAAACTGAGGAGGACCTGAAGCGCTTACTACAGAAAGTCAAGGACTGAAGCCTTCAATATGAATTGAAGCTCAACATCAAGAAGACTAAGATTCTCTCTCACCACTGGGCCAATTGTCAACACTGTGACAGATGGAGAAAAGATTGAGGTTGTTAACAATTTCAGCTTGCTTGCCTCCACAATCAACACTCTTGGCACCAGCAGGCAAGAATTCAAAAGATGACTTGCTCTAGGGCAGGCTGCTGCCAGGGACCTCTCAAAAGTCCTGAAGAGCAACAATGTCTGACTGGAAACTCAGGTAAGTCTCATTTAGGCCATGGTCTTTGCAATTACTCTCTATGAATCAGAGAGCTTGACAATGGCCAAAGATGACAGAAGAAGAATCTATGCCTTTGAGTTGTGGTGCTGGAGGAGAGTATTGAACATACTGCCAAGAGAACAAACAGGTTTATCCTGGAAAAGATGAAACCAGGCTGGCTGCTCCTTGGAGGCAAGGATTTTGAAGCTCTGTCTCACATACTTTGGGCATGTGGCCAGGAGGGACTAGTCTTTGGAGAGGCACATCATGCTTGGAAGGGTAGAGAGACAGCTAAGGAAAGGAAGACCCCATATGAGATGGATTGACATAGTAACTGGGATAATGCGGGTAGGTGTGTCAGAGATAGTGGGACTAGCTTAGGATAAAGCAGAGTTCCGTTATTGTGCATAGGGTTGTTATGAATCACAGGTGACTCAAGGGTACATAACAACAACCTAAGAACTACAGATTCACAATCAGCTCCCTCGGTACCAACAGTCAGAAGGTCAGGAGACATGTTACATTGGGAAAGTCTGCGTTCAGGAACTTCTCCAAAGCACTGAGGAGCAATGATATCAGTTTAAGGTGTGCCTGTTTCTGGTCATGGTCTTTTCAATCACTTGCTATGCATCTGAGAGCTGAACAGTGACTAAGAATGACAGAAGAATTAATGTGTTTAAACTGTGGTGCTGGAGAATAGTAGTGAGTATCTCACGGAATTCCAAAAAAATAAACAGATGTCTTGGAGAAAATACAACCAGTGTGCTTCTCTGGATGCAAAGTTTTGTCTCACATACTTGGGGCATGTTCTGAGGAGGAGTTATTCCTTGGAAAGAGACATCATGTTTGGGGAGGCAGAGGATTAGCAAGAGGAAGACCTTCAACGAGAGGGACTGACACAGTGACTGAAGCTACAGGCTCATGTGTGTCAGAGATGATGAGGATGGCACAGGATAGGACGGGGTTAAATCTGTCGTTCACAACAATGAATGAATGGAAATCCAAAATCTCTGTAAATGTTCATTAAAATTAATAAAATTTAATAAAAAAATCCGTCATTCACAGGAGTCATACTCAGTTCAACAGTACCTAACAGCATATCTGAAGGTTGGCGATTCTAACCCACCCAGTGGTACTGCCGAAGAAAGGCTTGGTGGTCTGCTTTTATAAACATCATAGTCCACAGAAGCTCTAAGAAGAAATTTAACTTTGTAGAACATGAGGTCTCCTTGCATTAGGATCAACTTCACAGCGACAGATTTGGTGTTTTGGTTTGAGGTTACAGAGGAGAAATTCCACTCACTGCATCAGCAAAAGATGGTCCATTACATGGAGGTTATCAGGGGAGTGTGAGTACATGTTTATGCTGAGCCCTGGTCCTCTTCACCTAAGGGCTCAGGAAAGCTGCTTATCTGTCCACTGTAGGGGGGAGACTGGAAGAGCATTTCCTATATGGGGTCTGTCCTGCCCAAGAGGAAAGATTTAAAGATATTGCCAATGAGTGTTTAAAAAGAAAAGCTGGGGAGGGGTTTGTGCGGGGAGAAGGGTGCAACAATGAATGAATGGAATCCCCCCAAAAAAAGAAAAGCTGAAGGTATATATGATTAGTTATTACTGTCATGAAAGGAGACCAGAACGAAGGCTGCATAGTGGAGTGGACTTGGGGGGAGGGATTGTATAACAATGAAAGAATTTGTCTTTTACTTTTCAAAGACAGAATGAACTGGAGGGGAGGGGTGGGCAGGGAGAAAAGTGAAACAATGAATGAATGGAAATCCAAAATCTCTATAAATTTTCATTAAAATTAA
>NW_006399976.1:665989-712400 GCF_000299155.1 Elephantulus edwardii
AAAAGCCGAGGTTTGTTTTTTTTTTTACTTCCCCACCACATTGGTGTGCGGTGAGCTTCTGATTCCCTTTAAAATAAGGAAAATTCCCTGGGGCTTTCTTCCAGCAGGAAGGATGGAAATGAAAATAAAGAGTGGGAAATCTTTCAGGAAAGGGACTGTGCAAAGGTGGAAAAACAATAAACTCATTATCTTTGGGGATGTAAAAGTCTGTCATATCCATTAAACAAGAATATCCAACCCATTGTCCTGACAGCCCTCTGAATCAGAGACCCTCCAATCAGAGACCAATCTTGACAGGAGGAGATAGCTGATTTTCTAAGGGGCAGCTGGTGGACTGGAACTAGTGACCTTTCAATTAGAAGCACTGTGAATTCAGACTTCTTGCCTCCTGAACAAGAAAATAACTTTCTATTCTTTACAGCCACCCACTTGTGGTCTTTCTGTTACAGCAATGCTAAGAACTGAGACACCTTCCACAAAGAAGCTCAAAAGCTTACAGGATACAAAGCTGCGGGATGAAAGAGCACACACAGTATCGAATTACCCTATTTATGGGAAAGAACTATCACCATCCTTGCCTCTAAGAAGCACTTTCGTTGCACTTCCCTCAAGAGAGATTTGCTTGTTCTTTGTTATGCAACAAGGCTCCTTGAAGCAAGAACAAAACGCTATTTAAAAGGAGCTTCAGTTCTTTCTCCATTTCTTTACTTTCAGAGAATGCCTCCTCTCTCTGGGATATATTTTCTAATAGAACTGTCTTTACTTTCATCTTCAAAAACAAACAAGAAGACCAAACAAACAAACAAACAAACAAACAAAAAGGAGCTTTCAGGGAACACAGCGGTCTGTCCGTTGGCTGTGCTGTGGTAACTGGCATGTTGTGAGGCTGGGAGCTATGTCAACAGTACATGAAATACCAGCAAGGTCACCAGAGGTGGAGAGGGTTCAGCAAAGCTTCCAGGCTACGACCAACTAGCAAGGAAGGCCGTAGTGACGGATTTCTGAAAATTAGCTGAAAAAAACTTCAAGGATCACAGCAGAATCTTGTTCAACTCATCAGCTGGAGGGAGCAGTCACTGGGAAAGATACTGTGTTCGGTGAAACAGGGCAAAGTAGACCCTTGGTGAGATGAAAGGGGGGGGGGCAGCAGCAACAGTGCAAATGAATAAGCCTGTAGGCGGAAGATGACACAGCACCACACAATGGTTCATTCGGTTGCAAATAAAGTCACTGTCAAGTCAATTCAATACAGTTAATGGTCTTCATCTGTCTTTGTTGTTAGGTGCCACCAAGTAGTGTATGATTCACAGCGTCCCTTCTCGAGCAACATACCTGAACCCTGTCCATCCTGTGCCATCCTCACAATCTCTGACACACTCAAGCTCACTGCTGTGCTCACTTTATCAATTCACTTGGTTAAGGGGGGAACTTTCTCTCTTTTGCTGTCCCTCCACCTTCCCAAGCATGAAGTACCTCTCCAGGGAATATCCTCTCCTAGCAACATGCACAATGAATGTGAGACAAAGCTTTATCATCTTTGCCTCCAGGGAGCACTGTGGCTGCACCTTTTCTAAGACATATCTGTGCTCTTCTCCAACACCACATCTTAAAGGCACCAAACCTCCTCTGTCATCCTTAATCATTGGCCAGCTCTCAGATGCATAGCAAGCGACTGAAAAGATGACAGCTTGAATCAGGTGCACCTTATTCCTCAAAGTGACACCTTTATTCCTCAATAATTTGAAGAGGTCCCTTGACTATAGACTTTCCCAATATATCTCCTGATCTTCTGACTGCTGTAACCAAATGTATTGATCCACATATGACTGTGTGAATCATCTGTCTTAAGGGAAAGCAAACAAAAAGATTCTGGAAAATTCCGTGAGGATCCTGTGTTGTTGTGTGTCATCAAGTTGGAACTGGCCCATAGCTAACCCTCCAGCAGGTTTTCAGAGTTAGTTAATCACACAGGCAGAAACTGCCCATCCTTTTCCTGTGGAGCAGCTGATGGATTTGAACTGCATACCTTTGGGATCACAGCGCAGTTCCTTACCACCAGAGCTCCCTTTCAAGATCCTATGTAGGGCTGATTCTATCAGAGCCAACTGTTCATCTGAGTATTTGAATACGCAGTCGTCAGAACAGAGCAAGGGAACACTGCGTGGTTCACAATTGGGAAGGGCGTACACCAGGGATGCATCCTATCTCCATACCTTTTCAACCTATATGCAGAACAGATTATCCGGGAGGCTGGGCTCTATGAGGAGAAATGTGGGGTCAGGATTGGTGGACGATTTATCAACAATCTGCGTTATGCGGATGACACAACCCTGCTTGCTGAAACTGAGGAGGACCTGAAGTGCCTGCTGCAGAGGGTCAAGGACTGCAGCCTACAATATGGATTGAGGCTCAATGTCAAGAAGACAAAGATTCTCACCACTGGACCAATCGGCAGCATCAGGATGGATGGTGAAGAGATTGAGATTGTACACAGCTTTAGTTTGCTTGGCTCCATAGTCAACAGTCTTGGCACCAGCAGCCAGGAAATTAAAAGGCGCATTGCCATGGGAAAGTCTGCTGTTAGGGACCTCTCCAAAGTGCTGAAGAGCAGTGGTGTCTCTCTGGAGACTAAGGTGCGTCTGATACAGGCCATAGTCTTCGCAATCACCTGTTATGCATCAGAGAGTTGAACAATGACCAAGGAGGATAGAAGGAGAACTGATGCCTTTGAGCTGTGGTGCTGGAGAAGAGTACTGAGAATTCCATGGACTGCTAGGAAAACAAATAGATTTGTCCTGGAGAGGGTTAAACCGGGTGGCTCCTTGGAGGCAAGGATTCTGAGGCTCCGTCTAACTTACTTTGGACATATAGTGAGGAGAGACCGGTCCTTGGAGAGGGACATCATGCTTGGGAGGGTGGAGGGACGGCGCAGGAGAGGAAGGCCCTCTATGAGGTGGATTGATTCAGTGACTGGGATAATTGGGATGGGAGTGTCAGAGACAGTGCGACTGGCACAGGACAGAGCGGAGTTTAGGGCTGTTGTACATAGGGTCGCTATGAGTCGCAGGCGACTCGACGGCACATAACAACAACAACAACAATGTAGGGCTGATTCTATCAGAGCCAACTGTTCATCTGAGTCTTTGAATACACTTCTGTCTATGTCTAAGTTGAGGACTTTTAAAAATAACTTCCTTATGACTTACAGAATTCTAATGATTTATAGTTAATAGCCTTCCAAAGGTACACAGAGCTCTACTTCTAAACTCACGTGATGCAGGGTTTATACACCCGCGCTTTGAAAGCACCACAGTGAAAAATCTGCTGGGATTTGAGACCAACCACACAGAAGGCAAAAGTTGAAACAGGAACTGTAGAGTCAGAAGTTATATTTAGAGAGCTATCTTAGAAAGTAGAACAAAAAGACAGGAAAAATTGGAGAGAAGGGGGAAAAAACCCTTTAAGAACTAGACTAGTAGGTCCAACGGGCATTCAACAAACGGAGCTCAGGCACTCTAAAAAAAAGAGTTCCAGGAAGAACAAGAAATGTTGTTAGGTGCCTCGCTCCAGTCGGTTCCCAGTCAGAACAAGGCGCTGCCGTGTCCTCCACCAGCCTTGCAACTGTTGCTGTGCCTAAGCCCTTGTTGTAATCACCATGTCAGTTCAACTCGTTAAGGATCTTCCTCTTTCTCACTGACCCTCTAAACAGGAACTGAGCACTCAGCTGACCACATTCAGAAATGGAGGGTGTGGGTCCAAGAGTATCTCCCCAGCCTGACCTGTCGAATCCTGTCCCCTCCCCCGGACCCCAGAAAGCATCCAGTAGGAGTTCGCCTACACAGCTAGCCAGGCAGTCAGGCTGCACTGCCGATTCCTGATTCCCGGTACATGCTGGGGCAGCCTGCCTGGCAACAGCCTCGGCCATCCCCCGTCCTACAGACAAAGAGGCCACTGTCTGCTTCTAGGTCCTTCCGGGGCCTCTCCTCACCCCTCTGCTCCTCCAGCGCCCTCCTGTTTCACGCCCAGCCCCAAGCTTCTGGGACAGGAGGATTCGCTGGGACAAAAAACAGATCTCATGCTGCAGACCCACGAGTTAGGAGGCCCAGGGTGGAATGCTCTATGTTTTCTGAAAACATCCTTCGGCTACCCTCATCCATCATGGATGGATAACTAAATTCATTCCAGAGCCTGCCTCTCCTTGGCTGTGTGTCTCTGGGCAAATGACCTCACCTATCTGTGCTTGGTTCACACACCTATAAAATGGAATTAGGTAAGTAGTGTTCCATCCTGAAGGAGCCCAGATGGTGTTGTATGAAACATATCTGGCTGCTGACCAAAAGGTGAGTGGTTCAAATCCACCAGTTGCTCCCAGGTTGAAAAGTTGAACAGACTCCCTGTCAAGATTTACAGCCTGGGAACTCTGACAGGGGCTCACTCTGAATCAGAATCCACATAATGGAAGAGGGCCTGAGTGGTGCAAACAGTAAACGTGCTCAGCTGCTAGCCAAAAGGTTAGAGGTTTGAGTCCTCCTTGGAAGAAAGACCTGGTGATCTACTTCCAAAAAAATAAATCAGCGAGTAGAAACTCTATGGAGCTTCCACACATGTCTTGGCTATTCAGTGCTGCTATATCAGATATACCACAAGTGGATTGCTTTAACAAACAGAAATTTATGTTCTTTCACTTAGGAGGCTAGAAGTCCAAATTCAGGGGACCAGCTCTAAGGCTTTCCCTTTCTGACCACACCAGAGGATGGACCTTTTCTCTTCTCAACATCTGTGGGCTCAGCGTTCCTTGGGGATCTCCAAGTTATCTTGGCATCACTCAACTCCTGAGTCTAGGAGGTTCTCAGTGTAGGGCCCCCAGTTCCAGACGATGCACTTTGCTCCTGGCTCTTTGTTCTTGGTGAGAGTAGTTCCCTCTTTCTATGCTTGTTTTGCTCTACTTTCATGACTTGTAAGATAAAAAAGATGATGCTGGCCACAGTCCAGGGAAACTCCACATACGCTAGACAAGAGCTACAACCTGAGTAAGGGTGTTACATCCCACCGTCCTGCCCTTACAACTAACTGGCTGATCACATCAGATCACATCATGGAGGATGGTAACATCATTACATCTGCTAAATGGCATATAACTGCCAAAGTATTAAGAAATATGGTTCAGCCAAGCTGACACATTTTAGGAAGCCACAGTTCAGTCATGACCCCTCCCAGCAAGCCATCCCACAGAGAGGAAGACACACCACCTTGGGTGGAAGCTGGTCTTTCACTTAATCTCACAAGGACCACCCCTTCACTTTTGCAGGGTGCTATCAGAAGGGGGTCCTACCACATACAAGAAAAAAGAAAAGGAACTGCATAAGGGTGTGAATTAGAATAGATGGGGTCCTGGGGATCAGGCTGCCTACTGCAGAAGAACCATTTGTTAATGAGATTCATTCATCCCTGGGTAATGCATACAGCTGCTAAGCAAAAGGTTAATCTACCCAGAGACAACCTGGAAGAAAGGCCTGTGTTTTGATTTTCAAAACGGAAAGCCCTGTGGGACACAGTTCTTTTCTGACACACTTGGGGCCACTGAGCTAGAATTGATTTGACAGTCACTGATAATGGTTATTGTATGCTAAGCCATGTGTCAGGAACTTGGAATAAACCCCCCTTGCCTGGCCTAGATCTCATGGAAGACAGATGCACCCAGGTGTATGAAGGCAAGCTGGACAGAGGGACTGGGGACAGGAGGAGTCCAAAAAGGTAGGGCAGGCTTTTTCTCTATAAAATAAGCAAATGCGTTCCCTGTTGTGGCCTGGTGGTTAGGGAATTGTGCTGCCAACTCAAAGGAAGCCAGTTCAAATCCACCAGCTGCTCTTCTGGAGAAAGATGGGCAGTCTCCTCCCATGCAATTTATAGCCTCTGAAAACCCACTAGAGGGTCAGCCATGAGTTGATTCCAAGTGAACAGTAAAGAGTTTTGAGTGAAGAAAAGAGTAAAGGAAATGATAAAGATCCAGCAGAGACCTAAAAATGGGGTAATGGTGGGCATAATTCAATGGAAATTAATTTTATAAAACTAAGTATGGGAATGATTGTATGAAACAAAATGTGAATGAAGGTGAGTGTGAAACTTAATGTATGTGAATTTCACATGCAAACCAATATAAAATAAACTTTTTTTTAAAAAAAGTTTTCAGTGAGAGAAAGTTCCTTCTAGGGGCTCTGCCCTGTGCTAGGAGCAGAATCACAGTGATGATGAGAAGGATAAAGGCTCTGCATGTGGTCTCCAAAGGTACAAGTTCTACTGGAGGGAAAGAGCCCCCCAAAAAATGAAAAAGCAAGAAAGTAGACACAAGGAATGAAATCACATGAAACAGTGCTTGTGGCTGATTTAGAAAGACTGATCTACAGCCTTCGTTTTGCAGATGATACAGTAACCTTGCTCACTGAAAGTGAAGATGACTTGAAACACTTGCTGCAGAAGATCAAAGACCATAGCCTTCAATATGGATTACATCTCAACACTAAGAAAACAAAAATCTCCACCATTGGACCATCCTGACAGATGGGGGAAAGATTAAATTCGCCAACAGCTTCATTTTACTCGGAGCCACAATTAACATCCATGGTAACAGCAGTCAAGAACTCAAAAGACAGGGAGCTCTGGTGGCCTAGTGGCAGGAAGCTGCACTGCAAACCCAAAGGCATGCGGTTTGAAACTTTGAGATGCTCCGCTGGAGAAGGAGGGGCAATCTCCTCCTGTGCCAGTTGGATCTGATTAGATGGTACGCAACAAGAAAAAGAAAAAGAAATCAAAAGACATCTTGCAATGGGAAAATTTGCTGTTAAGGACCTCTCCAAGGAATTAAAGAGTAGCAATGTCAGTTTAAAAACTGAGATTCAAGCCATGGTCTTTTCAATTACTTGCTCTGCATCTGAAAGTTAAACAATGAATCAAGATGACACAAAAAGAATCAATGTCTTTGAACTGTAACGGTAGAGAAGAGAACTGACTATCTCGTGGACTACCAAAAGAACAAACAAGTCTGTATTGTAATAAATGCCACCAGGTGCTCCTTAGAGGCAAGGACAGTGAAGCTTCGCTTGACATACATACTTTGGGCATGTTGTCAGGATGAGCTGCTCCTTGGAAAAAGACATCAGTCTCGTAAAGGTTGAGGGTCAGAGAAAGACATTAAGATCCTCAACAAAAATGGATTGATACAGTGATTCTCACAATGGACCAGGGCATGGCAGAGATTGCGAGGATGGCACAGGAAAAGGCAGGGTGCAGATCTGTTGTTCATAGGGTTGCTATGTAACATAGTTGCCTTGACAGCACCTAACAACAATAGTAACTACGTGCCAATTTGGAACTATTCTGCATTGGTTCAAATCCTGCTCCTGGGGAATCTTAAACAAGTTATATAATCCCACTCTGCCTTCGTTTGCTCATCTAGGAACTGGTGACAAGGACGTGGCCTTTTGCTTTTGTTCTTTGCTAAAACAGCTTATTTTCCTTCCTAAACCCGAAAGAGTTACCTTTCACCTAGTTTTCTATTCTTAAAGATTTGTTCATTTTGTCCATATTGAAAAGCAATTCCTAGGCACTCTGGAAACAACCTGATCTCCTAAAATTCAAAACTCATTGCCATCAAATTGGAACTGCCACACAGTTGATCCAGAGGGCTTTCTGAGGCTGTAAACAGCACAGGAGCAGACTGTTCCTCTATCTCCCTCAGAACTACTTGTGCATTTGAACTAACAGGGATGTTGGATATGTTTAGCCTAGCCCTGGGCTACTGCTTGCCCTGTGCTTGGGACACCCCTTGCAGAGCCTTGTCAATCTTCTATGTAAATGATTGCATGTTAGAGGCATTGAACATCAAGGACCAAAAACTGGATGATTTGTGGGATGTTATCAAGGATATCATTCATGAAGAGAGCAAAAGGTCATTACAAAGACAGAGAAAGAAAAAATCCAAAATGGATGTTAGAGATGATTCGGAAAACTGCATTAGGGCATTGAGAAGCCAAAACAAAGGGAAAACATGATGAAGTAAAAGAGCTGAACAGAAGATTTCAAAAGGCAGCTCGAGAGGACAAAATATTATAATGGAATGTGCAGAGAGCTGGAACTGGAGAATAAAAAGGGAAGAACTCGCTCTGCATTTCTCAAGCTGAGAGAACTGAAAACAGATTTAAACCTCGAGTCACAATATTTAAAGATGCTATGGGCCATATATGGAATGACCCAGAAAACATCAAAAGAAGATGGAGGGAATACACAGTCACTGTATCAAAAAGAACTGATTGACCCTGAAAAATTTCAGGAAGTATCATATGAGCAAGAGTCAATGGTAATGAAAGAGGAGGTGGAAACTGCATTGAAGGCATTGGCAAAAAAATAAGGTCCCAGGAATCGATGGGATATCAATTGACTTGTTTCAATTAACAGATGCAACCTTGGATGTGCTCACCAGTCTATGCCAGGAAATTTGGAGGATGACTGGCCAACAGATTGGAAAAGGTCCATATTTGTTCCTACTCCCAAGAAAGGTGATCCAACAGAATGTGGAAACTATCGAACATTATCATTAGTAGCATATGCAAGCAAAATACTACTGAAGATCATTCAAAAGCAGCTGGAACAGTACATAGGTAGAGAACTGCTAGAAGTCCATGCAGGATTTAGAAGAGGCTGGGGCACTGGGGTTATCATTGCGGATGTCAGATGGATCCTGGCTGAAAGTGGAGAATACCAGAAGAATGTCTATTTGTACTTTATTGGCTATGCAAAGGTGTTTGTTTGACTGTGTGGATCATAACAAATTGTGACTGACATTGAAAAGAATGGGAATCCCAGAGTACTTAATTGTGCTCATGCGAAACCTATACCTGGACTAGGAGGCTGTGTGCAAACATAGCAGGGAAACACTGCATGGCTTAAAGTAGGAGTGTGTCAGAGTCGTATTTTCTCTCCATATCTATTCAATCTGTATGCTGAGCAAATTGTTTGAGAAGGTAGACTCTGAAGAGGAGTGTGGAATTGGGATCAAAGGGAGACTCGTCAATAACCTGCATTACGCAGATGATACAACCTTGCTTGCTGAAAGTGAGAAGGACTTGAAGTATTCATTGCAGAAGATCAAAGAATGCAGCCTTCAATACAGATTGTATCCCAATATCAAGGAAACAAAGATTCTTACCACTGGACTGATAGACAACATCATGATTGATGGAGAAAAGATTCAAACTGTCAACAACTTCATCTTGCTTGGATCCACAATTAACACCCTTGGTACTAGCAGTCAGGAAATAAGATGCACTGCACTAGAAAAATCTGCAGTTAGGGGCCTCTTCAAATTATTAAGGGGTAATGATGTCAGTTTGAGGAGTAAGGTGTATTTGATTCAGGCCATGGTTCTTCCAATCAGTTGCTGTGTATCTGAGAGCTGGAAAATGAATAGAGATGACAGAAGAGGAATAGATGCCTTTTAACTATGGTGCTGGAGAAGAGCACTGAACATCCCATGGATGGCCAAAAGAACAAATACGCTTTGCAGAGGGCGCAGCTAGAGTGCTCTTTGGAGGCAAGGATGATGAAGCTTTGCCTCACACACTTCAGGAATGTTGCCAGGAGGGGCTACTCTTTGGAGAAGGACATGATGCTTGGAACGGTGGAGGGTCAGTGAAGGAGAGAAAGACCCTCGACCAGGTGAACTGACATAGTGACTGCCACAAAGGGCTCTAGTGTGTTAGAAAGTGTGAGGATAGCACAGGATAGGACAGGCTTCAGATCTGCTATTCATAAGGTCATGATGAGTCATAACTGACTCAGCAACACCTAACAACAACAACAACATGCAAATGAAGAAGTAACTATAGACTAGGTAACATGAAGTGACTATAATCCAGCAAGGGATTCAGTCAGCTGGTGGTCCTGCTGGAAGGGCCAAGCCCTGAAATTGACAAGGAGCGTATTATAGATGCAGCCAACTCCAGAGAGGTTTCAAAAAGAAGAAAAGGGCAAGCAACAAGTGAGACAAGAAGACATGAAAAAAGAAGTAAGTAACCTCCTAAAAGTCGTAGCACGGCTCAAGGGCTATAACATTTAAGACTGGGAGCAGCCTGAAGAAGCCTGGTGGCCAAGCCAGTGGCCACAGTCCCTAGAAGGGACCCTGGGGTAGAGCTGGTGGGGATGGCAGAATCTGCTGCCAGGAACACAACTAAGACCGCTGATCAAACCTGTTATGCTGGCTATGAGCTGGATCCATTAACAGTGGGAGGCCGATACTAGAGAGGCTGAAGTCACCTGTACAAGTGAGAGAGGGCACGCACCACGGCTCAAAGGCACCTGTCTTGAAAAGGTGAGAGGAAGTTTGCACAGCCCACAAGCAGAGGTTCGCGTAACCAAGAGAAGGTCTGAGGGGCCTGAAAGGAGACCTCCACAGCTGGGGTTATGCATGGTCGAAAGAAGGGGATCCTGCACTGAAGAAGGGAGAGACGTGTTCTCTGCTTCCAGGAAGCCTCCCAGACTTTGCCTACCTGCTTCCTGATCCTGAATTGCAGCTTGTTGAGCCTTTTCCTGCACTGCAGCCTCCTGGTCCTGATCCCAGGTTGTAACCCTGTTGCCTCCTGACAGCACATCAACAGAGAGCTGCCAGCTGTGCAGGCTGGGTTGAAAAGAGGCCGTGGTGCTAGAAATATTATAGCTAACGTTAGATGGATCTTGGCTGAAAGCAGAGGAATGTCTAACAGTGTTTCACTGACTATGTGGATCACAACAAAACAAACTATCACAAACAAACTGCCCACTCTGAGAAGAATGGGAATCCCAGAACACTTGATTGTGCTTACGCAAAACTTTTACTTGGATCAGGAGGCAGTCATCAGAACAGAGCAAGGAAACACTGAATGGTTCAAAATCAGGAAAGGTGTATGCCAGGGATGCATCCTGTCTCTACACCTTTTCAATCTGTATGTGGAACAGATCCTCTGGGAGGCTGGGCTCTATGAGGAGGAATGTGGTATCAGGTCTCATCAACAACCTGTTTATGCAGATGACATAACCTTCCTTGCTGAAACTGAGGAGGGCCTGAGGCATTTGCTGCAGAAGATCAAGAACTGCAGCCTTCAATATGGACTGAAGCTCAACATCAAGAAAATGAAGATTCTCAGCATTCTGATAGATGGTGAAGACATTGAGATAGTTAACAGTTTTAGTTTGCTTGGCTCCACATTCAACATTCTTGGTACCAACAGCCAGGAAATAAAAAAATGAATTGCATCGGGAAAATCTGTGCCCAGGGACCTCTCCAGAGTACTGAGAAGCAATAATGTCAGTCTGGAGATTAAGGTGTGCCTGATCCAGGCCATGGTCCTCACAATTACTTGCTATGCATCAGAATGCTGGACAATGACTAGGAATGATAGAAGGAGATTTGATGCCTTTGAACTGTGGTGCTAGAAAAGAGTATTGAATATACCATGGACTTCTAGCA
Organism: Elephantulus edwardii; assembly: GCF_000299155.1. Lineage (NCBI taxonomy): Eukaryota > Metazoa > Chordata > Mammalia > Macroscelidea > Macroscelididae > Elephantulus > Elephantulus edwardii. The sequence goes on from NW_006399976.1 coordinate 677,487, forward strand.
GAACAAACAGGTTCATCCAAGAGAGGGTGAAGCCAGGCTGCTCCTTGAAGGTAAAAATTCTGAAGCTCTGTCTGAGATACCTTGGGCATGTTGCAAGGAGGGACCAGTCCTTAGAGAGGGACATCAGGCTTGGGAGGGTAGAGGGACCAGTTCAAGAAGAGGAAGACCCTGGATGGGATAGATTGACTCAGTGACTGGGGTAATGAAGATTGGTGTGTCAGAGACAATAACGTTGGCTCAGGATAGAGCAGGGTCACTATGAGTCACAAACAATTTGACAGCACTTAACACCAAGAAGCAGCATGGTTTGTTGAGGCCATTGCAATGAATGACTAAACCTAGCAGAGAAGTAAAGTATCACCGAGGGCATAAGCGAGATGACTGTAGTAGAGGTAGTAAAATAGCTGGAAGAGTGAAAGCATATCTGACCTCCATCTCACAGCTTTATGTTGACCAGGTCGTTATCCTGAAGAAGTCCAAGCAAGTTTTAGCACTCTACGGACATATAATTCCCTTGTGTTATTGGGTGGACTTGACTAGGTCACAAGTGCAAAACATTCATCGGGGCACTTAGCAAGGCCATTTTGCAGGAGGGATACTGAAGATCTTGACAGAAGTCAGGTGAGTGGCTCTCTATAGATGACATGACAGTTAAGGCAAAGAAAATGAAGAGCATGGCCAAGAGTGATGCAAAAAGAGATAACAGCATGTGCAAAGGCCCTGAGGCAGGAGAAGAGACCAAATATGTTTTAGCAGGTGGAGGTTTGCACAGCTGGAGGAGTAGGCAAGGTGGGAGGGAGAAGGGTCCAGGAATGTGGTCTGGATGGTCCAGGGACCACGGGAGAGTCCTGAGAAGGAATGTCAGAAACAGTTCTCTAAGGGTGTCAACATCACAGAGAAGAAGACTTGAACAGGCTGAGCAGAGGGAGGAGCCAATGAATGACACCACGATAGGTGAAAGTCAGACGGAAGCATGGTGGAGGGGAGTGAGAGAGAGAGATAAGGACAGGGGACAGGCTGGTAGGGTCCGAGCACCAAGGTGAGGGACTCTTTCTTTTCCAGGAGACAAGGATGGGGGTGTTGTGAATAGAGGACAAAGTCAGATTTGAAAGTCAGAAACAGGGAGTGGGGCAACATAAGCAGAAGTGGCTGGGGCCCTAGAGATGGAAAAGGTGGCTCAGGTTCCAGAAACTTCAGGTGGATCAACCTGCAGAGGGACTCCCAACTCCATACACTTCAGCTCTTCTCTGACTTTGTTTCCTTATCCTCAAAATAAGCTCAATGTCCCCCTCAGGGAGAGGGTGCCCCAGAGGGCACTGAGGGGAGTGATCACAGGTAGGGCTGTAATGAGATCCTCTCTGAAGTTGTTTTTGTTGTTAGGTGTCATCAAGTCAACTATGACTCACAGCAACCCTATAAACAATGTATCCCTACCTTGCCCAATCTTGTGCCATCCACATCATCTCTGATATACTTGAACTCATTGTTACAGTCACTGTGTTGATCCATCTCATCAAGGGCATTCCTATCTTTCACTGATCGTCTGCCTTTCCAACCCCTTTCTAATAGAATCCTCAAAATATGTAAGACAAAGTTTCACCATGCTTGCCTCTCAGATGTGTTCTGGTTGCACTTGCTGTAAGACAGACTTGTTTATACTTTTGGCAGCACATAGGACAGTCAGTACTCTTCAACAGTACAATTCAAAAGCATTGATTCTTTTTCTGTTACCCTTATTCATTGTCCAAGTTTCATACGCACAGCAAGTAATTGAAAAGACCATGATTTGAATCAGATGCACCTTAGCTTTTCTTTTAAACTGACATCGCTGCTTAATACCTTGGAGAAGTCTTTAACAATGGATTTTCTTAATGCAACATGTCTTTTTATTTCTTGACTGCTGGTACCAAAGGTGTTGATTGTGGATCCAGGTAAAATGAAATCTTTGACAGTTTCAATGTTTTCTCCACTTCTTTCAAATCTCCTGCCCCTCCAAGAGGACCCCCAACAGCTCCTCTGAGAAAGCCTCATGATGGCACCTCAGATCCTCCAAAGATTCGGGAACATGACACCAGAGTCGTCCAGAGAAGTCAGCCTGCAGACACTGAAAACAGGCTCTGGGATAGAGACCCTCCCATTTCACAAAGATCCTCAACTTCTCCAAGAGCACCCTGTCTTGCAAAAAAGGAAAATCAAACCCACTGCTGCCAAGGCAACATTGATCAACGGTGACCCCAGATGAGACAGAGTAGAACTGCTCCAAAGGATTTACCTGAATGTAATCTTTACAGAAGCAGAGAGCCAGGTCTTTCTTCTGCAATACTGCTGGGTACATTCAAACTGCCTTTAGATTAGTAGTCAACCACAAAACCTTTGTGCCACCCTGGGAATAAGCAGCATGTGGAGAGTACAGACCCTTCAGAGCCCCTAAAAGTCCTTACAGACTCCCAGGCAATTCTTTAATAACTGCCAGGAGTCCTTGAAGAGACCCTTTTCTTGTTGTATGCTATCGAGTCAAAATCTACTCATAGCTAACCCTCCAGTGGGTTTTCAGAGGCTGTAAATAGCAGGAGAGGAGACTGCCCATCATTTTTCTGTGGAGCAGCTGGTGCACTTGAACCACCTGTCCCTGTCATGGCAGTGCAACTCATTACCATTAGGCCATCCCCAATCCCCCCCACCCCCAGTTTCTCAAGCAGCCCTAACTAATTAGAACCCCTGCTTGCTCCCAAGTTCCCAAACTGCCTCCCAGAGTCTGCTCCTCAAGCCACCTTCTCCCAAGCAACCTTAATGCCCCAAGCATCCTTGAACCTAATAACCTTCTTCAAATGATCCTCCCAGATTGTCCTCTGCAATTCCTCAAAGAACCCCAAAGACCTGTCCTCAATCCCTGGCCACGTCCACAGTCCCTCAGATCCCTCCAAGTCACCCCTCAGTACCCTACACTTCCTCTCCCCCCAGCCCACGCGCAACCCCATCATCCCTCGACCCTAGCCCGGGCCCAGCGTCTGCCCCACTCACAAGAGGTCTCGCTTCGCGGTCTTGCAGACGATGCGCAGGTAGCGCCAGCCGCCGCCGCCCACGTACACGCCGAGCGCCGCCGCCGCGCTCCATGTCCACGGCAGTCCCAGCAGCCACAGCAGCGCCAGCGAGGCCACCGAGGCCGCGCCCGCACCGGGAGACCGCATCCTGCAGAGCAGAGGAGCGGTCAGGCCGCGCCGCCGGCACCCGGCCCCACCCCCAGGACTCCGCCCCCGTGTCTCCCTCAGGATCCCGCCCTCAAGCCTGCGATTGGCTATTTCTTTAGCCCCACCTCCGGATTCCAGCTCCAGGCTAATCCGCGGCCTCTCCGCCGGGTTGTTGACGTAAACTAGACCCCGCCCCCGGACCTGAGATTGGCCACTTTCTCCGGCAAAAATCTGCACCCAGGCCCGGGCTCAACCAGCAGGTTTAAACTCCGGGCCGAAACTAGGCCTCCCTTTCCGGATCAGTCACGCCCCTAAGCCTGGGATTGGCCAGGTCCCCAGGCACGGCCACGCCCCTGAACCTGCATCCCTTCCACTTTGGGTCACACGCTCGGCCCAATCGAGGCCGATCATTGGAACAGCTTCTATTCCGTTAGTCTCCATGCCAGACATCCACCTTTATTTTTTTGTTCTTGTTGTGTACCGTCAAGTCAGATCCAACTGGCACAGGAGGAGATCGCCCCTCCCTCTCCTGCGGAGCATCTGGCGGATTCGAACCGCGCGCTTTAGGGATTGCAACGCAGCTTTTTGCCTTTAGGCCACCAGAGCTCCCCCATTAGTTCCATGCCAGGCTCCGCCCCCTAATTTGATTTATACTCTATCTTGGGGGTCAAGCAGCAGCTCTGCAATTTGGCTCCGCCTCCCCACGACTCACTGCACCCCCCCCCAGGTCAGGCCTCTGACCCCACCCACAAACGAAACCCCGCCCCAGTATGGCCCCGCCCCAATACGGCTGTCCCGGGCCCCGCCCTCCAACGTCCGTCTTGTCACCAACCTCTGAACCTCACATAGGACCACTTGACCCCCCCCCCCCCCCACTCATGCCATCCTCAAGGCCCTCCTCCAAACTCACGGTCTCTCACACTTGCCACCTTTTTCTGGAGGTAGGGACCATAGAGACACCCCTGTGCCAGAGACATGATGGCTTGGGGCTTGAACTGCTGGCACGTGTGTGTGTGTGTGTGTGTGTGTGTGTGTGTGTCCATAGCAACCAAACTTGTGCCTTCTCAGAGTCTTGCAGACACACGTGTCCTGAAGGCGGCTGGAGTGGCTCGTGGGCCTCCGCGGCCTGAGAGCCAGATGGCAATTTGGATTCCTGCCTGAGGGATCAGAAAGTCCCAGTCCACACCCATGACTCGCCCAAACTGGATTCTTGCATCAGCTTGTTCAAAATCTAAACACCAAATGCATCTCCTCTTAAATACACGTTCCAGGGTGTCAAGAGACTTACACTCCCACCCAGGGACCCTCGTACAGTGTCCTTACTGGTGTCCTAACTTTTGGGATCACTCACACCCCATGTGGGCCTAACCCCATACAGACTGGATAGAATCTTTGGTAAAATTTATTACAAATTTTAATCTCGTAGATTAATCTGAGATACAGTTGTAAAGCAATCAAGCGTACGTACTATTTCTTGTTCTTGTTACTTACTGCTGTCAAATTCGGTAGGACTCACAGCGATCCTATGAATATCAGATCTAAACCCTGTTCTATCCTGTGTCATCCTCAGATCTGACACTCTGGAGCCATGGCTAAAGTCACAGTGTCAATCATCTGCTTGAGGGTCTCCCTCTCCTAGGCTGTTCCCCCTACTTTTCCAAGCAGGGTGTCCTCCAAGGAATAGCCTCTCCCAGCAACATGCTCACAAAGTATACAAAATGAAGCTTTGCCATCCTTGACTCCAAGGAACATTCTGGCTGCACTTTGCCCAAGACATTATCTGTTTGTTCTTTTGACAGTTGTTCTCCAACACCACAGCTCAAATTCCCACCACCACACAGAGTACAATATTTCTTAGATTATGCATGAAGAACCCAATGAATGACCTCCTTAGGGTTTCTAAAGCTATACACCTGAACAAGAGCAGATAGCTCCATCTCCATCAGCCACAAAAGAGTAGTTGAGGGTTTGAACTGCTGAGTTTTTGGTTAGCAGCCAAAGGCTTAATCTATTATGCCGTTATAGAAATACTGTATTGTTGTTAGAGTTAGAAATTACTTACAACTGACTCTCCAGAGGGTTTTCAGAGGTGGTAAGTTGCAAGAAAGGAGATTGCCCTTTTCCCTCCCATGGAGCAGGCTAGTGGATTTGAACCGCATGCTTTTGTGTTGGCAGCCCAGCTCCTTACCATTAAGCCACCAGAGCTCATTATATGAATGTTGTTGTTGTTGTTATGTGCCGTCAAGTCGCTTGTGACTTATAGCCACTCTATGCCACCCTATGTACAACAGCCCTAAACCCTGCTCTATCCTGTGCCAATCGCACTGCCCCTGACACACCCATCCCGATTACCTGTCACTGAACCAATCCAACTCATAGAGGGTCTTCCCCTCCTGCACTGTCCCTCCACCCTCCCAAACATGATGTCCCTCTCCAAGGACCTGTCCTTCCTTACAACAAGTCCAAAGTATGTCAGACGAAGCCCCAGAATCCTTGCCTCCAAGGAGTAGCCCGGTTTAACCCTCTCCAGAATGAATCTGTTTGTTTTCTTGGCAGTCCATGGTACATTCAATACTCTTCTCCAGCACCACAGCTCAAAGGCATCAATTCTCCTTCTATCCTCCCTAGTCATTTTCCAACCCTCTGATGCATAACAAGTGATTGCAAAGACCATGGCCTGTATTAGACACACCTTACTCTCCAGAGACACACAGTTGCTCTTGAGTACTTTAGAGAGGTCGCTAACAGCAGACTTTCCCATCGCAATACGTTTTTTTATTTCCTGGCTGCTGGTGTCAAGAGTGGTGACCATGGAGCCAAGCAAAATGAAGCTGTGAACAATCTCAATCTCTTCGCCATCCATCCTGATGCTGCCAATTGGTCCAGTGGTGAGAATCTTTTGCCTTCTTGACATTGAACCTCAGTTCATACTGAAGGCTGCAGTCCTTGACCCTCTGCAGCAAGTGCATGAGGTCCTCCTCAGTTTCAGCAAGCAGGGTTGTGCCGTCTGCATAACGCAGATTGTTAATAGATCTTCCACCAATCCTGACGCCACACTTCTTCTCATAAAGCCCAGCCTCTCGGATAATCTGCTCTGCATACAGGTTGAAAAGGTATGGAGATAGGACACATTTCTGGTGTACACCCTTCCCAATTTTGAACCATGCTAGTGTTACCCTGCTCTGTTCTGACGACTGCCTCTTGGTCCAAGTATAGGTTTCGCATTAGCATGATTAAATGTTCCGGGATTCCCATTCTTCTCAGAGTCAGCCACAGTTTGTTGTGATCCATGCAGTTATGATTATGTTATGATTATGCCTTTGCATAATCAATGAAACACAGATAGACATTCTTCTGGTATTCTCTGCTTTCAGCTAAGATCCATCTAACATCAGCTACAATATCCTTAGTACCATGACCCCTTCTAAACCCAGCCTAGACTTCTGGCAGTTCTCTGCTGATGTGCTGTTCCAGTCATTTTTGGATAATCTTCAGTAGAATCTTGCTTGCATGTGAAATCAACGATATTGTTCTGTAGTTTCCACACTCTGTTGGGTCACCCTTCTTTGGAATGGGAACAAATATAGATCTCTTTCAGTCAGTTGGCCACGTGGTTGTTTTCCAGATTTCTTGGCACAACTTCGTTAGCACATCCAGGGCAGCATCTGTTAGCTGAAGTCAATTGGTATACCATCTATTCCTGGGGCCTTATTTTTTGCTATTTCCTTCAAAGCAGCTTACAATATCATTATATGAATACTAAAAGCAAAATGGCCTTTTAAAAGGTTTCTATGGGGGAGCTCTGTTGGCCTAGTGGCAAGAAGCTGCACTGCAATCCCCAAAGTGCATGGTCTGGAGCAAGCAGATGCTTTGCTGGAGAAGGAGGGACAATTTCCTTCTGTACCAGTCAGATCGGATTTGACGGTGCACACACACAAAACTTTTTTTAAAACAATTTAAAAATGCAAATTTTAAAAAAAGGTTTTGATGTTGAATTGCAACATTATTAGTAATTGAGTTGGGATCTTTTTTTATGTTTCTCTTCCTTTAACTACTACATTTTTTAAAAAATTAGTAATATGTTGTTATTTACCCTTGAATCCAAACTGACCCTTAGCTGATGCTCCATTGGGTTTTCAGAGGCAGTAAATAGCATGAAAGGAAATTTCCCAACCTTCTCCTTTAAAGCAGCTTGTGGATTTGAACCGCATACTTTTAAGATTACAGCGTAACTTCTTACCACTAGGCCACCAGAGCACCCATGGGTCACTAATGTTAATTACCACAGCATTGTAGCCAAAACACCAGAGAATTTTACAAACTCTTTGACTACAAAAATGCTAAAAGTAATGAAAACAGGGATTGATTGTAGCTGGGTCAAGTATCATTGTAATTGGATAATTGGGTCATAATGACAACTCTGCCCCCATTGCATTAACTCACTGCCATCGGGTCCATTCGAAGGTAAAGAAACCTTCCCTGGGTTTCTGAGGCTGTCAGGCCTTAGAGGAGAACACTGCCCATCTTTCTCTCAAGTAGATTCATTCCATCCACATCCACCCACTTTTTGGTTAGCAGTCCAGTACCTTGTGTACTATGCAATATAAAAGGAGCTCGGGTGGTCTAGTGGCAAGAAGCTGTGCTGCAGTCCCAAAGGCATGCAGTTCGAGGCCACCAGCTGCTCCAAGGGAGAAGGATGGGCAATCTCCTCTCATGCGATTAACTGCCTCTGAAAACCCAGCAGAGAGTGAGCCATCGGTTAGCTCCAGCTCAATGGCACACAACAACAGTGTGCAATATAAAGTTAGAAAAGGTAATTAGCACAGTTTTAACCTTCTAGGTATGTGGATGAACTCTGGTAGCAGGCATAGTGAGTAGGGAGTTGTGTTGTTAACTCAAAAGCTCAAATCTGAGAGAGTTCTAGTGGCCTAGTGGCAAGAAGCTGCACTGCAATCCCAGAGGTATGCAGTTTGAATCCACCAGATGCTCTGCTGGAGAAGGAGGGGAAATCTCCTGTACCAGTTAGATCTGATTTGATGGTATACACACACAAAAATTCAAATCCACCAGCAGCTCAGCCCGTGAGATTTACCGCCTCTGAAAACTTACTAGCCGATTAACTATGAGTTGGTTAGGACTTGAAAGCAATAAGGGTTGGTTTTTTTAGAAAGTACTTTCACATCTAAAGTGAGTTTACATAAACATGTTTGTGGGACTGTGTTATAGCATGCATTTCTGTTGATGCACTGCCCAAAAATGCAGTCATTTTGGTGTCACTATTTCTGACAGTGTCACCTAGTATCTCCACTCTTGTCCCTACACCCTGTGTCAGATTGATTCTGACTCATAAGTAACCCCACAGGATAGAGCAGATCTACTCCTTAGAGTTTCTGAGGTGGTGGATCTTAAGGACAGCAGAAGAGAGGCTGACAGGCTTGAACTGCTGACCTTTTGGTTAGTAGCTCAATACCTAATCAACTATTGCACCAGGGCTCCCTATCACTGCCCAAATAAAACCAACCCAAACCTCAGGCTCATCCTGGGGTTTGCCGCCTCCTAACCTTTCAGGGCTCCCACTCTTCCTAAATGCCTCAAATCCTTATCATTTAAATCTTAGTAGTGTTGATACCCAGAATTTTCACATTAGGTCCAGACCCTTAAGCAAATGCACCCATAGGGACCTACAAATAGGTTCCTTAGACACAGTCGAAACTCCCTCCCTTCCCCCCCGCCCCAGGCCCCCACAGCCCTCATCCAGACCCAGCTCCCGGGCTGACCTGAGGCTGCAAACAGACCCTCTCTGGCTCCCAGAGTCCCAGGCAGGTGGCAGGCACAGTAGGCTTGGTCCACCCAGGCCCCCAGCAGACAAGGTCAGCCCCTTAGGCCAGCTGAGCAGTGAGAGGAGCTCACAGGCTGCCTGCCTCTGGGGCTTGTCTCTGAAGATTCCTGGGCACCACTCCCAGCCTTGCCCACACGCAACTCTGCCCCTCCTTCCGGGTCCCCTCCTCTACCCTCTGCCCACCCCCTCACTTGTTTCTCCCTTGCTTGGCCGACCTTCCCAGCTCGCTCTCTGGGAGGTGGCCAGGGCCAGCTTCCAGCACTACTTGCAGGCCAGGGCCAGGCAGGCTCACAGCCCCTCACACTGCCATTGGTCCCACGGGCAGCCCAGGGAGGCCAGCAGCCAGATCCGGAGACCAGGCCCAGGGCCAGCCCCTGGCCCTCTGCTTTCTAGGCCAGGGGTCAGCAGAGTCAGCAATGACCCCTCAGGACAGCTGCAATCTCATCCTTCCAGGTACCCTTATCAAAATAATGACTCCATTTTACAGTTAAAGAAACCGAGGCCAGTAGTCCTTGATGGGAGCAGAGTAGGGATTCACTCATTCACAAGTGTCAGCTGAAGGCTGGCCTCCCTCCGCCTCCCTTCTCCCTCCTCCTCCCCTGCCCTTGTTTACTCTTCATTTCCCCCCTCCTTCCCCTCCTCCCTCCACCTCCCACCCCTTTTCGCCTATGCTCCTCCTTCTTCTCACCCCCCAGTTCTTCCTCCACTCCCTCCTTCCACTTTCTTGGCTTCTTTTTCACCTATACTACTTTCTCTTCAAACCGTCCGCTTTTCCTACTCCTCTTCCTCCTCTTGTCCCCTGGGCAACACAACCAATTTGCAGCCTTGAGGGCTTGAGCCCATCCTTGCAAAAACCACAGCGAAAGAAAGGCCTGGTGATCAGCTTTAGCTCCATTACAGCCTAGAAAACCCTATGGAGCACAGTTCTGTTCTGCACCCCAGGATCTCACCGTGAGTCGTGTTAGGCTGCACAGGAGTGACTTCATTTTTCTGCATTTTTACCTCGCTTTGCCTCTTTCCAAGACAAGCAAGCCTGTTAGACACTTCTCCTCCCTCTGAGACAGGGAGGCAGACCAGGCTAAGATAAAAGGAATCCCAGAAAACGAAGATAACAGGACACCTGGGAGGTGTGTAATGTCTCAGAGCACAAAGTTCCAGGATGAACTTCTGAACCAGAATACCACAACCGCCAAGATACCCCACCACCACCACAGCATCCAAGGCCACAAGAATAAATACCCAACACCTCCCTCTCTTTAAGGGAGGCTCAGCTCCCTCTCACCTAGGTGAATATTAAATAAAAGCCCATTTGCTATAGACATACTCGCCTCTGGTTGTGTTTGGAGCTAGCAGCTAGTCAGTTCTTCCAAGGTGGAATCCATTAGACAGTAGCTAACCCCCACCCCTACACTCTCCACCTCACTTTGCTGCCCTCTCCTCCCCTCTTCCTGATGCAGGTTACTGATCCCTGACTAAGTGAGCTCCTGACACTGTCTTGTACCCTCCACACAGCTCTGGGGCAGTTCTCCTCCACCTCCAAAATCCAAATTTCTGGAAATATAGTTTTGCTTAAATTGGTCCCAGGACTCAGGCATTCTCCTTCACTAGAGTCTCAGTTATCTAATGCTGCTGTCACAGACAGACCACAGTCTGCTAGCTGTAACAGAAACTTATTCTCTTACTATTAAGGGGCTAGAAGCCTACATTCAGGGGTGCCAGCACTAGGGGAAGGCCCATTTTCTCTGTCTGGTTCTGGAAGAAAGTCCCTGATTCCGCTAGCATCTGTAAGCAAGGCATTCTCTGGAGACCTCCACGTGTCCTGGCCTTTCTCACTCAGGGCCCTGACTACAAAAGGATGAACTCTATGTTTAGCAGTTCTTTCTGAGTGGTACTGGGGTTTCCCCCACTCACTTTCCACTCTTTTAACTCGTGTAATATCAAAGTTATTTCAGGCCATGCGGGGAGAAACTCCCCTTGCATCAGACTAGGCTGTGAAGGGATTAAGAAGTATGGCTGTACACACTTAATCCTGTTATAACCGGTTTATCAGATCATGGAGGATCATGACACAGCTTCCATATTGTATCATTATATACACGCATTTTGGTGGCAACGATCCAAACCATAACAACCTGCTCAGCCAAACAGTTCCCTGATGTCACTTGTCCTTTTGCTGACAGTGCTGCTTATGCCTGGGGGTGAGGGAGGGATGAGGGGGAAGTCTCAGACTCTATAATCACATTCTCCCTGGGTCTCCTTCCTAAGACATCCCTGAGTTTGTTCTCAGCAGCTAAACTAAAGGTGTGCCTAACTATACCACCACGAGGCAGAAGTTATTCTAGAGTAATGGATTTTATTTTTTTAGTTTGGCCTTCCTGAGCTCTGGTGGCCTAGTGGGAAAGGAATTGTGCTGCCAACCCAAAGGCAGATGGTTCAAATCTACTACCTGACCAGTGGAAGAAAGGTGGGCAATGTCCTCATTGATGAATAGTCTTGACTGTACCACCAGATCATCGAATGAACAAACTTGTCTTGGAGGGAGTGTAGCCAGGGTGCTCCTTGGAGGCAAGGATGGTGAAATGTTGTCTCATATGTTTGGGGTATAATGTCAGGAGGGCCTAGACCTGGGAAGATGACAGCTTGCATGGAGAAGTAGAGGGTCAGCGAGAGAGAGGAAGAACCTCAATGGGATGGATTCACACAACGACTGGAACAATGGTCTGGAGCCTGGCAGAGATTACGAGTGAGTTGTGGTGAACTTTAAACACCAACTTTATATGGAAAGGAAACACTGCTGATGTCCCTTGAGTCGGTTCTGATCACATGTTTTGTAAGAGTCTCTGAAGCTACTGTTCCTTGGTTGACTGTCGTGTGTGAGTTTAGAAGTACTGCTTCAAGAATACTCAGCAGGAAGTTAGATGAAAGCATCTTAGTAGACAAACATGCAGATGTGTCCCCAAGAATTATACAGAGAATATTCATGAGACCTCACAAGACCTAGAAACTAAAAGCCTTGAGAGCTTATAGAAAATATAGGTTTAAGAGAAGCTGCTGTCCTTGAGAATTTACAGTAAATAGAGATAAGCTTTGTGTGTGTTTGTTAGGATTATCTGAATGAAGTATTAAAAGCCCTGGTTCCTGCATATCCAAGGACACATTCCTTTCTAGCCCCAAAGATAATTGTTATATATTACTTTAGGGTCGTTGAGATAATTGTTTGTTGTATAGCAAGAAGTCTGGCTTTTTCTGATAGTAATGAATGCTTATATTCTCTATATATGCTGAGAAGAAATAACCGTGTGTGTGTGTGTGTGTGTGTGTGTGTGTGTATGTGTGTGTGTCTTTTTGGCCTGTGCCTTACTTTCTGTCTTTTGTGTGTGTGTGTATGTGTTTTTCCTCAGCAGCTCTGTGTCCTCAAGTCCCTCCAGTACCTCAGTTAGTATCTTCATAACTCCAATCTTTTTTTAATTAAATTTTATTAATTTTAATGAACATTTACAGAGATTTTGGGTTTCCATTCATTCATTGTTGCCATAACTCCAATCTTTACTTGTCTTTGAGGGATTGCAAACATTACATATAACGAGCATCTGAAAATGAATATTTGCAAATAAGATACTGCAATGATGTATCTGGTACAAAACAAAACAACCTGGCTGTCATTAGCAGGTCCTTTGCTCATCAGGATTACTTAATGCTCTAGTAATAAGCACATATAACTTTGTATCACAATTACTAAAAGATCTTGAAAGACGCATAGCCAGGCTGTTTCTTACAGGCAAGGATGGTGAGACTTCATCTCACAGGCTTTGGGCATGTTTTCAGGAGATCCCAGTCCCTGGAAGGGGACTCATATTTGAAAAGTCAAGGGTCAGCAGAAGAGAGGATGACCTTGAGTAAAACAGATGGGCATAGCATTTGAATGAATGGGTTTAAGTACAACAAAGAAGGGTAGGATGGAGCAGGGACTTGACTCTGGCTCCCAGAAGGGCTGACTCCACCACACATCCAGGAGGTGCTGCAAACAGTTATGTGCTCAGCATCTAGCCAAAACGTGGGCAGTTCTAACCCACTGAGAGGTACCTGACACTGAAAATATCAGGAAATACCATAAGAACAAGAGCCTTTGGCAATGAAAGAAGGAGTTCAAGCTGCCCTGAAAGCACTGGCAAAAAATAAGACCCCAGGAATCAATGGGATACCATTAGCATGCTTCAACCAGCAGATATGGACCTGGATGTGCTCACCAGTCTATGCCAGGAAATTTGGAGGACAGCTGTCTGACTGACTGACTGAAAGGGATCTATATTTGTTCCTATTTCCAAAAGGGTATCAAAAAGAATCATAAAAATTATTTTTAAAATTATAAAAATATAATTATAAAAATATCATTAATATCACATGTAAGCAAAATATTGCTGAAGATAATGAAAACAGCAGTACATAGACACAGAACTGCCAGAAATTCAAGCTGGATTTAGAGGAGGCTGTGACACCAGGGATTATCATTGCTGACTTCAGATGGATCCTTGGCTGAAAACAAAGAATACCAGAAGAATGCCTTTGTGCTTTATTGACTCCGCAAAGGCATTTGTGTGGATCATAAAAGTCATAGCTAACATTGAGAAGAATGGGAATTCCAGAACTCTTTAACTGTGCTCACCCAAAACCTACACTTAGACCAAGAAGCTATTGTGTGAACAGAGCAAAGGAACACTACATGGTTTAAAATGAAGAAAGATGTGTGTCACGGTTGTATCCTTTCTCCATACCTATGTAATAGGTATGCTAAGCAAATTATTTGAGAAGCTGGACTCTAGGAAGAAGAATGTAACATCAAGATTATAGGAAGACTCCTTCATTATGCAGATGACACAACCTTGCTTGCTGAAAGTGAGGAAGATTTGAAGCACTTGATGAAGAAGGTTAAAGAATGCAGCCTTCAGTAGGGTTTGCATCACAACATCAAGAAAATAAAAATCCTCGCCACTGGACAGATAGGCACTATCATGATAGAGGAAGACTGAAATTGCTATTGACTTCATCTTCCTGGTATCCACAATCAATACACTTTTACCAGCAGTCAGAAGATCAGGAGATGCATTTTACCGGGAAAATCTGTAGTCAGAGACCTCTCAAAATTTTTGAGAAGCAATGTCAGTTTGAGAACTAAGGTGTGCTTCATCCAGGCCCTGGTCTCTTCAATCACTTGCTATGCATCTGAGAGGTAGATAATAAATACGGATGACAAAAAAAGAATTGATGCCTTTGAGTTGTGGTGTTGGAGAAGAGCACTGAACATCCCATGGACAACCAAGAGAACAAACCGGAATGGAACCAGAGAACTCCTTGGAGACAAAGATGATAAAGCTTAGTCTCACACACTTTGGGCATGTTGCTAGGAGAAGCTATTGCTGTTTTGGAGAGGGACATCATGCTTGAGAAGGTAGGGGGATGTCAAAGGAGAAGAAGACCCTCAACCAGGTGGACTGACACAGCGACTGCAGCAATGGGTTCTTGCGTTTCAGGAAGTATGAAGTTGGTGCAGGATAGAACAGGGTTCAGATCTGTTCTTCACATGGTCACTATGAGTCATTCCTGACTCCATGGCACCTAACAAAAACAGTAACAGAAGTACCTGGGGAAGGCCTGACCATCTGCTTCCGAAACGTCACAGCCTCAAAATCCCTGTGGAGTAATCACCAGCCAAAAGGGAAGACATGCAATTATGCACACTTCATCAAGCACATAACCTATGTCACTGAATAACTTGTGTAGAGATTATTGGATGTTAACCCAACCACGATGTTAACTTTTGCAAAAAACGAAGTAAAATAATATGAAAAACTAAAACCGAAACCAGCACAGTTCTGTTCACAAGGGAACAGGGTTGGGGTGGGGGAGGGGGTACAGGTATAAGTGTAACAAGTGTGGAAATCAGAGGCCCTGGAGTGTGATGTTGGTCTCAAGGAGCTCTGGTGGGCTAGTGGCAAGAAGCTGCCCTGTAATACCAGAGGTATGTGGTTCAAATCCACCAGATGCTCTGCTGGAGGAGGGGCAATCTCCTCCTATACCAGTCAGATCCAATTTGACAGTACACACACACACACACACACACACACACACACACACACACAAAATAATAATTTTTTTTTAAAAAGATGTCTCATTGTATTCCTTTTGTGTGGCTTTTTTAAAAAAAATTGTGATTTCTAACGAAGGTTTGCAAAAAGGTTAGGTTTTCATTCATTTATCGTTGCACCTTTTTCTCTCTCTGTGGCTTCATTTTTAACCCAGTGGGCAACACGCCTCTGAGAAGGGGATCCCAGCCTGGGGTGGGAGCTGCCCCTGTCCTTGAAGGCCCCAGAACCAGGTCACTGTTTAAGGAGATTAGTGAGATCCTAAGCCTCTGACAGACTGAGGCCAGCTGTCCCCCAGCCAGGTGGGGTCCCTCCACCCTGTCCCCACACCCAGCCATGGCCGATCTGTTCTCAGGCCGCGTCTTGATCCGCAACAACAGCGACCAGGACGAGCTGGACACGGAAGAGGAGCTGAGTCGGCGGCTGGACAACCGGCTGGTGTTGCTGTTCTTTGGCGCCGGGAGCTGCCCGCGGTGCCAGGAGTTCGCGCCCGTGCTCAGGGACTTCTTCATGCGGCTCACGGACGAGTTCTACGTGGTGCGGGCGGCCCAGCTGGCCCTGGTGTACGTGTCCCAGGACCCCACGGAGGAGGAGCAGGGCGAGTTTCTCAGGGACATGCCCAAGAAATGGCTCTTCCTGCCCTTCCAGGATGACCTGAGGATGTGAGGCGGTGGGGAAACCTGGGAGGGCTTCCGGGAGGAGGGGGCCTGCCCTTGGAGTATCTCCTGCTGTCAGTGCTGCTGTCACATGAATAGTGTAGATAGCAAAGCCTCTCTTTTCTCACAGTTCAGAAGGCTCGGGATTTCAGCTCCAGGGGAACATTCTTGTCTCGGCTTCTTTAGCATTTCTTGGAAAGCTTCAAGGGGCATCTTTGCTTTGTTTCCCAAATTCCTGCTTCATTGCCTTGAAAGAACACAACTTTATTTTCTTACAATTATGGGCACTAGGCGGCGCACTTTGTCTACTTCAGCTCCTAGTAGGTGCTGGCATTCCTGGACCTGTAAATGCACCTGTCCCATCATCTGTCTTCCGTGTGTGTGTGTGTGTGTGTGTGTGTGTGTGTGTGTGTGTGTGTGTTTAATTTGCAACTACTCTGCTCTCTTTGTAACTCGGAAGGAAAGGTCCCGTGGAAGCACAGTTTGTGCTCAATTACTAAAAGTTGTTGAATTAACCCACCCATTGGCACCATGGAAGAAAGGCCTGGCTATCTCCTTTGGGAAAGATTACAGTCAACAAAGATTAGGCAAAGTTGTCAAAGATTGGGCAACAGCTGAGCACATCAGCACACCATGAGTCAGAATGGACTTGACAGAAAGATTTCGTTTCGGTTTGATAACAGAGAAAAAGTATACTTCCTAAAACAAGAACACACTTATGGGAACCAAGGATTGGGATTTCAACCTTTTTTTTTGGGGGGGGACACACAATTAATTTCATAACTGTATTATAGTATGTGGCTATTTTATTAGAACTTTCTCCCTTTCTGTAGGAAGACCTACCTCTGTTCTTTTCTTCCAACATTTTATTAGGAAGAGTTTAGAACCCAGAAAGGTTGCCAGAAATGTTTCCTGAGACTTCATGAGGATTGTTAACTTTTTGCCCTATTTGCATAGATCTTGTGGAGCCATTTGAAAGTTAGTTGTAGGTTTTGTGCCATTTCATCTCTTTGGTTAATTTGGTTACACAAGTTGTACGTTTCGATTCATCGCTTTGCTTTGAAGACATGATCCCTCACTCCTGCTGCCATTCAGGGAGTTCTTCTTCCCTCAGAGAGGCATATTTCCCCTCTTGAGGCAGAAGCACCAGTTATGAGAGCATTAAAGTCAAAAGTGGGCATCATTTGATCCTCTTAACAAATCACTCACCCAGACTAGTATCGGACAGAGGAGTCCTTGGTGTTGCAGTGTGTTGTGTGTGTTGGGCTGTTAACCAGAAAGGTTAGTGGTTTGAATTCAACACTGTGTCCAAAGAGATTTATAGCCTCAGAAACCAAATCAAGGGTCACAGCTGTCTTGAAGCTCTGGGACTTTGTTTTTAGTTCCAACAGAGTGAGTTAAAGAGTACTATCCACACACATATTTCTGTATAACTTTGCCAGACAAAATACAGACTGCCTTTGTATTCTGAATGTGAAAGTTGAATGTCAGGTAACTAATGATAGATACATATTGTTGTTAGGTGCTGTCGAGTTTGACTATAGCAACCCTATGAACAACACATCTGAATCCTGTTGTATCTTGTGCCCATCTCACAATCTCTGACACACTTGGGCCCACTGCTATAGATGCTGTGTCAATCCATGTGGTTGAGGATCTTCCTTTCCTTTGTCATCTCTCTCCTAGGAAAAACTTCTCCTAGCCACTTGCCCAAAGTGCATGAGATGAAGTTTCACCAACTTTGCCCCTAAACATACCCTGGCTGCACTTCCAGTAAGATAAGACTTGTTTGTTCTTTTGTCAGTCCATGGGATGCACTCTTCTCTAAGACCACAGTTAAACCACTTCCATTCTTCTACTGAAGGTGGTACTCTTTAATCTTCTGTAGCATGTGCTGTGCTTCAACTCTTCACTTTCTGCAAGCCAAGCTGTGTCATCTGCATAATGCAGGTTTTTGATGAGTCTTCCTCTGACCCTGATGCCATATTCTGCTTCAGAGTCCAGCTTCTCAAGTGATTTATTCAGCCCCCCTGGATGGAAGGCACTCAACATACACAGCGCTCCCACAATAGGACTTGGGGACACCAAGATGTGGATGGAACACGAGTAGGCAGTGTTTCATTCTGCAGTACAGGGGGTCAGTGTATGCCAGAGCCAAGTGAACAGAAATCAACAACCGCAAAGACATAAACCAGCCCCAAGGCCACTAGTTACTGTCAATTTGATCATGTGTGTGTGTGTGTAGAATGGTGCTCTACAGAGTTTGAAATATTTTCTTGAATTTTTGGTGAAAGTTTATATATTAGCATCCCACTTAACAAGTTCCACACACATTTTTCCAGTGAGATTTTCCATATATTACCAACATTCTCATTCTATCCATTCTGGTTGTCCTCTTTCCGTTAGTCTTGCTTCCCTGTTCCTCTTCTCCTCTTTGCTTTAGTGTAAATGTTGACCAGTTTGTATCCAATATTTCTTTTTATAGAAGGAGTATAGCACTCATGAGTGTTATTGCTTATTTAATGAGCCAGTCGGTTTAGTTAAAGGTGACCTCTGGGAAGAGTCTGAGTTCAAAGTTTAAAGGATATCTCTGGGTGACAGTCTCCATTGTTCCTCAGGTCTCTGTTGGTCTGCTAAATCTGCTCCCATCTCTCCCCTCCCTAATTTTGTTAAGATTTTTAGTTTTGTTCCACAATTTTCTCCCATTCTATCTATTGTGTCCTTGGTTAGAACAGTTGGCAGTGGTCACAGGACACCACTAGTTCTTCTGGTCTCTGGGCTGGTGAGGCCAAGGATTATATTCCTTTGAATCTTTGGTTTCCTTCTCTTTTGCTTTCAATCTATAGAGACCAATAGCTGTTCTTTAGATAGTTACATGAAAGCTTTTGCCCAAGGTAATGATGGTCCAAAGCCTTCCTCACACCCTTTAAACCAATCCTGCATGGTGCTTGATTACGCCTGAGAGCAATCTGTGATCTATACGTTTTCAGTGGCCAGTTATTTTGGAAGTAGATTGCTAGACTTTCTAACAACATACCTAAAACTAGAATTGTTTATTTGAAAAGCAAATTTCATAGAGTGCCTTAATTTTTTAGTGCTATTGGGGCAGAAATACCATTAAGTGTTTTTAAAGAACAGAATGCATTTTCTCCCAATTCAAGAAGCTAGAAAGCAGAACCCAGGGCACTGGCTCTAGGGGGAAATCCTGGTCTCAGCTTCCATAACCCTGGTGTTCAAGGGTTCTCTCTTGTAGCATCTCTCTTCCTTTTTGCTCAGCTCTTCTTTCTCTCCCTGTAGTCCTAATTGATTGCTTTAACATAATCTTATTCATAACAAAGAAAAACTCTTTTCAAATGGAATCACACCTGTTGTTGTTATGTGCCATCAAGTCGTTTGCGACTCATAGCGACCCTATGTACAAGAGCTCTAAATGCTGTTCTATCCTGTGCCAACCTCGCCGTCCTAAACACACTCATTCCCACGGCTCCACTCACAGAATCGAACCATCTCATCGAAGGTCTTCCTCTCCTTCGCCGTCCCTCCACTCTGCCAAACATGATGTCCCTCTCCAAGGACCAGTCCCTCCTTGCAACATGCCCAAAGTATCTACAAATACAAAAACCAACTATTGCAGTCTAAATGGACTCATAGCTGCCCCTCCAGTTTTCCAGGCCTTAAATCACACTGGAGGCCACTGCTTCTCTTTCTCCTAAGTCGTGACCTTTGGGTTAGCTGAGCAACAACCTAGGAATCCAACACATGTTTTGGGAGATACAAGTCAATCCATTGTGCTACCTCTTGACCAGCTCAGATCTTTTATGAAGTCATTCATTCTTTCATCCCACATTTTCCTGTGCGCTTACTCTGTGCCCCATTGCTCCAGGCCCTGGGGTCAACAGTGAACGGAGACAGAAATCTCTGTCTTGGTAGAGACTGACATTCTCCTGGGGGAAAACAAGAGTAGCAAACTGCGTGGGCAGGGCAGGAATTCAGGGCGCCAGGAATTAAATGCTGGCACAATAGGGGGAAGAGGGCTGACATTAGAGATTGCAAGATGTGTGCTCGGATCTGTAGAGGGAACAGCACGTGCAAAGGCCTGGAAGTGGGATGTTATCCGGGGAGTCCCACAAGGGAGAGGAGCGAGCGTGGGGTCCTGTCCTGGTCCCTGCACGTCCCCCGCTTCGCCGGAGGCCAGCTCATACTGGAGCTCGGGGGAGGTTAGGGTGGACTTCTGCCCAAGCCCGTGTCCTGACTCCGCTCCCCTGCAGGGACCTGGGACGTCAATTCTCCGTGGAAAGCCTGCCCGCGGTCGTGGTGCTCAAACCCAGCGGGGACGTGCTCACGCGCGACGCTGCCGACGAGATCCGCCGCCTGGGACCCGCCTGCTTCGCCAACTGGCAGGAGGCAGCCGAACTGCTGGATCGTAACTTCCTAGAACCCGAGGACCTGGACGACCCGGCGCCGCGCAGTCTCACAGACGCGCTGCGTCGCCGCAAATACCGCGTGGACTCGGAGCCAAGGGGCGGGTCAGGGGGCGGGGCCAGGACGGAGGGCGGGGGCTGCGACGAGGGCGGGGCCGACGAGCTGTTCTGAGACGCACTCCCCGCCCCTTCCCTGGGGTGGGCGGGACAGGGACTCGAAAATTAACATATCCTGGGGCGGGGCTCCGGTTGCAACTCTACAAGACACGCCCCCGGGAAGAGGAGGTCCCTGGAGGAGGACTCAATCATGAGTTACCCCTCAGAAGGGCGGGGCAATCCAAGGGCTGCATCCTTTTCTGGGGTGAAGGCGCAGGGGTGGGGAATCCATTGTGTGACACCCTAGGAGGGCGGAGCCGAGGGGCCGTTCCGAGTCCCCGGAGGGAAAGGACAGAGCGGAAGGGGGCGGAATCTGAAATGAGAACCCCTGGGAGTGGGCGGGACCTGGGGGCTCAGGGATGACAGGGATAGAGTCCCTTTGAGTTTGTGCTAAGGGTCCACTGCCCCAGTACGCCGCCACTGAGTGGCTGGAAGAGAGTATTGGTTTTGAATCCACCATTAAAGGCCAGTAGAGTCGGGGAGTATTCTGCATCCCTGGAGGGGTGGGAGGGATGGGAATTCGTGATGGGACACTCCCCAGGAGGAATTTCCAGAAGGGCAGAGCGGGCTGGAAGGGGGATCAGAAACCCTCTACCCCTTCTCTCTGAGCCCCCCAGGAATGGATGGGGCTGGAGCTCCTGGGCACTTGGCCAGGGCGAAGGATCCTGGAGAGCTTTTCAAGGGTCCCAGGAAATGCTGGAGACAGAGGAACGGGGCTAAACAATGGTTCCCAGACCATAAATGTTAATATAAACGTGAAATTAAATCTCACTCGGTGTCAGCATAATTTTTTTTTCCTTTGTGAAGTTTAATGTCTGCTAGGTTTTCAACGAAAGTCAGGGTTCAAGTCTCAGCCCTGCAGTCACTCCCTGGGTGACTTGGCCTCTCTGCTTGTTTCCCTTTCCATAAAATTAAATAATCTCAGATCCACCTTTTCCAGTTGTTTAGATCACATAAAGAGTGATTACCTGGCGAGTGTTCAGAATCATACTCAGTACACGATTACCTAGCAGAGAAGGGTGGGCTACTAGTACCTTCATATTGTTAAGAGCCATAAAGTCAGTACGACTCGGCGAGCTCTGGTGGCCTAGTGGTAGGAAACTGCACTGCAATCCCAGAGGTGTGTGGTTCAAATCCACCAGATGCTCTGCTGAAGAAGGAGGGACAATCTCCTCCTGTACCAGTCAGATCCAATTTGACGGTACACACATAAAAAGAATAAATAAAAAATTTTAAAAAAAAGTCAGTACGACTCATACAACCCTATGAGCAACATATCTGAACCCTGTTCTGTCTTGTGCCATCCTTCTTGTCTCCAACACTCTCCGGCCCATTGCTTCAGTCCCTGTTTCAAACCACCTTGTTGAGGGTCTTCCTCTTCTCCACCATCCCCCCACCTATTATATCCCTCTCCAAGGAAAAACCTCTTCTAGCAACATGTCCAAAGAGTGAGAAGAAGCTTCATGATCTGTACTGGAAAAGTCTGTAGTCAGGGACCTCTCCAAATTACTGAGGAGCAATGATGTCAGTTTGAGGTCTAAGGTGAGCCTGATTCAGACTATGATCTTTTCAATTATTTGCAACACGTTTGAGAGCTTGACAATGATTAAAGAGGACAGGAGAAGAATTGATGTCTTCAAATTGTAGTATTAGAGAAGAGTGTTGACTATATCATGGACTGCCATAAGAACAAACAGATATGTCTTGGAAATGGTGCAGCCAAAGTGCTCCTTGGAGTACCTTCATTGAAAAGTCCTGTGCCTTTTATATAAAATTGGCTATTTAGATTTTTCT
Organism: Elephantulus edwardii; assembly: GCF_000299155.1. Classification (NCBI taxonomy): domain Eukaryota; kingdom Metazoa; phylum Chordata; class Mammalia; order Macroscelidea; family Macroscelididae; genus Elephantulus; species Elephantulus edwardii. Next base: position 699,681 of record NW_006399976.1, read on the forward strand.
CACTTCCCAAGAATTCCCATGTATACTGAAGTGTTGGAAACTCTCCCTAGTTGCACATAAACTGTTCACATATTTTATGTGGGAAATCACAAAAATAGTTTCCAGAACTATTTTGACAATACATTTATATATAACATGGATTTTTTTTTCCCTTCTTCTTCTATTGGGCCACATTGTGTGGTGGAGGGCAGGCTACCAGTGAGGTCCAGGAGTTCCCCATGTGAGAGTCAATCTGATCACCCAGAGACCTGTCCAAGTCAACCTGCTCTGATTGGTCCCAGTAGCCAAAAGGAATGCAACAAACTGTAGAGAGTAAAAGAGTAAAAGCTCTGGTCAAAAGCCACTTCCTGGCCATGTGACTAAGGGACAGAGGTCACTCTCACAGCCTCATTTCTCTCATTTGGAAATGAATCTAAGACTAAGGCCAGGTTCACTGGTTGAGAAGCGGCGGTGCCCAAACCACTTCCCTTTCTTTGTCTCTGTCACCCCCTGGAGGCAGAATGGGGTATCTCATCATGGGGCCCGAACCAAACATGCAAATAAGATGTAAACATCACGTCCCTCTCCCAATCGCTCACAAGGGCGTGCCAAAAAGCAGTGTCTCCCTGGAAACCGGGGGGCAGGAACTGCTGGGAGAGGAATGAACCTGGGCCTGAGAAGTCCGGGAGGGTCTTTGGAACGGCTCCTCCAGCCCCTGTTCTCACATTCAGTCCACCCAATCTCCAGGTGAGGATACTGAGGTGCAGAATGATGACTCATCCTTCCAGGCTCCAATCCTCATCACAGAGCTTTCCCTCTGGAAACATGAACAGGACCATCTATGAAATGGGCACACTCACATGGGTACCTATGTGATAAGAGGAAGTCTAGAGTTTCTATTCTCTATATCTAATGCTAACCAGGTCATGACATCCTTCAAAGGAAGATATTTAGAAAGGATTTAGCAAACTGCAGTCACACGCCCTATCAACGCTGTTATTACTTTGGCTGTCACCCAGTGCCCAGCCAGTAGGGAGCGCTGGTGGCTTAGAAGAAAATGCGCTGCAAACTTCAAGGCATGCGGTTCGAATCCACCAGCTGCTCCGTGGGAGAAGGATGGGCAATCTCTTCCTGTGCGATTTACCACTTTTGAAAACCTGCTGAAGGACCAGCTATGGGCCTGTTTCGACTCGATGGTACACAACAAGAAGCCAATGCCCAGCCTTCCTCACCTGGGACAGTGAGACCAGAGAGTCCAGATTCAGACACAAATTCATTCATAAAGAGGAACTAAGTCCTGGGACGCTACAACACGGGCACACCTTGGAAGGAACAAGACACAGAAAGATATTCTCAGATCTCACATGTATGAAATGTCCAAAATAGGCCAATTTATGGAGGCTAAAAGTATGCTAATGATTTTCCCCTCCCCCAACATACAGTTATGATTAGAAACTGTGGGTGACTCTGAGAAGAATGGGAATCCCAGAACACTTGATCGTGCAAGGAAACACTGCATGGTTCAAAATTGGGAAGGGTGTACGCCAGGGATGTGTCCTATCTCCATACCTTTTCAACCTATATGTAGAACAGATCATCTGAGACGCTGGGCTCTATGAGGAGAAGTGTGACATCAGGATTAGTGGAAGATTCATCAACAGTCTGCGTTATGCAGATGACACAACCCTGCTTGCTGAAACTGAGGAGGGCCTGAAACACTTGCTGCAGAGGGTCAAGGACAAAGATTCTCACCACTGGACCAATTGGCAGCATCAGGATGGGTGGTGAAGGGATTGAGACTGTTTAAAGCTTTAGTCTGCTTGTCTCCACAGTCAACACTCTTGGCACCAATAGCCAGGATATTAAAAGATGTATTACGATGGGAAAGTCTGCTGTTAGGGACCTCGCCAAAATACTGAAGACCAATGGTCGCTCTGAAGACTAAGATGCATCTGATACAGGCTATGGTCTTTGCAATCGCTTGTTACGCGTCAGAGAGTTGGACAATGACTAGGGAGGATAGAAGAATTGATGCCTTTGAGCTGTGGTGTTGGAGAAGAGTATTGAATATACCATGGCCTGTTAAGAAAACGAACAGGTTCACCTTGGAGAGGCTGCTCCTTGGAGGCAAAGACTCTGAAGCTTCGTCTGACATACTTTGGACATGTTGCAAAGAGGGACCAATCCTTGGAGAGGGACATCATGCTTGGGAGGGTGGAGGGACAGTGCAGGAGGGGAAGGCCCTCTATGAGGTGGTTTGATTCAGTGACTGGGATAATAGGGGTAGGTGTGTCAGAGACACTATGATTGGCACACAATAGTGGCTTTAGGGCTGTTGAACATAGGGTCACTATGAGTCACAGGTGGCTTGACTGCACATAACAACAATAACCAACATATAATCCATATAGTGAGTGTTGAGGTGGCGGGGGAAAATGTTCTAAAACTAGACAGAAATGATAATTTACACAGCATTAAAGTTACACTATATATCACTGGGTTTTTAAGTTTAAAACTGTGAGATTAGAGTTCTGTGAATTTTGTTTTAACTAAAAGAGAGAGGAGAAACACAATATATAGGAATGATTGTATGAAACAATGTGAATGAAGGAAAGCATGAAACACAATGTGGGCCAATTTTGCATACAAACAGATATAAAATAAAAATTTAAAAAAGAAGGAAAGAGAGGGAGTAGGAGGGAGGGGGAGGGTAGAAGAAAGGCGAAAGGAGGGAATCTTTGCAAGAAGAACAAATGAGCCAGAAAGAGCCTGAGGGCGCGAGCTGGGAGGCGGGGTCTTTGGGAACTGTGCGTAGCCCCGAGCAACCGCTCAATTTCTGGCTCCTCAGACTAACACAAAATAACAAAATAGATTCTTTAAAGATTATTTTAAGTTAAAAATCAAACCCTCGCCCACAGTAAAGTGACGCTACTGGCGGCAGCGGGCGCACCTGCCGGGCTGGAGGAGCTGCGGGGCGGGGCTTCGACCCTCGCTCCCACCAGGCGGACGCCGGGAGGGGGCGCGCGCCCTGGGCGCGGGGTCTGGAGGGAGAAGAGACTTTGTCCCAAGTTTTCCAGGAGCTCCCGCGTCCCCGCTGGGCCTGGAGCCCCATCCAGCTCCCCCTCTAGCCTCATTGCGCCCTGGAACCTGTGGCAACCCTTGCCACTTGGCCTCTTCTGACTCCTTTTGGGGAACTTCGGATCCCCCTAACTCTCCTGCCCTCTTTTCCATCCTCTACTTCCCCCCAGACATTCGGACTTCCTTCTCTACCTCCCAGGGTCCCTAATTCCAGCCCCCATGGCCCGCTCGTACGGCGGCCGGGTGCTGGCCGCAATGACCCTGCTGGGAATCCCCGCGGCCGTGCTGGCGGCGCTGGGCGCGCAGCTGCTGTTCCAGTTGCAGGCGGGTCGCGCCGAGCTGCGGGGACCCCGCGCCGAGGGCCTGGCTCCGGGGCTGGGCACGGGCCCTGGGCTGCCGGAGGACGCGGCCGGGGCGCTGCTGCCGCTGGCCGCTGCGCTCGCCGCGCTCGCCCTGGTCCTGGCGCTCACCTGCCTGTTGCTCTCAGCGCTCTGCAGCCACTTGGGCGCCGAGATGGCCCGGGGACCTGGCCCTAGCAGGTAGGAGGAGTGCGCGGGCCCACCTCGAGGGGGAGGCTGGCCGGCCTTTCCAGGACCTCAGAGGGAAGAGCTTGCCTACCTCTTTTTCTCTGTCCTCTCTAGTTACCTGTCCGTATCTGCCCCCCCCCCGTCCAAGAATCCACTGTCTCATAATTTATTAATCCGTTCATTTATTTGTTCATACATCCACGCCTCCACCTACTCTCTTTTTCATTCTCTCCCTCTCCCTTCACACCCATTTATCCACACACCCTCTCATCCAAGAATCCATCCATCCATCCATCCATCCATCCATCCATCCATCCATTCACCCACCTATCCAGCCACTTAAGAAGCCATCTCTCTATCCACACTCAATCATCCAACTACCCATTTATCCATCCTTTCACCCACACATCTACTCCTTCATTCTCTTCCTCTCTCTACATATCCACATATACATATGTCTACTCAAGAAACTGTCTATCCATTAATTAATCCACCCATCCATTCATCCGCTCAAGAACGCATCTCCCTATCCACACTAAATCACCCAACTACCCATTTATCCATCCTTTCACCCACTCATCTACCCCTTCATTCTCTCCCTCTCTACATACCCATGCATACATATGTCCACTCAAGAAACCATCTATCCATTAACACACCCGTTCACCTATTCATCCATCCATCCATCCATCCATCCACTCATTCATGCATCCTTCTCTGCCTTCTTCTTTCCCTCCCCCTCTTTCCATCCACCATCCACCTGTCCTCTCCTTCCCTCCCTCAATCTTTCTTTACCTATCTTTCCTCTTCCTCCCCATCTACCACTCCTCTCTATCCTTCCATCCTGTGTCTGGTGGGATTTTCCAGCCATTTTCTCTCTTCCCTCAATATAATTTACTGATGAGAAATGAGGAATCTGGGGTCAGGCAAAATTATGGTTTGTGAAATGAGGGCAGTCGGGTGCTGAGCAAGGGTCTGGCACAGGTAGCTACTTCCTGAGTGCAGAATGTTGGAGTGGACGGATGCAGGTTCATGGCTTATGGGGGTGGGGATGAGTGGATGGGAAATGGATAGGTAGGTTGGAATATATAGAGGGTGATGGACGGAAGATGGATGGACAGATGGCTGGATGAATGGTGATGAATAGGGGGAGTAAATGGGTGAAAAATAGATGATGCATTAATCTTGTCTTAGTCTCCCAATGCTGCAGTAAGTAAGTAAATTAATTAATTACAATACCACAGTGGATGTCTTTAAAAAACAGACTCTTATGTACTCAGTTTGGGAGGATAACATTTCCAGTGACTCCTACCTTGTTGGTCCCTCTTTGTTAGGCCCTTGGCTTGAAGACAATCCACTGATAGTGTCAGTCGTTCTCTGTGGGTCTTTGTCTAATTTGTTCTTGTGTTCCTTTTTTTTTTTTTTAAAAGTTGTTGTTGTTAATTTGCTCTTTTTATAACTCAGAAGTGGTTAAATTTAGAACCCACCTTCCTCAGATACGATCCAATTACACAAAAATAGAAAGCCCTAATTCTAAACAGGATCATATCCACAGGTCCAGAAATTAGGATTTTCACACATATTTCAGAGAAAGGGAGCACAGATAGTGACTGTTTAAAAAAAGCTAAATGAATGGGTTCGTGCGACATGGTTAAAGAGATGAGTGGGTGGGTGGATGGACGGCAGGCTGTTGTTGAATAGTTAGCAAAGAGGGAAGAAGAGAGAGACAGTAAATAGATGTTGTTGTTATATGAGGATCTAGTCAGAACCAACTCATAGCTGACCCTCCAGTGAGTTTTCAGAGACAATAAACCACACAGGGGCAGACTGCCCATCTCTCTCCCGTGGAGCAGCTGGTAGATTCGAACCATGTGCCTTTGGGATTGCAGCACAGGTTCTTACCACTAGGCCACCAGAGCACACATAAACAAGTGAGTGGCTAAATGGATAGCTCTTGTTGCTGTGTACTGTTGAGTCAGAACCAACTTGTAGCCGACCCTCCAGCAGGTTTTCAGAGGCAGTACATTGCGTAGGAGGAGAGTGCCCAAGGAAATGTGAATGAATCACTAAAAACATATCATTGGGTAGTTTGATGGATGGATGAGTGGGTAGGTAGAGGGCTCGATAGACAGATGGATCAGTGGGTTGATGGGGAGTTAGACAGAGAGACAGATGGGTTGATGGAGCTCAAATGGGTAGATGGTAGATGGATGACCAGAGAATGGATGAGATGGAGCATCAGTGGTGGCTGGGTGCATGCCGGGTCACTTGCGACTTATAATGACCTTGTATATAACAGCCCTAAACCCTGCTCTGTCCCCTGCCAATCACCCTGTCTCCAACACACCCATCCCGACTACCCCAGTCACTGAATCAATCCACCTCATAGAGGCTCTTCCTCTCCTGTGCTGTCCCTCCACCCTCTCAAGCATGACGTCCCTCTCCAAGGACTAGTCCCTTCTTACAACATGTCCAAAGTATGTCAGAGCCTCAGAATCCTTGCCTCCAAGGAGCAGCCCAGTTTAACCCTCTCCAGGATGAACATGTTTGTTTTCTTGGCAGTCCATGGTACCCTCAATACTCTTCTCCAGCACCACAGCTCAAAGGCATCAATTCTCCTTCTATCCTCCCTAATCATTGTCCAACTCTCTGATGCATAACAAGTGATTGCAAAGACCATGTCCTGTATCAGACGCACCTTAGTCCCCAGAGTGACACAGTTGCTCTCCAGCACTCTGGAGAGGTCCCTAACAGCAGACTTTCCCATCGCAATGATGGATAAGTGGATGGATTTGTGGGTGGCAGTTGACCCTTTCATGGGCCCCAGGTCCTTGAAAAAGCTGACCCCTCCTCCCATTCAGGCCTTTCCTCCACTCTCCCCTGCTGTTTCACTTTCTGAGTCCTTTTCTTCATTCCCTCATCCAGGTCCGACTGGTTTCTCTATGACTGTCGCCTCCTCAGACACGTGGCCCTTGGTCTTTTCTGCTGTGGGGTCTCTGTCTACTTGGCAGGTATGTTCTGGACAGGTGGGTAGAAAGGACCTGGGGTGTGAGGCCTGATGTTAGGGTGACCATGGCAGGGGTCATCTCTGGAGCCACCCCACCTCACCCACCCCCTGTGTACAGATCTTGACTTCTGACACTTCCTTGTGCTGGGATCTGGGGCAGATTTCTTTTGTGCCTCAGTTTACCCATGGGCATAATTGGGATAACTGTTGTGACTGACAGATTTATTGGGGGAATGCTGATTTAATACCCATAGAGATGAAGCCTGTGGCTTCCTCTAGACCCAGCAGAGTATCCACAAACATTGACTGCCATTAGAAAGTTTTCTTTTTAAATTTGAGCGTGACTGATGTGTCCAAGTTCTGGATGGTTCTTAGACGTCATGTTTCACAGGTGTTGGAAAAAATGATGCCTTTGCGAGGTGTTGCTAGTACACCTAGGTGAGAAAGGTATTAGCAAAAGGAAAGTTTTACACACAGGTAGAAGCATTCTTGGATGGCTGCCGGAGATGGGAAGGCAGGGAGAGTGTTAGTAAATAGGTAAGCTACACTTGTAAGAGGGACAACGGTGGAGGAAAAAGCAATACTCGGTACAGGGGGGATCAGCACAGTCTCACTGGAAGATAAGGGAAAGGAAGACACGGAAAAGTATAAAAGGATCAGTGGAAATCAGAATCATGGGGAGGAACTGGGGAAAGTGCGATTCCATTGTGTGTATTAAAATCAATGTTCTTGGAATATTGCGTTTGAATGAAAAATTAATTTGCTTTGTAAACCTTCAATTAGTTCACGGAAAAAAGTTGTTGTGGTGAGAGATAGGTATATTAAAAAAGTCAAACAGCAAGGTGTTATCAAAAATGCTTTTCTTACCCATTGCACTCCACATGTGCTGACTCCAGTGATTACCTCAAATGTGGGAAAGACAACTGCATAATTTGTGGTAGTGGGGCACATGCATTCATGCCCTGAAGAAAAAAAAGTTTAAAAAACTCCTCTTCATTCTCTCCCTCTCACACTGATCATCTTTGGTGTCTGTTTACGTGCTTATTTCATATAAATGGGATTATACAGCATTTGTCCTTTTCTAATGAACTTATTTCACTCAGCATGATGCTTTCAAGATCCATTAATGTGGAGATGTCTAGTAAGGTTTCGTATCTCTTTATGAGGGAGTAATATTCTTTGCATGGATGGACCACATTTTCCGTACTTGTTCACTTATAAGTGGACCAGAAATGAAATGTCAAATCCCCAGAAAGAAAGCAGAGAATAAAAAGAATCTCTCAGGTACCAGGAGGAACATATTCATGCTATAATTCCATTGCTTACTTGATAAAACTTTTCTTAGATCCACTTTCTCTGACCCAGGTATGCTGGCCAATGGCTCAAATAAAAAAGATTTTTTAGTAAGACTGAACATCTTGTATTTTGTGTGAATGTCGAAAAACGATGCCACTGTGGACTTGGCACTGAATCACACGTAGGTCTCTGCCAGCCCTTAAACAACCTGTTTGACCAGAAGAAAAGAAATACCCAGTTAGGTGAAAAACAATGGGCGTACTATTACTGTCTTTGCTTCTTTTTCCATCATTAGAAGTTTGAACGATATCTATGGCTTTTATAACTGTATTGTAGTTGACTTCAGGTGTGGCTGGAGGTAATTAGAAATGCCTATCACAAAAAAAAAAAAGAAAAGAAATGCCTGTCACATCACTTATCACTTCCCCAGCTGAGAAAGTTGCCTGTAGCCATAAGTAGTTTTTGCAAGAGGCCTAGAAACAGAACTTTTTCATGGGACAGTGAAAATGTTGAAGACCTAAAAAAAAGAAAATATCCAAGTTTTAACGTATGAGGGGGAAAGAATCACAAAGGGAGGAAAGGTAACATTATGTCAGCCTGATTAAGCGTTAAATTTGGGACTCATTCACCTCCTATTTAGAGCCTTTGTGAGATTAAATGACCTCACTCAGCAAGAATTCTCCACCCAAGCATTCACTCAGCATTAGCCAGGGCCAAAAGAATAATTATAGAAGTCTTTCAGAATTGTCCAGAGCAAAAATGAGGCCTTGATCCGATTTTAATATGCCTGACATGATGCAATGTGGTATCTTCTAAAGTGAGAGTGTGCAGAACCAGAGAAAGGATTTCAAAAGCCCACACAGCACCAAGTCCCCCCATCAGCTCCAGACGTCTATTAGCAGTGGCTGCAGAAAAGGATTCCTCCAGCCTTTAGTCCAAGCAAAAGTCTCAGCGTTGACTCTGATTGGTTTATCCCTCCACCAATCATGATGACCAGGAGAAGGCAATTCACTGATTGGCCAAGCAAGGTTCCATGTAATCATCGATGTCAAAGAGGTGAGTCAGTACTTTCTAGATCCAGTGGGCAGAGTTGGGGTGGAGACTGGACCAAGGCCCTTCACCAGGGGCTAATTCTTCTCATAATCAGAGGACAGTTGACACTATCACTAACATTTTTGGTTGTCACCACTGAAGAAGAGGTGCTAGTAGCACTGACTGCTGAGTCCAAGGATGTCACTAAACATCTTACAACAATAGTGCCAACTGGACATTAGACAATGCAACAGAGGGACAGGTCAGGCCCTTGAGGTCACCTCATTGCCCAAACTGTCCAGATCAGCAAACCGAGGCCAGAGAGGGGCTGTGATCACCCAAAGTTGCCCATACCCTGAGCAGAGTGAAATGTGTACCCTGTCAGGAAAGGATCCAAGGTAGAGGGTGAACATGTGAGACTTAAGCATCAGGGGTGACTCCTTGCTCAGAGCAGTACTGGAGTACAGGGGGCAGGGAACGTTATGGAGACAAGGTGGGCATGTCGTAGTCCACAAACCAGGAAAGCATACGAGACAGGAAAGTTACCAGGCAAGAAGCTGCACTGCAATCCCGGAGGTACATGGTTCGAATCCACCAGATGCTCTGCTGGAGAAGGAAGGGCAATCTCCTCCTGTATCAGTCAGATCTGATTTGACAGTACACAGAAAAATAATAAAATAAAATAAAATAAAAAAGATAAAAAATCCACAGCCCAGAGACATTAAGGTACCCAAGGTTATACACATCCCACCTCTAATTTTATGTTTTTCATGCCCTTGGGAAGACGCCTCGTGCCCATCAGACATTTATTCTCATTCTCCTCTTGCTCCGTCCCTGGTGACAACGAATCCACTTTCTTTCTCTAAAAATCTGCTTGTTTGGGGCATTTTTTCTATCAATGGAATCATCCATATGTAGTCTATTGTGTCAAACTTCCTTTGCTCAGTATATTGTTTCCCTAGATTCATCTGCATGTCTTGTTTATCAGTACTTTTCCCAGTTACTTTGTTGCTGAGTAGTATTCTGTGGTGTGGTGGACCACACTGGATACTTGGGTTGGTTTCACTCCTGTGAAAAGTGCTGCCCTGAGTATTGGTGTTCAAGTATCTATTTGCATCTGTGCTTTCGATTTTCCAAGGTAGGTGCCTAGGCATGCAATCACTGGATCATATGGTGATTCTGTGCTTAGGTTTTCTAGAAATGCAAAAAAAGTGTTTTCCAAAGCAGCTGCACCATTTTACATCCCCCTCAGAATTGGGGATATATATATATAAATGTATTCACACTGTCACCGACATTTCTCATTGTTTGCTTAATTTTAGCCATTCTCAGTGCCTGGATAGTGTGAATAGATTGTGCTCATGGCCTAGCCCAAAGGTCAGTCAGCAGTCCAAACCCACTCAGAGGTGCTATGGAAGGAAGGCCTGGCAATTTAGTTCTGAAAAGACTGCAAGAAAACCCCATGCAGCGGTTCTACTCTGTAACAGATGGGATTGATCTGGAGTCAATATTGTCTCGATGACAATGAATTTTTGGTTTTAGCGGGGTGAGAAGTGGTATCTCGCTGTGGTTTTGATTTGCATTTCCTGAATGACTAAAGATGTTGAACATCTTTCCATGAAATTTGTGTTTTAAAGGGGGCTCTGAAAAAAAAAATGAAGGGGGCTCTGAGTTTACTGACTTCGTGAATTCAAACAAGGATCTCCCAGCCTCCGGTCCTGTGTCTGTAAAGTGGGGTCACCTCTGTCATTTCCTAGCTGTGAAAATTTGGGGGAGCCTCCTGGCCTCTTTGGACCTCTGTTTCTTGATGTATAACAAGATGATGATGTTGTATCTGAGGGTGTAGGAGGATGTATGTGTCTGGCCTATTGTGGGTTTTCTGTGATGATTGTTTGGGGAAGCTCTGATGTTTGTTGGGTGACTAAATGAGAGCCTTTTCCTTCCCCAGCACTGTGCATCTACGCTCTGCTGCTTTTTGAAATTGAGGCTGGCGCTGCAGCTGCTTCCATCCTCGGCTTAGGCGCCCTGGTCCTGGTGGCTGTGCTGACCCACACTCTCCTCCGTGCTGCCCGGGCCACCCACGGTCTCCACGAGCTGTCCCCACCGCCCTTTGAGGATGATCCGGCTCGCCCCACCGAGGTCTCCAAGGCCAGCCCCGGGGCTCAGCCCCAGCAGGGTACCCACCGCCGTTCCCCATACTTGTCTTATCCAGAACCTGGGATTCCCCTTGGACCCATGGCCCCCACCACAGCACCTGCAGCCCTGGGGGAAGGTCGACGGGGCAGCCTGACTGCACCCCGCATGCACCGGGCACTGCCGGCTGCCACGGGGCCCTGGGATGGGGTTACGCATGAGATGCGCAGCATGCTGGGGTACAGATCCGGGGCCACAGGAAAAGACTCCACACTTGTGTGAGTTCAGGGTTCAGGGTGTCAGGAAGAGGACTCTTGGGACAGGTCCAGGCTTAGCAACTGCTTCTTGTTACTGTCAAGTCAGAACTGACTCATAACTGACCCTCCTGTGGGTTTTCAGAGGCAGTAAATTGTACAGGAGGAGACTGCCCATCTTGCTCCCACGGAGCAGCTGGAGAATTTGAACCATGTACCTTTGAGTTGGCAGTGCAGCTCCTTACCTCCAGGCCACCAGGGCTCCCTAGCAATAGAATCTTACTTCCCCCTTAGTTCTTGGCATCTAAACATCGAGGATGTCTTGTGCAAAACGGCTGCCAGGGCTCCAACCTTCACTGAAGAATCTGCCAAGGTGGGACCCATACCTTTAGGAAGACTTCTCAGGAGGCTACGAGGCCCTTTTGTCCGAACTTCATTGGCCAGAACTGAATCCCATGGCCGCACCTCCCTGCAGAGGGAGGATTGGAAAAGGTGGCAGCCCAGAATAAATGACGTTCTTGTTCATTCTTAGTGGGGAGTGTCGGGACTCAGGTGGCAGTACTCTGAACACCTCTGTCCATTTTACAGATGAGGAAAGCGAGGCGGTGACTCACACGGGGGCCCACGGCCAGTACTGAGCGTCCGAGTCAGAGTTCGCACCCGGTCCCGTAGCCTTCATGCTGCAGACTGCGCTCGTTGCAGACTCTGGGACCCGCTGCAGTGCCCCGTGGGCTGAGAGCATCTGACGCCCGTGTGCCAAGCTCAGGGCAGCCCAGGGCCAGGGCCATGCCTGCAGGTGAGAGGTTCCCTCTCTGTGCCTTAGTTTCCTCATCTGTAAAATGGGATTGGAAGCGTTTCCCCCTCAGGGTGCCCACGAAGGAAGCACGTGTGACTGACTCTGTGTGGGCCCCTCAGGGCTATGTGCACAACAGAGGTCCTCAATCTTGTCGCCTGACCCTGTGCCACTGTCAGGGGCAAGGAGTGGGGATGACTGGTGTTTGGGCTCCCAGTACCTTCAGGAAAAGAGGGTGGCTGTTGAACAGTTTCTAGGGCTCATGGAGCTGGTGGGACTCCACATGGGTAAGGGCTGAGACCCAGAGATCTCCAGAGAGAGACCCCCTTCATCATGTATGTTCCACAATACCCACAAATAAATCCAGACCATCTGCTGTCTCTGTGTTGCTGGAGGGATCGGGGGTGGGGGTGGGGATAGGGGAGGGGCAAGGTGTGCCCTTCTCAAACCACAGTCTGGAACCTCAGTTTTCATCGATGCCCACATGGTAGAACTCTAGAGATGGGGCTGGGCTGATCTTTTTCCCTTATCCAAAAGGACACATGTCTCCAGAAGTGTCCCAGCTTGTCCTTTCTGAGCCATAGAGGTTCTGAGGGGTGTGTGTGTGTGTGTGTGTGTGTG
>NW_006399976.1:713630-715068 GCF_000299155.1 Elephantulus edwardii
GAATATATCACAGCTTCTCTATCCATTCATTTGTTGATGGGCACTGAGGTTGTTTCCAACTCCTTGCCATTGTGAACAAAACTGGGATAAACATGGGTGTGCATGTGCCTGGGCTCTTTAACCCTTCACAAACTAGATCAGAGGGTCTCAGAAGACCCCTGACCCCAGCTCAAGAGCAGAAAGTGTTTACTTCACCCTCAGGGCCAAGAAGAGATGGGAACACAAAATTCATGCTTTGGGGCATGTGTCTTGCAGCATAATTCTTTACACCCAACAAGTAGAAACAACCCAAGTGTCCACAAACAGGTGAATGAACAAATCTGATGTGCTTCATCCATCTGCTCGGTGCTACTCAGCCGTAGAAAGAAATGAAGACTTGCATCGTGGAAGACCCTCAAAAGCATGATACTCCGTGGGAGCAGCCAGACAAAAGGCCGTCCAGTGTATAATTCCACTGAGATGAAGGTCTGGAGGGGTGGGTCCACAGTGACTGCTTAGAATGTGGGGAAGAGCCCAGGGGGCTCAAGGGTCACACACTCATTGCAACCCAGCTGGGAATCCTATGGGACGAAAATGTGGCGATCTGCCTCTGTAAAGACTGCTCACTATGGGTGAGTTGGAACTGACGCATAGCTGACCCTCCAGAGGCTTTTCAGAGACTGTGACTCACACAGGAGGAGATGGCCCATTTTTCTCCTGAGGAGCAGCTGGTAGATTCAAACCAGCTGCCTTTGGTTTGCAGTGCATCCCTTTACTTATAGCCTAGAAAATCCTATGAGGCACATCTTCTCTATAATATATGTTGTGTACCTTTGAGTCAGAACTGACCCCCAGCCAACTCTCTGCTATGGGGTTTCAGAGGCAGGAAATTGCACAGGAGGAAATTGCCCATCTTTTCTCTGCAGAGCAGCTGATGGATTTGAAAGGAGCACCTTTGGGTTGGTAGCACAATTCCTTACCACTAAGCCACTAGAGTTTCCTCTGTAATGAATGGTTAATCTCAGATCCTTTGCGCATGTTGTTGAGAGGGGCCCGTCCCTGAAAATGGCATCGTGCCTGGAAGAGTGGAGCATCAATGAGGGAGGGGAAGAGCTTCAGCGAGGTCGATTGACTCACAGACAGTGAGATTGTGAAGATAGTGTGGGATCGGGCAGGGTTTCATTCTACTGCCCATGGGGTCGGTCAGAGGGGAGACAGGGTCATTTATGAGTCAGAGGGGAGTTGATGGCACGTGACAGAAACAGTAACGACAAAAGAGCCTGGGGAAGGGGAGAGTGGCTACTGATGGGCACAGAGTTCTCTTGGGGTGAGTAAAAGGTTATCCAGATGACACAACTCTGCTTGCTCAAACTGAGGAGGACCTGAAGCACTTGCTGTGGAAGATCAGGGATTGCCGTCTTCAGTATGGATTGAAGCTCAATATCAAGAAAACAAAGAT
>NW_006399976.1:715227-719367 GCF_000299155.1 Elephantulus edwardii
CTGAAGAGCAACGATATCAGTCTGGAGACTAAGGTGCGCCTGATAAAGATCATGGTCTTTCTAATCACTTGCTATACATCAGAGAGCTGGACTAGAGATGATAAAAGGAGAATTGATGCCTTTGAGTTGTGGTGTTGGAGAAAAGCATAGAATATACCATGGATTGCTAGGAGAGCAAACAGGTTTGTCCTAGAGAGGGTGAGACCAGGCTGCTTCTTGGAGGCAAGGATTCTGAAGCTTTGTCTGACATACTTTGGACATGTTGCAAGGTGGGATCAGTCTTTGGAGAGGAACGTCATGCCTGGGAGGGTGGAGGGACAGCGCAGGAGAGGAAGACCCTTGATGAGATGGATTAATGGGGGTAGGTATGTCAGAGACAGTGAGATTGGCACAGGATAGGGCAAGGTTTAGGGTTGTTGCACATGGGTAACTAGGAGTTGCAGGCGACTCGACGGCATATAACAACAATACGAAGGTAGAGGTGGTGGCTCTCCATCACGGTGAATGGATGAACCACCACTCACTTGTACATTTTCAAATGGCCAATTCTATCTTTCTGAATGATCTTCAGCAATGTTTCGCTTACTTGTGGTATCAGTGATCTTGTTTTACAGTTTCCACATTCAGTTGGATCACCTTTCTTGGGAATGGGAATAAAAATGAGCCTCTTCCAAACCATTGGTCAGACAGCTGTCCTCCAAATGTCCTGGCATAGACTGAAGAGTGGATCCAAGGCTGCATCTGTTAATTGAGACAAGTCAATTAATTGGTGTCCCATCGTTTCCTGGGGGCTTATTTTTTGCCAACACCTTCAGTGCTGCTTTCACCTCCTCTTTCACTCTATTCCAGTCCTCGCTTCTTCCCCTGAGGCCTCTTCAGGATTTTGGGAGGCCAGCTGGAAGCGCTGCACACGGCCTGCTGAAACCTGGCCTCGGCTGGCATGCCCTGGACGGGGAGTGGAGCATCGTCATATCTCGAGCAGGATCAGGTGGGGAGGGATGAGCTGGCCTGGGGCTGGAGCCAAGCACCAGGTCACCAGTCTCAGAGGAGACATGTGATCAGGGTCTGCCGGGTTCCAAGATAGCTCGGACTCAACAGCAGTCATGGGATCTGTACTAAAGTTTCTTTTCACAAAATAACACCCCCATCCCCACCACACAAACTGGAGGTAGGAAAGGGTGGCAAGAGATACCTAGGTGGGACACAGGATTTGTACATAAATACCAATGTAAAGGCTGGCAGTTCAAATCTACCCAGAGATTCCTCTGAAAAAAGGCTTGGCAATATGTCTTGTAAAAATTTACAACCAACAAAATCCTATGGAGAAAGTATTTTTTTAAAATTTAAATTTATTATTCATTTCAATAAAAATTTACAGAGACTTTGGATTTCCATTCATTCATTGTTGCACTTTTCTCCCCTCCTAACCCTCCCCCCTAGTATACTACCCTCTTGGAAAAGTAAAAGAAAAATTCTTTCATTGTTTTACAAACTCTCCCCCAGGTCCACTCCACCATGTAGCCTTTGCTCTAGACTCCTGTCATGACAAAAATACCTAATCACATATCCCTCTTAGACAGTTTTCTCCCTCATCTGTTTCAATGCAGTATACATTATTGAACCCATCTTTCTCAGTCTCCCCGCAACCCCGATGTCAATCCTGTTTTACAACAGTGGCACCACGCAGTATTTGTCCTTTGGTGACTGAGATACTTCACTCAGCAGAATGTCCTCCAGAGTCAACCATTTTGACTAATATTGCACGAGTTCCTTGTTTTTCAATGCAGCATAGTATTTCATTGTGTGAATATAGCACAGCTTCTCTATCCATTCGTTTGTTGATGGGCACTAAGGTTGTTTCCAATTCCTTGCTATTGTGAACAAAGCCACAATAAACATGGGTGTGCATCTATGGAGAAGTTCTACTCTGTAGCACAGGTCACCATGAGCCAGGACCAGTTTGAGGGCAATGGGCTTGGTTTTGGATTAACCAACCAAGGGGCAGCTTTCAGCATCCTGGTGCCTTTTAGGATACAATCAGTAGCTTCAAAGAATGTTGCCTTGGTCTAGGGTCCCTATAAACAACCTCTGAGATGATCTGCGATCATGTGGTTTACCTGAGATGTAACCTCAGCAGAGAGTGAGAGAGAGGAAAAGAGAGCAGAGACCAGGGGAGCAGAGTTGAGATAGAGGAAAGGAGCCCTGCAGGGGGCGCCAAAGAGCAGATGACACTGAGACCCTCAGAGAGGCATCAACTTCAGAATAGTCTCACCCTGGGGGTTAGGGAGCTGGGCTGTTTATTCATATTCATGCCCAACCAAATTCGGATTTCCTAGAAGACAGACCCCAAGATGAGGATTTCAGGGTACATGAGTATCTGGATATTGACTCAAAGAAGCCCCCCTAGAAGCACAGAATTAAGAAAAGGAGAAAATGAACCTTTTGAGGATGTCAAAGAACAGATGATGCCATGGGAAAGTGGGTCTTCAACCCACAGTGGACTTCAGGGAGACAGTGTGGAGCGTGCGCGGAGAGAGTAGTCTCTGCCCCGGGCCAAGGGAGCTGGGGGGGGGGTGTTACACTCTGACTACCATGTGCAATGGTGAATGCCTTCTGTGCTGGGGTGGACACATGTGCGACTAGAGATGGCCCTGGGCTGAGTTGCAAATGTCTGTCCTGTCCTGAGTGATCTTCTTCATGCAGAAGTGGGTGCAAAGGGAACAGGAGAGAGGGAAGACACAAACAGTACCTTCTCCAGACATATTGTGATTTTCCAACAGCAGGCATAAGTGGAATACTGAAAGCACTGATCCACACTATGTATTAATTCCTGCTTTGTGTCAAAATCAGCACTCTTGGCACCAGCAACCAGGAAATTAAAAGACATATTGCGATGGGAAAGTCTGTGGTTAGAGACCTTTCTGAAGTGCAAAGATGTCAGTCTGGAGAATAAGGTGTGCCTGATACATGCCATGGTCTTTCCAATCACTTGCTATGCATTGGAGACCTGGACAAGGACTAGGGATGATAGAAGGAGAATTGATGCCTTTGAGCTGCGGTATTGGAGTATTGACTATACCGTGGACTGCTAGGAAAACAAACAGGTTTGTCCTGGAGAGGGTGAAGCCGAGCTGCTCCTTGGAGGCAAGGATTCTGAAGCTCCATCTGACATACTTTGGACATGTTGCAAGGAGGGACCGGTCCTTGGAGAGGGACGTTCGTGCTTGGGAGGGTGGAGGGACAGCACAAGAGAGGAAGACCCTTGATGAGATGGATTGATTCAGTGACTGGGGTAATGGGGGTAGGAGTGTCAGAGATGGTGAGATTGGCACAGGATAGAGCAGCGTTTAGGGCTGTTGTACATAGGGTCACTATGAGTCGCAGGCGAGTCAATGGCACCTAACAACAAACAACATGTGTCAAAATATCCCACACAATCATCAACACTAGGTGTTGCCATTATTGTTTGTAATACTACAG
Source organism: Elephantulus edwardii (assembly GCF_000299155.1). NCBI lineage: Eukaryota > Metazoa > Chordata > Mammalia > Macroscelidea > Macroscelididae > Elephantulus > Elephantulus edwardii. Next base: position 718,708 of record NW_006399976.1, read on the forward strand.
TCAGTATCCACCTGGAATGTCAATTGTTGTTGTTAGGTGCGGTCAAGTATAACTCATAGCATACTATGACATACTCAAGCAAGTTGCTGAAGTCACCATGTCAATCCATCTTTTGGGGTGTCTTCCTTTGCTTTGCTGACCCTCCATCTTCCCAAGCATGATGTCCCTTTGCAATGAATAGCCTCATTTAGCTCCATGTCCAAAGTATGAAAGATTTCATCATCTTTGCCTCCAAGAAGCACTCTGGTTACACTTTTTCTAGGACATAGCTGTTTGTTCTTTTGGTGATCCATGAGATAGATATTCAATACTCTTCTCTAGCACCACACCTTAAAGGCATCAATTCTTCTGTCATCCTTATTCATTGTCCAGCTCTCTGATGCATGGCAGGTGACTGGGAAGACCATGGCCTGAAACAGGTGCACCTTACTTTTCAAACTGAGACCATTGCTTTTCAGCACTTTGGAGAGGTCCCTGACAGCGAACTTGCCCAGTGCAATACATCTTCTGATTTCTCAAATATTGGTACCAAGGGTGTTGGTTGTTGATCCAAACACGATGAAATCATTGACCACTTCAACCCTTTCTCCATCTATCATAGTGTTGACTGCTGGTCCTGTAGTGAGGACCTTTCTTTTTTTTTATGATGTCACCATTATC
>NW_006399976.1:722877-735814 GCF_000299155.1 Elephantulus edwardii
GCAGTCCTTGACCCTCTGCAGCAAGTGTTTCAGGTCTTCCTCAGTTTCAGCAAGCAGGGTTGTTGATAGATCTATTGTTTAATAATTTTTGCGTTTTATTGGATCATCTTTCTTCAGAATGAGGACAAATATGGATGTATTCCAGTTGACCAGGTAGCTGTCCTTCAAATTTCCTAGCTTAAACTGATGAACATATCCAGGGTTGCATATGTTAGTTGAAACATGTCAACTGGTATTCCATCAATTCCTGGGGCCTTACTTTTTTGTTGTTGTTGTTAATGCCTTCAGTGCAATTTGAACTTTACTTGTTGTTGTGATGTGCCATTGAGTTACCTGCAATTCCTAGCAACCCTATGTACAATGGCTCTGAAGCCTGGCCTGTCCTGAGCCAGTCTCACTGACTCTGACACACTGACCTCAATCATTCCAGTTACTGTATCAATCCATCTCCTCCGAGATCTTTCTCTCCTCTGCTGTCCCTCCATCCTTCTGGGCATGGTGTCCTTCTCCAATGACTGATCTCTCTTTGTCACATGTCCAAAGTATATGAACTTCAAAATCCTAGCTGCCAGGGAGAAATTTGGTTTCACCCTCTCCAAGACAGATTGTTTTCTTGGTGGTCCATGGTATTGTATGTTCAAGACTCTTCTCTAGCACCACAACCCTAGGATATCAATTCTTCTGTCATTTTTAGCCACTGTCCAGCTTTCTGATGCATAGCAAGTAATTGCGAAGACCATGGCCTGGATCAGACACAACTTGGGCTCTCTAGACTGACGTCGCTGCTTCTCAGTACTCTGGAGAGGTCCCTGACTGCAGATTTTTCCAGTGCAATTTGTCTTTTGATCTTAAATTTCAATTGGGGGAACACAAATGCTTGAGGCTGGCACAAATTACAGCTCTCTGATTTGTGGGCAGAGTGCAGAGGGGACTCAGAGCTAGACTCTTTGACATTTGAATACAGGAGTGTGGGATTTACTGAGATTCAAATAATCCACTAGGCTTGGAGCTCAGGCTGCCGAAACTTCCAAGCTGCACAGGCCCAAGCTGAGGCCCCCATTGCTCTCTGCCCTCAGATCAGGGAGCTGTCATCTATGTCTGCCTTGAGCCTGGTGCTGCAAACTGCCTAGTGCTGTGGGGTCTAGAATTGATGTGGCCCCGTTCAGGGCTGGTGGACAGGCTTCCTGGAGGGGGTGGCTTCACTCAGAGTCGTGCTCCTCTGGGGACGCAGGCACCTGTGGCCACATTGGAAAGTGATCAGGGCCAGTTTCGGGGCAGCCAGGATGGCGACAGAGAGAACAAATGTCTTTTTTGCTTCCCAGCCAGCCAGATCAGGTTATGCGGTGGCGCTGGGCGGGCAAGGAGTGGCTGGGGGCGGGGTTCAGGGAGATGCCAGATGAGGGTGACCCACAGAGAGGGGACAAGAGAATGAGTGTCCATAAACTCAACTGACCTCAGAGTCAAGTGGGTGATGTTTCCACAGCCCCTGAAAGAGTTTAAAGGAGGGTGTGTCTTGCGCTGTCTTCCCCATTGCTCTTGATACAGCGAAACTTTCTCCCACCCTAGACTTCCAGGGTGGTTTCTGGTCCCCTCGGACCCATTTCCACATCCCAGGCCCTCAAGGCAGGGTTGTGTCTCCCCAGGACCCCCAGAGTGGCATAATATCTCCTCATGTCCTTAAGGTCAGACCTGATCACCACTTTCAGGCCCCCAGAACAAGTTTGTTGGATACAAATGTTTAGGTTTCAAAAAAACCCCAAAACCCAAATTTTTAGGTTTCCCCTCCTAGGTGAGGCATACCGCCCTTCTGGATCCACATGACCCCTTCTGGCCAATAAGCTGTGAGTAGAAATTCGCCATTTCCAGATCGGGGAATTAAAATGCCCATTTGAGACCTTTTGGCAGCATTCTCCATGTTATGCTGCTGACCATAAAGTCAGCAGTTCAAATCCACCAGCTGCTCTGAAGGGTAAAAAAGATGGGCAGCCTCTGAAACCCAATGGAGGGGTGCTATGAGCCTGAAGTGACTAAAACCCAGTGAGTTTATTTGGTTGGGTTGGTTTTTATTGCCTCCTCTAATCTTAAGATGTCAGGAGCATGAGGCTCCCGGGACAGCGCACTGTGGATGGGAAACAAGCTTTCGTCCTCCAAACCACCACGATCCTGAAGAACCGGGTCCCCTGCCCACTTTCAGGGTCCATGTTGTTAGGTGCCATCAAGTCAACGGTGATCCACAGTGACCCTGTGAACAGATCTGAACCTTGTCCTATCCTGCCCCAGCCTCTTCTCTGATACAGCCCTGCCCGTTGTCAGTCACCAGGCCAATCCATCTTGTTGAGGGGCTTCTTTCACCTTTCCCAGCACCATGTTTTTCCAAGGACTGGTCCCCCTGACAACATGCTCAAAGCGAGTGAGATAAAGCTTCACCCGTCTTGCCTTAAAGGAGTATCCAGGCTATAGCTTCCTCCAAGTCAGAAGAGGGCCAGAAAGGCCCCCTAAGAATGTAGGGGAGGGGGCCGCAGGCTTTCATTTAACAAGGAGTCAGCATCTTGAGTCCCTGGGAGCGCAAAGGTCAAAGCTACTAACATATAAAGGTTGTAGGTTCAAGTCCACCTTCAGGCACAGTTCTAGTCTGACACAATGGGAATGAGGTTTGGCACAATAGTAATTTTTTTAAAATTTTATTATTTGTGTGTGTGTGTACCATCAAATTGGATCTGACTGGTACAGGAGGAGATTGTCCCTCCTTCTCCAGCACAGCATCTGGTGGATTCGAACTGCATGCCTCTGGGATTGTACTGCAGCTTCTTGACATTAGGCCACCAGAGCCCCCTCATAGTAGTAATTTTTGAAAAATCTTCCATACACACACAGAGACAAACACACACACACACACACACACACACACACAGAGAGAGAGAGAGAGAGAGAGAGAGAGAGAAAAGTAAAAACAACATGTAGAACAGGCTGATGGTCAACAGTGTTGGTTCTGGGTTGAAATCCTAGCTGTGATCTTACCGTTCCTGCCATAACACCCTTATCCCGGTTACAAAAGAAAAAACTCTTCAAGGCAGAAGGCAGCGAAGAAATGAGTCGCATGTATTACGAGTTTGGCATGTGGTCAATGTGACACAATTGGTGACTTTATGTGGCATGAACTATGTATAGTCCCCAGACAGAGTCATTCAAGTACTGCCTGGTAGCTATGACCATGGCCTTGTCTGAAAATGGGGTCTCTGCAGAGGGTCTCAGCTAGGTTAACCCAAGGTCATGCTAGAGAATGGTGGGTCCTAGTCCTCTGAGTGGGTCCTTATACAAAAGAGGGAGGAAGGCCACGTGGTAAAGAGGCAGCAGGGGGGAGCCATGTGGCCATAAGCCTAGGGCCATGTGGAGCCACCAGAAGCTGGAGATGAGGGAGGACTCCCCTCCAAAGCCTCCAGAGGAAGCATGGCCTTACCCTCACCTTGACCTTGTACTTTTCGTCTTCAGGACAAAGACTAAATCGCTTGTTCTAAGTCCACTTACTCCAGTCACCCAAGGAAACACACATTCTTACTATTATTAGTCATTGTGACCACTCCCAAAGGTGGCTGGGTCTGGGTCCTCCCTGCCCTGTAGAATTTCTGCCTGTCACTCTCAGGGCCTGCTTCCCTCTCCACACACCAAGAACCCCAGCTGGCCACCTTCCCTGGGGTGCACTGTCAGGACCCTGCCACAGGAGGATGGCGCGAGGCCAGGACGGGACGCTGGGTGGCAGGAGGCTGTGTTTATTGCCAGAGGACACTCCTCCTCCCCGGGCACCATGGAGTATGACTCAGAAGGCACTGGGATCTGTCCAACCGCACCCCTGCCCAAGGATTCCAGGGGCAGGGTACCCCTCCCTCCCCCAGCAGCCTCGCCCCATCCACTTCTCCAGAGCTAGGTGACGATGGGGTCTCTAAGCGTGGAGACATGAAGTTCCCTTGACAGCAGGAGCAGAGGAGATGGCTCCGTGGCCCGAGCTGGGGGCACTGGCTGTAGTGTCTGGCAGGAGCTTCAGAGGGTGGCCAGGGACTACGAGACGCTGGGGGGCAGGCGGGCTGCTGCCGTCTTCTCCACCACGAAGCCATAGTTGTACTGTTGAGGGGAACAGGTCACAGAGTGAGGGAGATGCTGTGGTGAAGGAGGAGGGGCTGTGGGGCCGATGAGGAGACACTTAAGGTGAAGAAGGGCCATGGAGAAAATGTGGGTGTCCCAACACATGGCCTGCCTACACCCAGCCACCTACTTCTTCTTCAATGTCTGCCAGCGACTTGATGGTCAGGTCAGCAAAGGCGGAGAAGGCCTGGTGGACAGAGGCAGGTCAGTCCTCCATCCAGACTGTCCCAAGGAAGCCCCTACCCAGCAACCACTGGGAAACACCCACCCCACTCGCTTCCACCATGTCTAGATTGCTCCTTCCAACCTCAGGGTGTCCCCATTCTCAGCCCAGACTCAGGGCAAGAGACCCTTGAAGGCTGCCCCATGCTCCTCCATTCCCCTCATCCCTTCTCCTAACCCAGGGAATAGTCTAGAACTTCTTTGTGGAATGAAGTTCATCAGATGCCCTGCACAGCCCAGGTGCAAAGGAGCCAGACAGGGGATGTGCTTCCTGATGGGACCCCAGAGCTTAGAGTAGGGAGTGGGGATCAGACTCACCAGAGGACTGCAGCTCTTGCCCTCGAATCTAGGGTGCAGTGTGAAGGGAACCCCATCCATGGCTGAGGAAATAAAAGAAGAGCACTGAGGTACGTGAACCTGTTGCCCACCCACCCTGGGGGGCCTACCTAGGCTCCTCTCAGTGAGGGGTCAAACAGGTATTACCTGAATTGTAGCTTTGTCCCTTTGTGGCTATGTGTCCCCAGGGCCTCGGCTGCCTTTCCCGTGCTCACCTGAGATGCCATAGAGGCTGGAGGCCTCGTAGATGGAATCGTTCCTCCGCAGGGTAGATGCCCGAGATCCCAGCCGTGAGAGTGTCCGCTCTGGGAAGGTGCCCTTGCTGTGTGGATGGGGCAGCCCTGGTCAGGGCTGACGACCCCTCTCCCCCGCTCACTGGTGGCAGCCCCCACCCCTGCACCCCAGGCTCACCTGGGCTGGCCTGGCTGGTCCAGGGAGAGGCCCTGCATGTCCCGGGTGAGTCCTCGGGGTTTGGGCACTGGCCTCAAGACTTTGGCTTTCTTGCACCAGATGGCAAAGCCACCCATGTCCCTGGAAGAGGAGGAGGAGGGAGGGAGTGTGTCCGGCCCAAGTATAAAGGCCCAGAAGAGTGGGACCAGGACCAGGGACTGGGACATTCCGAAGTGCAGTCAGGGTGGGGTCAGCAGGTAGGAGGAACCTGGGCCTCTGGGTGATGTTTTCCTGGGGATTTTTGTTTCAGCTTCTTGCCCGTCACGATAAGTACATACTGTCGTTTTGCATTCTGACTCCTGGTGAACCCCTGCCCTAGAGTAGAACTGTGCTCCCCAGGACTTTCAACGCTATGACCTTTTAAAAGTAGGTTATCAGGTCTTTGCTTCCTCAGAGCCACTGAGTGAATCTGAACTGCCAACTTATTGGCTAGCAGTCAAGCGTTTAACCACTCCAGCCAATCAGGGACTCCTAGCAACATAACAACTTGAGCCCTAAAGATGCTTAATACTGGCACCCATCACGGTTCCAGGACACATCAATTTGCATGCCCCTCACAATGGCTATGTGAGACTGGGACACTGGTCCCATTTTCAAGATGCAGAGTCTGAGATCCTGAGAGAAGACAGAAGGGATATGAACTCACAGGAGTCCCTGAGGGGTCAGAGGGGGCCGTGGAGGAGCCTGGAGGGGAAGGGGGGAGAGAGGCTAGGAGGCTGGAGGCAGCCCAGCCCTACCCTACTCGCAGGTATCCAGGCACTGTCTTTGTCTTCCCGCTCAGCCGGACATCAAATACAGCCGTGTCTGCAGATCCAAGGGGCACCAGCCTCACACACATTCGTTTCTTCTTAGACACAGAGGCCCCTGCGGATGAGGCAAGGAAATGAGAGAGAGAAACAAAAGGGAATATTCAGAGACCTCCAAGCAGAGCTTGGCCTATATGGCCATTGGGTTGTATCATAAGAGGCTTAGGGATGGGAGGGGGCACCTTGTAGCCACTAGGAGTCATTATTGCTTCCAAATTGACATTAACTTGCAATGACACCCTGTAAATCACAATAAAACTATGCTTACAGAGATTTGTTTGTTTTTCATTCACACTGTATTTCATAAAATCATTCTCATATATTCTATTATAAAATTAATCTCCTTTATCTATGTCTGTCTTTTCAGGTCCTCACTTTCCTAATTCCTTTCACCCTCTCCCTCCACCCACCAAACTATGACCGTGTGATTTCCCACCTTCAGTCCTCCTGTCCCCTCCCATTCCCTCTATGGGCATTTATACATGTTTTACTAGTAATCTTTCTGTTTTCACAATAATGGTCTTCTGGTATTTGTCTGTAGAAGTCTGTTAGTTCACTCAACATAATAATACTCTTTAGCCTCTCTCATGTAACAGAATTTTTTAAAAAATCATTGTTCTTCTCTAAAGGGACCTCTCTAAAGTACTAAAGAGCAATGGTGTATCTCTGGAGACTAAGGTGCGTCTGGTACAGGCCATGGTCTTTGCAATCATTTGTTATACGTCAGAGAGCTGGACAATGACCAGGGAGGATAGAAGGAGAATTGATGCTTTTGAGCTTTGGTGTTGGAGAAGAGTGTTGAGGGTACCATGGACTGCCAAGAAAACAAACAGATTCATCCAGGAGAGGGTTAAACTGGACTGCTCCTTGGAGGCAAGGATTCTGAGGCTTTGTCTGATATACTTTGGTCATGTTGTAAGGAGGGACCAGTCCTTGGAGAGGGACATCATGCTTGGGAGGGTTGAGGGAAGGTGCAGGAGGGGAAGGCCCTCTGGGAGATGGACTGGTTCGGTGACTGGGGCAATTGGGATGAGTGTGTCAGAGACAATGAGACTGGCAGGACAGGGCAGAGTTTAGAGCTGTTGTACACAGGGTCGCTATGAGTCGCAAGTGACTCGACGACACATAACAACAACTGCAATTCTCAATCCATTCATTTGCTGATGGACATTTGGGCTGTTTCCAAGTTCTTGCTGTTGTGAATTACACTATTATGAACTTTAGTGTACAAATCTCCATTTGTGTCTGTTTCATTTCCTTGGAGTATATTCCTAGCAGTGGAATAGCTGGGTCATATGGCATTTCCATGTCAGCTTTCTGAAGAAATGCCAAATCGCCTTCTAGAGTGGTTGTACTGGTTTACAGAGACTTTTAATGGCTGATTTTTTCCCCCCACAGAAGTAGACTGCGAGATCTTTCTTGTGAAGTGTCTCTGGGTGAATTCAAACCTCCAGTCCATCAGTAAGCAAAAAAGTGTGGCAACTATTCATGCTACCCAAGGACTCCTTAGGACAAGGTGGTATTTAATGAAATGGATGGGCATTCACGGGACAGCCACGGCCAGTCCTGTAGTCCAGAGGTCAGTCCACCACGGCCCACAGCCAAATCCTGCCCAGGAGCTCAGAACAGGATTTATAATTTGTTGCTGCTGTCAAGTGGGCCTTGTCTCCTGGTGATCCCATGTACAATGCACAGATATGCTGCCTGGCTCTATGTTATCCCCAGCATCAGCTGCAGATCAGTCATATGTGATCTGTAAGGGTTTTTGTTGACCGATTTTCAGGAGTTGATTTCCAGGCCTTTCTTCCTAGACCACTTTAGTTTGGAAATTCTGCTGAAGTCTATTTGCTGTCATAGCAACACACAAGCCTCCACTGACAGGTGGGTGATGGCTGCCCGTGAGGTTCACTAGCCAGGAATCAAACCCAGGTCTCCCAAATGGAAATAAGAACTCTACCATGGAGCCACCACTAACCCTTTTACATTTTAAAAAGTTTGCAAAAAAAAAAAACTCATAGTGACCCCAGACGTGCAGAGTAGAGCCACTCCTTAGCATTTTCAAGGATGTGTCTTGCCAGGCCTGTCTTCCAAGGCACCTTGGTGTAGGCTAAACTTGCCAGCCTTTTGGTAAGCAGTCGGAGGCCTAACTATTTGTACTACCCAGTCACCTGATTGCTGGTCTACTGCAACACCAAGGTTTCTATGAATCGGAATCTACTCAGTGGTAACTAACAACTAAAGGAGAAGAATGTGAAATAGAAACTGTTTAACATGCAAACCCTAAAACAAAATCCCTATCTGGATCTTTGAAAAAAAACTCCACAAAACCTGTGCCATCTCCCACTACAATCCCAGAGGTATGCAGTTCAAATCCACCAGATGCTCTGCTGGAGAAGGAGGGGCAATCTCCTCCTGTACCAGTCAGATGCGATTTGATGGTACACACACAAAACGTGTGTCATCTCCAATATCAATAAACATACCCTAAGGAATCCAACATAATAGGACCATGCTGGGGTGGTGAGGGGTTACAGTGCCACCAGCAGCTCTGGGGTCTAGCTGCTGCTGTGTGCAGTCAAGTAGAAACAGAACCATAGCCAACCCTCCAGGGGGTTTTCAGAGTCAGGAAACCGCATGCCTATCCTTCTCCCACAGAGCGGCTGGTAGATTCGAACCCCCGTGTCTCTGGGACTGCAGCACAGCTTCTCACCACTAAGCCACCAGAACTCTTCCCTATGGGGTCTAGAGAAGGAGAAATTAATTTAGTGAGTAGGAAGGAGGGAGGGCTATGGGCAGTGGGCTCCAGGCAGCGGGAATGGCGCAAGCAAAAGGCAGGAAATGAGATGAATCTCATGGGGTCTGTTTACCCCAGGGGCAAAGAATGGGAGACAGGTAGCAGTTGTGAAAAAAGGTCGCGCTGACCGAACTACAACTTTAGACCAGAGACTATGAATGACTATGTAGATTTTAAACCGGACAACTGACGTTGAGCTGGCACAGAATAGGATCCACCCAACCCCATGGTCACTCATATATAGGAAAGGTGGGCTCCAACTCCAGGTGCCTTTCGTTCCTCCCCTTTCCCCTCCACCTCTTCCTCCTGTTGCCCGGAGTAACCCAAACACAGGACACAGCGCCGTCCACGCAGGACTTACTGGAGTCTTGGGGGTCGCAGACTGGGGAGAAGCCGGCTGGGAGGGGGCTTTTGTCCACCAAGACCTGGATTTCGGTCACTACATTCTCCTGCGTGTTCTGGAGGACACAGCGAGGGTCACCAGGTGGCAGGGGTGGCGCGCCCACATCAGGCCCCCCGCGAATGGGCAGGCGCTGCGAGGTGATCCCAGAACTCCCGAACGAGGCTGTCCCCTACCTCGAGGCTGCCCAGTATGCTGAGACATAGGAAGTAGCCGGATTTCTGTGCAAAGCTCTTGCCGAAGCTGGCAGGCGCCCCCTCGACAGTGCAAGATATCTGTAGGGTGGGCACGGGTCAGCACCAGGCTCCCGTGTGGACTGCTGCCACCTCTGCCCAGATTCAGCCAGGTCCTCCGACGCTCCCACCAATGCCCCATTCAAGCCCCGCCACGCCACCCCACCCCCGACGCCGCTCACTGCGCTGAATCCTCGCGGCGGGGGCGCCGAGGCTGACGACCAGACCAGGCCCGTCAGCGGCATCGAGTCATTCCCAGGTACCGGATCCATTTTCCAAGTCGAAAGCCTAAGGCGGAGATCCCCCTTGGACCTCCGAGCGGCCTCCCGACGGCCTAATGCCAGCAGAAGTCCAAACTACAACTCCCAGAAGGCCCTGCGAAGGAGGCGGCCCCAGAGGCAACATGTACACATGCTCGAGGACACTCCAGCCAATCGCGAGGGCGCATAGAGCCACGCCGAACGTAATCCAGGTGCGCCCGCGAGAGACGTTTACGGAAAAGGATCACTCTTCCTATTCGTCCGTAGCAAGGCTCGCCATTCGTGACGTCACAGCAGAACGCCCGAAAGCCTGGACTACGTTTCCCAAACTGCCTTGCGCCGTTTGGCGCATTGCTGTCAAAGCCAACGGAAACCCACTCCCAAGGAGTCCAGTCGGCTTCACAACGACTTTATCAAATAAAGTAGAAATACCCTTTACTTTTCCACAGCTGTAAGTTTTTGTGGAAACTGACTATGATCTTTCTTCTGCAGTAGTTGGTGAATTCAAGCCGCAGACTTTTTAGTAAACAGCCGATTTTGTTTAACCACATTTCTTCAGGGCTTCTCCCCTGGAATTTACTAACAAAGCCCAGAGAACCGTTGAGCCCTCCTGGATCAACGGAACCTCGGGTTAGCATGGACATGGCACGTAGGAAAATGGTTGCAATTTACTGTGTTAGATTGGAAAAAAATATTTTATCTCTATATAACACCTGACTCCCAAGATATTTCTGCTTTTGAAAAGAGGAACCCTAAAGCCCAAGTAGTCAGTTAGGAACCTCTACAATTTATTGAGGAGTTATGATGTCAGATCAATTACTGTGCATCTGAGAGCTGGACAAAAGGATGACAAAAGAATTGCTGCCTTTGAACTGTGGTGTTGGAGAAGAGTGCTGATCATCCGTGGACTACCAAAAGAACAACTAATATGTCTTGGAAATGGTGCAGCCAGAGTGCTCTGTAGCCGCAAAGATGATGAGGTCTCTGTCGCCTCACATACTTCAGGCATACTTTAGGAGGGACTATACTGGGAAAGGTGGAAGATTGGCAAAGGAGAGGAAGACCTTTGACCGGATGGATTGACATGGTGACTGCGGCAATGCGCTCTACTGTGTCAAGAGGTAGGAGAATGGCATAGGATAGGACAGGGTTCAGATCTGTTTTTCATAGTTTCACTATGGGTCGTAGTCAACTTGGCGTGGCATCTAACAACAAAGCTCAACAGAGGAAGACCCTCAGCCAGATGGATTGACACAGTGACTGCAACAACCAGCTCAAGTGTGTCAGGGAGGATGAGACTGCCGCAGGCCAGGACAAGTTTGTTTATAGAGTCGCTATGAGTCATACTCAACCTAACAACAACAACAAAGCCCAATAAGGGAGCTCTGGAAGCCTAATCCTTAGTAAATATCACTACTAACCCAAAGGCGGTTCAAATCCACCAGCGGAAAAAGACGAGCAGTCTCCTCCCGTGCGTTTTACAGTCTCAGAATCTGGCTGGAGGGTCCTCTATGAATTGGTTTAAACTTGACAGCAGTGAATTTGAAGGGTTTTCAGTTAGAAAGCCTAGTAAAGGGAGCTCTGGTGGCATAGCCACTTGGGAGTAGCACTGCTAACCCAAAGACCATGTTTCTCTGTTGTTGAAATTCACCAGCTGTGAGAGAAAGATGGGCAGTCTCGGGCGCTGGGGGTGGGTGGGAAGTGGGGAGCAAAAAAAGGGGGGTCAGTCTCCTTCCTTGGGATTTATAGTCTAGAAAACAAAATGAAGGATCAGCTATGAGTAGGTTCTGACTCAGTGGTGATGAGACAGGAATTTTCCCCCCCTTGAATGAAAATAAAAGTGATTGAGATTGTTCACAGCTTTAGTCTGCTTGGCTCCACTCTTGTCAACACTCTTGGCACCAGCAGCCGGGAAATTAAAAAGACATATTGCGATGGGAAAGTCTGCTGTTAGGGACCTCTCCTCTCCAGAGTACTGAAGAGCAATAGTGTCACTCTGGAGGCTAAGGTGTGCCTGATAACATGTTGCTCATGGTCTTTGCAATCACTTGCTATGCATCAGAGAGCTGGACAATGACTAGGGAGCATAGAAGGAGAATTGATGCTTTTGATCTGTGGTACTGGAGAAGAGTATTGAGAGTACCATGGACTGCTAAGAAAACAAACAGGTTCACCCTGGAAAGGGTTAAGCCAGGATGCTCCTTAGAGGCAAGGATTCTGAGGCTCCGTCTAACATACTTTGGGCATGTTGCAAGGAGGGACCAGTCCTCAGAGAGGGATGTCATGCTTGGGAGGGTGGAGGGACAGCACAGGGGTGGGGAACCCTCTATGAAGTGGATTGATTCAGTGACTGGGGTAATCGGGGTGGGTGTGTCAGAGACAGATTGGCACAGGACAGACCAGGGTTTGGAGCTGTTGTACATAGGGTCGCTATGAGTCGCAAGCAACGTGATGGCACATAACAACAATAAAAATACCACTGGACTTTTAAACTTTCTGTGTAAAAGCCTCTACTCTGCCCCGGCCTTTACCTGTGAGCCAGTAGAAAACCTCAAGTGCTTGTCCAAGAAGACTAAGTGATATCAATGACTCTTCTAGCTGCTCAAGTCGTTCTAGAGTGAGCTTTCTTGTTTGCTCTCCTCCTTATGTTCTCTAACCTCCTGATTAAATGAGTATGCATAGAGACTTGAAGGAAGTAATGTTTGTCTCCATTACTGGAGAGTTACATTTTTCCTTTTGCTTCTTACAGTCACTCTGAGATGCGCTAACCTTCCAATTACTAATCCACTTGAGTTCTTTTTCTAGTAATATTCCACTCCTGGTGTCAGTTGTTGCTAGGTGCCATCGAGTGGATGGAGTACAACTAATAGAAACCCTGTGAACAAAAGATATGAATCCTGTCCTATCTTGTGCCATCCTTACACTTCCTGACACACAAGAGCTCGTTGCAGCAGTCACCATGTCAATCCACCTGGTAAAGGTCTTCCTCTCGTTTGCCATCTCTCCACCCTTCCCAGATTCATATCCTTCTTGAAGGAATACCCCCTCCTACAAACATGCCCAAAGTATGTGAGCCAAAGCCTCATAATTCTTAACTCCAAAGAGCATTCTGGCTGCACCCTTTCCAAGACCTATCTTTTTTTTTTTATTTAATATTTTTTTATTGGGAAAAACATATTGGGGGTACAAGGAGGTGAGGTTTGGGGGCAGAAGGGTGAGGATGGGCCAGGATGCAGTTACAGAGCTGCACAGTTTGGTCGGTGGGGGGAGCAAGTGAAGGAAATGATGAGGGTCCAGTG
>NW_006399976.1:736411-738533 GCF_000299155.1 Elephantulus edwardii
CGGGGCCTGGGTTTCAGCTGTCCACACCACAGCAGTGGGCAACGAGCTTAAAGCCCCTGATGGCTCTGGGCGCTGACCAAGACCTATCTTTTTGTTCTGGCCGTCCAGTGGGATGTTCAGTGCTCTTCTCCAACACCACAGCTCAAAGATGCCAATTCTTTTCCTATCATCCCTGTTCACTGTCCAGTTCTCAAACGGATAGCAAGTAATTGGAAAGACTATGGTTGAATCAGATGAACCTTAGACCTCAAACTGACATTATTCCTCAATAATTTAAAGAAATTCCTAACTGCAGATTTTCCCAGTGCAATGCATCTCCTTATTTCTTGACTGTTGGTACTGCTGGTGTTAATTGTGGATCCAAGCAAGATGAAGTTATTCACAGTTTCAATTTCCTCTCCATCCTTTATGACTCTGCCTGTCGGTCCAATAGTAAAAATCGTTTGTTGGAATTGGGAAGGGAGTGTATCACGGTTGTAGTCTCTCTCCATACCGATTCAATCTGTATGCTAAGCAAATTATCCAAGAAGTTGGACTCTGTGAGGAGGAGTGTGGCATCAGGATTGGAGGGAGACTCATAATAACCTGCATTATATAGATGACACAACCTTGCTTGCTGAAAGTGAGGAGGACTTGAAGCACTTGTTACAGAAGATCAAGGAATACAGCTTTTGGTATGGATTGCATCTCAGTGTAAAAAAAAGAAAACAAAACCCAAAGATTCTGGTGTCAGTAGATAGTCTTTATGGAAAAAAACCAAAACAGAACAGGGTGTTTACTTCCTTCTGATTTATTTAACCTTTCCCCTAGATATTTACTCTCATCCTAACATCATAATTAATTCTTAAACTGGAGTTCTAACTCAATTTTTTTATTTGTCATCAGACCCCCACAACAGGTAGCCCACCACCTGCATCATTAAACACATGCCTCCCTGACAAAAATTTAACCTTGTAGCTAAACCTTTCAAACATACATCCCCTATCAATAGCCCCTTTTCCAGCAGCTCCACTCCCTGTCAGAGCCAGTATCTTCTGCTTTATCCCCTGATGCTTGATTATAGGAACTACTTTTTTAAATTTTTATTATATTATTTTTACGTGTACTGTCAAATCAGATCTGACTGGTACAGGAGGAGATTGCCCCCTCCTTCTCCAGCAGAGCATCTGGAGGATTTGAACCACATACCTCTGGGATTGCAGTGCAGTGTCTTGCCACTAGGCCACCAGAGCTCCCTTGGAACTACTTTTATTCCTCAACTCTCCACAACCCCCAGAATGTCCTGGGCATACATGACCCAAACCCGTGTGGTAGGCTACAGTCGAGATGCATTAAGCTCCAGCCCACGTATGCCATAGAGATTTCAGTCCACCTCTCTGCCTGCCATGCAGCAATAAGAAACCTCAGAGAAGAGATCGTCAAGGTACATATTGGAGCTGTAAGGCTTCCTTCCTCCCATCCATAGACCTTGAGTTGTGATGAAAACCTCTGCTGTTTCACTCTGACTTGTTCACCGCCACAGCAAACATCACCAACATCTATCTACCTGCCAAGAAACTTGATGTTTCTTTGTAGTAACACAGCCTTGTCCTATATAAAGAAGATGGGGTTTGCACCTTAGTTCTGGTGTACCCCAACCCTGAATTAATCAAATGAGGGATGTCCAAGGGTTTCAACCTGTCCCTCCAAGAGAAATGTCTGAACCTTCCACCCAGTCAGTGCAAGAAACCAAGAAGTATGACTTTAGAATAAATAGCCAGAAAATTCCACTCTTCCAACGTACAGGCCTCATCATCCACCTCCAGGAGGAAGCATCGGTTGAAGCTGAGACGCTGTCCCAGACTCCTCAAGAGTGAGGAGTGTGAATCTCTAAGAATGAGACCAAACGGGACTTTGGGAACAGGGCCAGTGGCCAGTGGCAGGAAGATACAGGTAGGACCTTGAAAAGAGGCAATCCTGAGAGCCGGGTGCGAGAGGCGGCAGCGCGGAGGGGACGAAGCCGAGTGGAAATCAAAGTCGGCTGGGAGACAGTGGGGCTGTGACAGAGCGCAGGAAGAGGTCGAGGCCGCGAGTACCGCTGACACGCAATGGGGAAGAAACAGAAAAACAAGAGTGAAGACAG
>NW_006399976.1:742118-743875 GCF_000299155.1 Elephantulus edwardii
CAATAAAAAATATTTTTTAAAAATTTGCTATTCTGACTGGGGTGAGATGATATCTCATAATTGTTTTGATTTGCATCTCTCTTAGAGCCAGCTAGGATTTGAACATTTCCTCATGTGCTTGTTGGCCATCTGAATGTCTTCTTTGGTGAAGTGCGTGTTCATATCTTGTGCCCATTTTTCATTTGGATTGTTTATCTTGTTGTGGTGCTCAAATATTTTATAAATTCTACATATAAGTCCCTTATCTGACATGTCATTACCAATACTTTTTCCCAGTCTGTGGCTTCTGAAAACAAACATTCTTACCACTGAATCAATAGGCAGCATCATGGTAGATGGAGAGGAGATTGAAACTGTCAACAACTTCATCTTGCTGGGATCCACAATTAACACTAGCAGTACCAGCAGTCCGGAAATAAGGAGATGCATTGCACTGGGAAAATCTGCAGTTAGGGACCTCTCCAAAGTACTGAGGAGTAATAATGTCAGTTTGAGGACTAAAGTGGATCTGATTCAAGCCATGGTCTTTCTAATGTCGCTGTGTATCTTAGAGCTGGACAATGAATAAGGATGACAGAAAAAGATTTTACACCTTGAAGCTGTGGTGTTGGAGAAGAATGCCAAAACATTCCATGGACAGCCAAAACGACTAACAGGTATGTCTTGAGAGGGTTCAGCTGGAGTGCTTTTTGGAGGAGGCAAGAATGATGAGACTTTGCCTCACATACTTGGACTTGTTGCTAGAAGGGATTACTCCTTGCAGAAGGATAAAATGCTGGGAAGGATGGAGGGTTGGTGAAGGAGAGGAAGACCTTCAACCAGGTGTATTGATGCAGTGACTGCTGCAATGGGCTCTTGTGTGTCAGGAAGTGTGAGGATGGCACAGGATAGGGCAGGGTTCAGATCTGTTGTTCATATAGTCTCTATGAATCTTACAGGACTCGACGGCACCTAACAAAAACAACAACCCCTGGGAGGGGTATAGATGGCCATTTTCTGAACAGAGAACCCATGTGGAAACACAGTACCTGTGAATGCACTCAAATGAATAATGTATAGCCTTCCCTTGAATATGTGTGACTATGCATAACCTTCCCTAGAATATGTGTGACTATGTATAACTTTCCTTTCTTCTGTGCTGAAAAGAACCAAGAAAGCCCCGTTATATAAGCCATTCTCACTGACTGTTCCTCTCTGGGAAGAAATTTGACTTTGCTTCAGTCTACTTGACTCAAGTCATTCTTAGCCTCTTGAATTTGGTAACATGGTGAGCCATGAAAAAAGCCCCGTGTTGTTATGTGTAAGCTGTCAGCCTGCTAACTGAAAGGTCAACAGTTCAAATCCACTAGCCGCCCTGAGGGAGAAAGATGAGCAGTCCTCTCCTGTAAAAACTTACAGCGTCCGAAACCTGATAAAAAAGGTGGCTGTGACTTAGGTTTTGAGTTACAAGATGCATTAAATCTAACCTGACAGTCCAGGCAGTCCCAGCTCACAGCGACCCCGTGTGGATCAGGGTGGAACTGCGCTCCATGGAGTTTTCAGGGGCTGACTTTTCAGAAGTAGTTAACCAGGCTTTTGTTTCAAGGCACCTCTGAGTGGATTTGAGTCCCCAACTCTTGTTAGCAGCTGAGCACATTCACTGTTTGTATCCCCCAAGGATTCTCTCAAGTCTTAAATAACTATGTTTAAGGGAGCGCTGGTGGCCTAGTGGCAAGAAGCTGCACTGTAGTCCCAGAGGTGTCCGGTTTGAATACACC
>NW_006399976.1:745235-746871 GCF_000299155.1 Elephantulus edwardii
TCTCCTAGCAGTCCATGGTATATTCAATACTCTTTTTTAAAATTATTATTTTATTATTTTTTGTGTGTGCTGTCAAATCGGATCTGACTGTTACAGGAGGAGATTGTCCCTCCTTCTCCAGCAGAGCATCTGGTGGATTCGAACCGTGCACTTCTGGGATTGCAGTGCAGCTTCTTGCCACTAGGCCACCAGAGCTCCCTTATAGTCAATACTCTTCTCCATCATCACAGCTCAAAGGCATAAGTTCTCTGATGGAGCCGGAGCATAGCCGAAGCACAGCCATCCTGCAGAACAGTCTGCACACAGATGTCCTGCAGACACTTATCCTAAAGCCAGCCTAAGGACAGAGTGTGGGAAGAGACTTATTCCCTAGTTCTGCACACAGACAAGGGACTTGGGTCTTGCAAAGTAGCCCAAGAAAAGTAACTCTTCCCGATAAATGAATATTTCTTTGTCCTTGGCAGTTGCATGGCTGTCACAGTTATAGTAATTATAGCAAGTTACAATCATAAGTAGATTGTGCACAATATGTTTTTCATTTCCTCTTGCTTATTTGTCAAAAGCCCGTTGTCTTAATTCCTGGAAACTCAGATCCCAGTCCATTTAGGCTCTATGATGTATTCCTTAAAGTTTCTATTTCTCTGTGAACCATCTCTTTGTCTCTAAAAGGTATAAATAAAGAGGTGACACAGCTACTCTTGGCTGCGGCATTCCTGTCTTGTCTCTGTATGTTGTTTGTCTCTTGTGTCTTTATTTATTAATTTCTTCCAGGCATAACTTCCCCCAGCAAAACAGAATAAATGGTCCCCACCAATTCTCCTTCTCTCATTCCTAGTCATTGTCCAGCTTTCTGATACATAGCAAGTAATTGCAAAGATCAGGCACACCTTAGACTCCAGACTGATGTAGTTGCTGTTCATTACTCTGATGAGTTCCCTGACAGCAGACTTTCCCAATGCAATTTGTCTTTTGATTTCCTAAAGGCTGGTAATTTGAATCCTCCTGAGGGTGCTCCAGAGATCGGTCCATCTGTTTCCATAAAAATAACAACCAACTAAATAATGGAATTCTTTTCTGTAACACACATGTGATTGTCATTCAGAATTAACTTGATGACAAGGCAACAGCCACAATAGAGCCTTCCTACAAGCAGAGATCTATGCTGAGTAACTAATTTAAGGCAATGTAGAATGATATGGCAACAGTACTGGAGGAAAACTCATCAATGGTCTGCAGTGTGTAGATGACACAATGCTGAAAGTGAGGAGGACTTGAAGAACTTACTGAAGAAGACCAAAGATTAGGGAGTTCTGGTGGCAATCCTGAAGGTGTGTGGTTCAAATCCACAAGATGCTCCACTGGAGAAGGATGGGCAATCTCCTCCTGTACCAGTCAGATCTGACTTGATGGTACACAACAGGGGGAGGGGAAAAAAAGGAAGAAGATCAAAGACTATGTCCTTCAGTATAAATTTCACTTCAACATCAAGAAAACAGAAAAACAAGCATCATTGGGTCGTCACACAAGTCACCAGCACCATGAAGATCTGGGCCCCTGAGCATGTCTTTGATCACCCATGGGAAATTGTCACAAACGCTGTGATGCAGAAGTACCTCAGCATGATGGATGTTGATGT
>NW_006399976.1:748836-749816 GCF_000299155.1 Elephantulus edwardii
CAGGAAAAGGAAAGGGAAAAAAGAAGGAAGAAAGAAGAAGGAGAATTAAAATGACTTAGAATTAAAATCATCAAGATCACTTGACTGTTTGTCTTGTGTTCTTTCATTGTCCCTTCGCCGAACTTCTACCCACCTTTGTATTCCCTCTTCGAGACCCTAGACCTCAGGCTTATAAGCCTCTCCTGACTGGAGCAGCCCGCGGCAACCTCCAATACTTGAAATTGTTGCATTGTTTCTGTCAAAAGGTAATTGATCTGTTTTCCCCTTTATTTTTAATAACATTTAATGTGTTAACACTATAGCCTGGTATCCTAGTTAGAGACAGCCCAGTTTAGGTACATAAACCACAGAGTTTGGATGCCACGCTATTAAAAAATTATTGGAGTTTTGTATTAAAAATAATATTTAGCTGAAGATTTCTTAGGACATTTGTAAAAGTAAGTTAAATTCAGTAAGGTTTCTGGTTATTTTCTGTACCTACAGATGGTTTTTACAATTGAAATGAGCATTTCAGCTAAACAAAACATTGCTGAATACTGTTATTTGATAAAAGTGGCCTTGTGTCATTTCTGTAAATTGTTCTGGAAAAGGTGTAGTGTCGTAATGATAAAAAGATTTCAAACCTTTTAAAAATAGCTAGTGATTTGACTTTGGCCTATTAAAATATAAATACACAGAAAGCATTTGCATTCAGTCCAAAACTGGACTAGACTGTAGATTAATAAACAAGTGGACTTATTGAACATCTTAGCCTATTTAATATTAAAAATATATTGGTGGTGGTGGTGTTAGGTGCTGTCAAGTTGAATATGACTCACAGCGATCATATGAACAAAAGCTCTGAGCCCTGTTTTATCCTGCAACATCTTCACATATTCTTGTTCGTCATTGCAGCAGTCACCGTGTCAGTCCTCCTGGTAGAGGGTCTTCCTCTCCTTTGCCAAACCTCCACCCTTCCCAGCATCATGTTCTTCTCTGAG
>NW_006399976.1:754966-756438 GCF_000299155.1 Elephantulus edwardii
TGGGCACTCGGTAGTTGAGCTTAGGTCGAAACCAATCTTCTCCACAGTCGCGATGCCCCTGTGCCATAATGGTGGTACCCATAAGTGGAGGAGTCTGAAGTTCACTGAAGACATCAGCTATGAAAATGGCTCGGAAGAGATAGCGCAAACAAGCTGCTGTGCTCAGGCTCTGTTCCTCGCTGTCTGAGACCAGTTGGGACAAGTCGAGCTCACAGAACTCCTTGGGGTTCAGAGTGCTGCCCCCAAGGAGGATCAGCACTCGTGGTACCAGGGTCCGGGCAAAGAGGCTCTCCAGGTGGCTGAAGACGCTCTCCAGTTCTGCCAGGGTCTGCTGAGATTTCTTGTTGTTTGCCTCAGCGGCAGACCAAGGTTTCTTCCTCACCGCATCCTCTGCCTGAGGAGATTCTGGGTAGAAGTGTTTAAGTTGCTCATAGGGCAGAGGGAGTTGCTGGCGTTGGTACATGATATGCTTTAGAAGTTCACAAGTAAACCGGCAGCAGCCTTCCTGGCTCACAGGCCCGGAAAACACGACGGGCACAATGCAGTCTCGGGGGCAAAAGCTTTCCGATGGGTTGGGAGGTCCTTGGGCGAGTTCTAGCTCGGAAACTTGCGTCTGCTTGGCCTTGTCAAACCACTCCAAATCGGTGGGTACTGCGGCAGAGGACATCACTTCCGGCTCCGGCGCTGCCATCATTCTAGCATTTAGTAGTTGAAACATGTCAACCTGTATCCCATGAATTTCTGGGGATTTATTTTTCCCCAATGCCTTCACTACAGTTTGAACTTCTTCCTTCATTAGCATTGTCTCTTGATCATATAGTACTTTCAGAAATATTTCAGTGTTGGCCAATTCTTTTTGGTACAGTGATTTTGCAGATTCCCTCCATCTTCCTTTGATACCTCTTGGATTATTAAATATTTTGTTGGTAACACCTCTATAAAGATTTACAGTTGCCAAAGCCCTGTGGGGCACATGTACTCTGTCCTGCCAAGTCTCTGTGAGCCACAATCTACTTGACAATAGTCAAGTCTTTGAACAAACAGAAATAAGACTGGGGAAACACCATTTCTGTGCTTTTAAACATAATTTTCATTACTGCTCCAGTATCAAGAAATTCCTGGGTAGCTCAAGTGATTATGCTCTTGACCACTACTTATAATATTGGAAGTTTAAGTCCCACAGAGGTGCCTCAAACAACAGTCCTGGTGCTCTGTGTTGAGAAGTCACAGCCTTGAAGACACTGGAGCAGCCTCACTCTGACACACAGGGGTCTCCAAAGAGACCATAACTGACATCCAAGCAGATATCTGTACACCCATGTTTATCATGGCTTTATTCACAATAGCAAGGAGTTGGAAACAACCTAAGTGCCCATCAACAAATGAATGAATACAGAAGCTGTGATATATTCACACAATGGAATACTACATTGCATTGAAAAACAAGGAACTCATGAAATATTATTCAAAAT
>NW_006399976.1:756538-762673 GCF_000299155.1 Elephantulus edwardii
ATTCCTTATTTATTGTCCAGCTCTTAGATGCAAGTAATCGGAAAGACTATATTCTTAATCAGATGCACCTTAGTCCTGAAACTGACATCATTGCTCCTCAATAAGTAGAAAGATCCCTAACTGCAGATTTCTCCAGTGCAATACATCTCCTTATTTCCTGACTAATGGAACCAAGGCTATTAACTGTAGATACAAGCAAGATGAAGCTTTTGACTGTGGATTCCCCGGCATAGTGACAGCTAGGTCACAGCTGAGATCAGAGTCCAGACAGGACTGAACACCCTCTGAAAACAGAAAATTCTGCCCAGCCCCCCCGGAGAAGATACTGGATGCCCTCTGCAAACAGAATTCTGCCCAGCCTCCCACCCGAGGGGATGCCGTGTCTTAACTTGGTCTTAGTTTAAAGATTAAGCTTACCCATTGTAATGTTGGCAACACTTAAGTTTAAGGAAAATATAGTCTCCGGAGATTGAACTTTTTAAAAATGGTTGGCTTAAACTAAAAACCATAGGGAGACTAAGAAAGAGGCCTTTTCACAGTGCTAAGCTGTGAGCGGACCTCTGTCTTAGCCTTCCCTCTTTTTCAGTATTCATTTTCCCCATGTCCCTGCTTTCTTTCTGTGTTCTGTTTGCAACATTTAACTGTTTCAGTATCCTCTCCACCCGCCAGGATGCTGCTATCAGCCTCATGGTAAGAATCTTTGTTTTGTTGACATTGAAATGCAGTCCATACCAAAGGCTGCATACCTTGATCTTTTGCAGCAAGTGCATCAAGTCCTCCTCACTTTCAGCAAGCAAGGTTGTGTCATCTGTGTAATACAAATTATTGATGAATCTCCTTCCAATCCTGGTGCCACACTCTTCATAGAATCCAGCATCTCAGATAATTTGCTCAGCATACAATTGCTCTGGTATTGTTATGTGAATTATGGAAAAGTTTTCTTGTTTTTAGAAACAACAACAACAACAATCTGAAATCAACACCACTGGACCAATAGGCAGCATCATAATAGCTGGAGAAAAAGTTGAGATTGTCAAGAATTTCCTTTTACTTGACTCCACAACCAATACTCATGGAAGCAACAATCAAGAAATCAAGCTGCATATTTATTGGGCATATCTGCTGTCACTCTAAAGTGATGAGAGCAAAGATGTCAATTTAAAGACTAAGGTGCACCTGATTCGAGCCACATAGTTTTCAATTGCTTTATGTGCATGTGAAAGTTGGACAATGAATAAGGAAGACCAAAGAAAATTGATGCCTTTAAATTGTGGCATTGACAAAGAATATTGAATATACCATGAATTGTCAAAAGAACAACCCCATCTGTCTTGGAATAAGGGCAGCCAGAGTGCTCCTTAATGAGACTTTGTCTCACATACTTCGGGCATGCCATCAAGAAGGGCTAAGTTCCTAGGGAAGGGCATCATACTTGGAAGAGTGGAGAGTGAGCAAAGGAGAAAAAGAGCCTTAATGGCATGGTTTAACATGACTGCAGTATTGGATTTCCACACAGCCGAGATTGTGCGAATGGGGTAGGATCAGGCAGATTTCATTCCATTATTTGTGGTTGCTATGACTCAGAGCCAACCCCAAGGCACCTAACAACAACAAAACAGAACAAGCAAGAGGTGTCCATCATGGCCAACTGGAAACACCTGTTAAAAGATATTGCCAAATTGGAAGCACAGCATGGTGGTGAAGGGAGTTTCTGGGTGTGGCCTTTGGTCTGATTCTTTGGAAAAATGGCTTGAGAGAGATTTTTCCCCCCTACCAAATTCTGAGGAGCTTCTTTTGCCAACAAATCCTGAGAGGACTTGTCATCTCTCCTGGCTAAACTAGAAACCATTGAGCTTGGGTTTGTTTTTTTTTAAACCTGGTTCTGGGCTGTAGCCACCCTGTAGTAGTTTCACACTTTGCAGGAATTGGTCAATACAATCTGTAAATGAAGTAGCTGTTGTTGTTGTTGTTGTTGTGTGTTATCAGGTCGCTTGTGACTCAGCAACCCTGTGTACAACAGCTCTGAACCCTGCTCGATCCTGAGCCTACCTCTGAATCCATCTCATTGAGGGTCTTCCTCTCTTTCTCTGTCCCTCCACCCTCCCAAGTGTGCTGTTCCTCTCCAAGGACTGGTCCCTCCTTGCAACATGCCCAAAGTATGTCAGACAAAGCTTCAAAATCCTTGACTCCAAGGAGCAGCCTGGTTTCACCCTCTCCAGGATGGACCTATTTGTTCTCCTAGCAGTCCATGATATATTCAGTACTATTCTCTAGCACCACAACTCAATTCTCCTTCTGTCTAGGCTATGGAAATGCAATGATTGGTGCTCCCATTGCAAATGAAGTATCTGTCTCCTGCTGAGAGGGGTTGGTCACTTTGGGTCCCTGTTGGGAGGGTCATACCTTGAAATTGACAAAGCATTTGTGTACAGGTGTGTTCATTCCCAAAGAGGTTTTTCAGATAGACTGAGACAAAGGCAGGAGGAAGAGGAAAAGTAGAGAGAAAGGAAGCCAGGCACTCCTCAAACAAGCTGGGGCACTGAAGGTAATAACAGACCTAGGGGCCCAGTAGCAGAATGGCAAGTGATGGAGAGCTGAGCGGAGAGGAGTCTGTCTCCAGGGGGCAACATGGCCGGGCCAGAAGGGCCCACTTGCCTGCGCTCCTGAGAGAGCTTTCCAGCACTGAGGAGGGAGGGAGGGAGGTCCCCTCCTCTTCCAGGGAGCCTTCTAGACTGCCTCCGTGCTTCTTGATCCCAAGTTACAGCCTGCTGCTTACTTCCTAAGCCACTTTCCTGTCTGTATGTTCTGTGTGGTTTTTACAGTACATTGCTAAGCCCAGCAGAGCGGTAGAGGGTGTCATGGGAGGGATGACTGGTATCAGAGTGGATTTAAAAAAAACACAAAACAAACAATTGGAGAAAATAAAGTTGGAGATGGTGGGTGGCATGCTTGACCTCCCCTTCACTAGAATCACCTTTGGGCTGATCATGTTTCCCCTCGGCCCTTCTGAAGTTGGGCAAGTTCTCATGCCACTGCCACATCCACAATTTACAGCCAGCCAGCAAAACTCGGGGCTAGTTGCCAGGAACCTAAACAACCTGAAGGTTTCCATAGGAAACAAATGCAGAGACACAAACAGAGTTGCAGGGGTTAGAGGGAGAGGTGAGGGGAGGAGGCGAAAAGACTCTTCAAATGTGTTTTGACATATAAACCCGTCATGGGGAGAAACATAACTAATAATTCAGTTACCATTACTACTGGGGAGCTCTGGTGGCCTAGAGGGTAAGGAGTTATGCTTCTAACCCAAAGGCTTGCAGTTCAAATCCACCAGCTTCTCCATGTGAGAAAGATAGGCAGTCTCCTCCTGTGCAGTTTAAAGCCTCTGAACACCCACTGGAGGGGCATCTAGGAGTTGGTTCTGAATTGATGACAGTACATTAGGTTATCAGTGGTACCGTTGAGTGTATACCTGACTTCTGACAGCTCTGCGTGCGCAGAATAGAGCCAGTGAGCAAGGCCAGAGGAAAAGGTGGAGAATCTTCAGCGTTTATCTGTTAAACAAAGTCTATTTAATGTCTGAAAGAGTTAGAGACGTTTGGAGCTTCCACCTGGGGCCTCCTGTTCAATCCTTATCTCCTCCGGTTTCACTGATAGATACCAAAAAACCTATCTGCTGGTGTCTGCTGAGAAGTTTGTGTTCAAAAAGACTCTGGCTCCAGCAAGTGTAGAGAATGGAATATAAATGTAACCCACCTTGTGTTGTTGTGTATTGCCATCGAGTGGGACCTCACTCATAGCTGACCTGCCAGTGGGTTTTCAGAGGCTGTAAATCACCTGAGAAGAGCTCGTGCATTAGAACTGCCCACCTGAAAGCCCTCCTCCGTGCTGAGCTTGGCACACCTCAGTATCCTCAATACAATGTATGTAGCTGTATGCTGTAGCTTAATGAGCAGGAGGAGCCCTGGTGACACTGTGGTGAGCAGTACCGACAGGTCAGCGGTTCAAGCCCCCCTCCGCACCCCTGCAGGAGAAAGACGAAGCCGTCTGCTTTTGTAATGGTTAGGGTTGTTGTTGTTAGTTGCTGTTGAGTTGTGTACAGCTCATGGTGACCCTGTGAACAACAGATCTGAGCCCTGTCCTGCCCTGTGCCTCCCTCACAATCCCTGACACACTCAAGCCCATGGCAGCAGTCACTGTGTCACTCCGTCTGGTTGAGGGTCTTCCTCTCTTTTGCTGACCCATCACCTCTCCAAGAATGATGTCCCTCTCCTAGCAACAACCTCTCCTAGCAACATGCCCGAAGTATGTGAGATGAA
Source organism: Elephantulus edwardii (assembly GCF_000299155.1). Taxonomy (NCBI): domain Eukaryota; kingdom Metazoa; phylum Chordata; class Mammalia; order Macroscelidea; family Macroscelididae; genus Elephantulus; species Elephantulus edwardii. The sequence continues at coordinate 760,855 of NW_006399976.1, forward strand.
GCTTTGTCGTCTTTGCCTCCAAGGAACACTCTGGCTGCCCTTTCTCCAGGACATACCTGTTCTTTTGCCAGTCCGTGGGATATTCAGTACTCTTCTCCAACACCACAGCTCAAAAGCTTCAATTCTTCTGTCATGCTTATTCATTGTCCAGCTCTTAGGTGCATAGCAAGTGATTCAGAAGACCATGGCCTGAATTAAGTGCATCTTAGTCTTCAAACTCCCGTGTATTGCTCCTCAACAATTTGGAGAAGTCCCTGGCTGTTGACTTTCTCAGTGCAGTACATCTCCTGGTCTCCTGATTGGTGGTACCAAGGATGCTGATTGTGGATTCCAGTAAGATGAAGTTGCTAACAATTACAATTTTTTCCTCTATTATGGTGTTGCCTATTGTTTAGTGATGAGAATTGTTTGTTTTCTTGATGCTGAGATGTAATCCATACCAAAGGCTGTAGTCCTTGATTATCTGCAACAAGCACTTCAAATCCTCCTCACTTTCAGCAAGCAAAACCATGTCATAAGTATGATGCAGGTTGATGATTCTACCTTCACTCTCAATGTCACATTCTTCACAGAATCCAACTTCTTGAGTTACTTTGCTCAGTATACAGATTGAATAGGAGAGAGAATACAACCCTGATGCACACCTTTCTTATTTTTAAACCACATAGTATTCCCTTACCACTGGTGCCCTAGTGGTAAGAAGATGTGCTGCAGTCCAGAAGACATGTGGTTCAAATCCACCAGCTGCTCTGCAAGAGAATGATGGGCACTCTCCTCCCACGTGATTAGTTGCCTCTGCAAACCTGCTGGGGGGTCAGGTATAGGTCAGTTCTGACTTGACGGTATGCAACAACAGTGTTCCCTTGCTCTGTTTGCAAAACAGCCTCTTGTTCTAAGTACAGGTTTCACATAAGCACAGCTAAGTGTTCTGGGATTCTCACTCTTCTCAATGTTAGCCAAAATCTGTTATGGTCCACATAGTCAAATGCCTTTGCATAGTTTTTTAAACAAGCACAAATAAGCATTCTTCCGGTATTTTCTACTTTCAGCCAAGAACCATCTGACATCAGCAATGTTATCCCTGGTGTCGCGGCCTCTTCTAAATCCAGCTTGAACTTCTGGCAGTCATCTGTCTATGTACAAATGTTCTAGATGTCTTTGAATGATCTTCGGCAGTATTTTACTTGTAGGTGATGTTAATGATAATTTGATAATTTTCACGTTCTGTTGTATCATCTTTCTTGGGAAGGGAAACAAATATGGATCTCTTCCAGTCAGTTGGCCAAGAAGCTGTTCTCCAGATTTCCTGGCATAGACTGGTGAGCACATCCAGGGCAGCATTTAGTAGTTTGTTTTTTTTCAGGAAAATTTAAATTCATTCATTTTATACTTAAATCCATTCATCACATTCATTTCATGTCCCTAGTGAAAATTCTGTAAGGTCCCACAAAAAGTCTCCTTCCTAAGAGTGTCCATGGGCTCATAGTTACTTTCTAGCCCCATATAGAAACACCTGACCCAGCACCTTTGGGTAAAACAACTCTATGATTCATAGAAATGATAATGCTTGTGGATGATTATTACAGCCCACCAAGAAGTCTGAGGAGGGGAGGCAGGCAGCTAGAAGAATCCAATCTTCCTTCACCAAGAAGCAGCCTGAGCTCCAAGCAGAACTGGATGACTGGGTGCCACAAGAGGAAAGGTAATGCAGCCACTACTGTGTTTCCACCATTAAGAAGCATCTTCAAGCTCTCTCTAGTCGTCTCACCTCTCTCACCTGGACACAACAAGCAACCTTGCTGGAAATGTCCACATGCCC
>NW_006399976.1:764923-775033 GCF_000299155.1 Elephantulus edwardii
GGGGAGAAAAGTGCAACAATGAATGAATGGAAATCCAAAGTCTCTGTAAATTTTTGTTGAAATTAATAATAAATTTTAAAAAAGAAAAGAAACACGGGATTCTTTTCCTCTCCGGCTGTGTGACAGCCACCATCATGACCGACTCGGAGACTCTCTGGACCAGCGAGTTCACGGCCCACCAACTGCTGCAGCGGAAACTAATGATTATTGATGTTCCTCACTCTGGGAAGGCAACAGTTCCTAAGACAGAAATTCAAGGGGAAAAACCGGCAAAAAATGTGCAAGACCACATTTTTGTGGTCATCTTTGTGTTTGGATTCAGACCCGCTTTGGTGGAGGCAAGACTTGGGACGGGCTTTGGCTGGACCCACGACTCCTTGGATTGTGTGAAGGAAAATGAACCCAAACACAGACTCACACGACCTGGCCTGTAGGAGAAGACAAAGACTTCAAGGGAACAGTGCATGGAGAACAAGAACAGGATAAAGAAAGTCAGGGGGACTGCGAAGGCCAACGTGGGAGCTGGCAAAAAGGGAGCTGGAGGTTGGTAGCAGGAGATAGGCTAACAGAAGGAAGAAGCATTCTCCAGTGACTTGATCTGCAATGACTGTGTGGCTTTTTCACCAAAGGATTAATAAACCATAAAATCCTTTAAGTGAAACATAACCCTGAGCCTAAACTAGCCTCTCTTCTACCTCACCTCCCTGCCAACCATGTTCCAAAACATCTTTGTCGAATTATGTGTGGCAAAGCGGAAACCATTTAAGCAAGAAAGGAAGTGATGACCTAAAGGGTAAGATACAAATAAGTGATGAAAAAGAAGTAAAGTGTCTCCCTCGCTGTCATTCTAAATCATTTCTGCGGCTGTTCACCCTCCATCACCCATCTGTTCGTGTGGTGGCCTGTGGTGGCTATGCATTCTATGATGCCAGGAGTGACGCTAACAGTATTTAAAACACCAGCAAAGTCATCCAGTGGGCACAGGTTTCAGTGGAGCTTCCAGACTAAGACCAGGGAGAAAGGCCTGGTGATCTACTGTAATGAAAATTGAAATATCAGCTAATAAAACCCTATGAATCATCCCAGAATGCTGTGCAACTGGACTCAAAACATACACAGTGAATATCTTCCCAAAAGCACAGTATGGAAAAAGGGAGAAGAGTTACTCTACAGTAGACAAACCCGGCAACAGCTCAGCTATATGATCAGAGTCGACATCACAGTGCTAAGTGACAGCGTGAGTGTGCACCCTGGGTATGGAGTTACGCACCTGACTGCTAGACAAAAGGCTAGCAGTTCAAATTCACCCAGGTGCACCTCATAAGAAAGGCCTGGCAATCTGCCCTGAATGGTCACAGCTTTGAAAACCCAGGAGCACAGTTGTCCTCTGCATACATGAGGTTGCCATGAGTTGGGGTCCACTGCTGGTCACAGATACCACCTCTGCAATGTCCTCTGCAGACCCCCCCTCACCTCAGTGTAATCATGAGGAGCAGTTAGTTGGCACCTCCTGAGAGAGTGACCCTGTAAGACACCCATGTGGCCAGCACCTTTCAAACCAGGACAGGCTGAGAACATTTCATTGGCCAGAGGAGCCTAAGGAGATGGGGTGTCAGAATGCCATGTGGATCCTGGATAGGGTCCTGGGACAGAAAAAGGACACTGGGAAAATGAACAAAATCGGAGTAAAGTGTGGACATCAGTGACTAAGAGGCCCCTGGCTGGAGCAAATGGTCTGGGCTCAATGACTAACCTAAGACTAAATAATGGAATAAGTAAATATATAAATATATCTGGGAGGAGAAGTGGGGGAGAAATTCTTTAAAGTGTTAAAAAGCAAAGATGTCAATTTAAAAAATAAGGTGCGCCTGAGTGACCCAAGCTATGATCTTTTCAGTAGGCTCCTATTCATGGTAACGCTGGACAATGAACAAAGGAGACCGAGTGAAAGTGAATGCCCTTGAACTGTGCTGTGGAAGAACATCGAACGTATCATGGACTGCCAAAAGAACAAACAAATCTGCCTTGGAAAAAGTACAGCCAGAATGTTCCTTAGAAGCAAAGATGACGAGATTTCGTCTCACACGCCTTGTGTTAACTTTTTATGGTGATTTGAGTGATAATTTGCGAGGTAGATTGGTGTTCCATTGAACCATTCACGTGTGTTTATTTTCTGACATTGATCAGGATCCCCACATTGTGTCCACACCGCTCCCACTTTCTCTGTGGTTCTTGTTTTCCCTCATCCCTCCATCTCTCCCTTCCTACGTTCTGACTTTTGTCCTTAGTCAAAGGCTGTCCTTGTGACCTTGTGTGATTAAGGACCCTGGGGTTCACCTTATAGATCTGACTGTCGTTTGCTTCCAAGTTGTACAAGAGGCTTAGTTCTAGGCTCAAAGGGCAACTAAGGGCCACAGTCCCAGGGAGTGTGTCACATACTTTGGACACACTATCAGGAAGGGCCTGTCCCTGGAGAAGAGCTTCAGGCTTGGTAAAGGGAGGGTTAGAGAAAAAGAAGAAGACCATCAACCAGATGTATTGGTGGTGCCTGCAATAATAGACTCAAACACAGCAATAACTGCAAGAGGGCCCTATGAGTGAGAAACTACAACCACAGCAATGCTCATAATGATTGGTGGGTCAAACTCACTTGGTGGTACTGTGAAAGAAAGAGGTGGCTGTATGTTTCTGTAGCACCTACAGCCAAAACCCTGGATACAGAAGTTCTCTGCAGTCTATGGGTTCACTAGAATACTCCACAGCAGTGGGGTTTTTATTTTAGTTAATGATGAATTGCTATAGCTTCATTCACTTTCACAAACATACCATCCTAATACTAGATGGATGTTGTAAAAAAGAAAAGCAAGGACCACATGGGGACGGCCATATCTGACCTTTATCAATTTCATAAAAGGGGGACTGTTCCTGTCAACAGCATCAATATCACAAAACCAGTTCTCCTGAGGTCAGACATGATTCCCCCATGCTCCCATGCCTCTTTATACTCAACTCCAATCTTACTGCTTTGCTGAGTCCAATTCCTGATGTGATCGCTCACAGACCACACAGAACCATACTGGGGATGTCAAAAGGTTATATAATCCAGGCTAGTAGCAGAATATAGTGAGTATGACATCTGAAGTATGCTCGCAGGCACCTCAGCCTTGAGCCTTGCAGCTTTAGACCATTGTTACAAAGTTCTCAGTCCTGCCAGTATTGGCTCCCCACTCCTCTACACTCCCCCTGCTCCAGGTGTCCTACCAGTTTAGGCGGAGCTCTTAGCTTAGCTCTGGTTCTGTCCTTGAGGAGGAGGCAGTACCAAGGTGGCTCCATCTCATGTTGGTCTTCTGGTTCAGACATGTCTGTTGCTGCCTTAGACGCAGCTGGAGCAAGAATTTCTGGGTGCAAAGAACACTATATTCTCTTGCTCTTTTTCATTGGCTGGGAAGATTTTATTCTGCTGCTGGATCCGTTCAATTTATTGGCGAGACCAACCAATCCCTTTGTGGACTGGTGATACTCGCCAATCCCCTTGTGGAAAGGCTAACACATCCTAGTTGTATATTCCTGCCCATCCACTTGGCAGAGTCAAGCAATGGCTGGGGAAGCCACTTTGAATAAACCCTTAATTCCACAGTGGTGCTGGGAGTAACAGCTGAGTTTTGTGGGAACTCTAAATCTTCTCGATTTTTCTGTAAATCTACAACTGGTCCAAAATAAAGTCTAATTTGAAATACCTGGGTCAGCAAAAGAGAGGAAGCCCTCAAGAAGATGGATTGACAGTGCGCTTGTGCATATCAGAGATGATGAAAATAGCACATAGGTAGGGGAGCTCTGGTAGCCTAGTGGCAAGAACCTGCACTGTGATCCAAGAGGTGTGTGTTTCGAATCCAACAGATGCTTTGCTGGAAAAGGAGGGACAATCTCCTCCTGTACCAGTCAGATCCAATTTGACGGTACACACACACACACACACACAGAATTTAAAAAAACTAAATTGGCACATAGGGCAATTTAATTGACTAGAAAGGATAGAAGGATAATTAATGCCATTGAGCTGTGGTGTTGGAGAAGAGTACTGAGGGTACCATGGACTGCTAGGAAAACAAACAGATTCATCATGGAGAGGGTTAAACCGGGCTGCTCCTTGGAGGCAAGGATACTGGGGCTTCGTCTCACATACTATGGACATGTTTTAAGGAGGGACCAGTCCTTGAAGAGGAACATCATGCTTGGTAGGGTGAAGGGACGGCGCAAGAGGGGAAGGCCCTCTATGAGGTGGATTGATTTGGTGACTGGGGTAATCAGGATGGGTGTGTCAGAGGCAGTGCGATTGGCATAGGATAGAGCAGGGTTTAGGGCTGTTGTACATAGGGTCACTATGAGTCGCAAGCGACTCTATGGCACATAACAACAACAACATAGGGCAAAATTCAGATCTGTTGTTCATAGGATTCATAAGGTCGCTAGGAGTCAACGCAACAGCACCTAACAACAGGTTGGCTCCCTGGCATAGTTGTTTTTAGAGACTCTGCGTGCTTGTACATCTTGCTGATGGGGAACTCGCCCCTTTACAGTCATCTCACCAAACAGACAGCAGCCTGTAATTGGACTGATTTCCCACAGGACATTCTGGCTCCCTTGTTCACATGGGCTAACAAATCCGCCCCTGCCCTGGCCTCTCTTCTGAATGTCCCCCAATACTATGCTCCCCAAAATGTGCTTCTGGCCTTGTGACCTAAGCATCATCCATCTGCTGTGCCATCCATTGAGTGCCCAGTGGATGCTGAAGCGCATTGCTCACCCCTTCTCACCCGACCCCCTGTACTGGAGAGGCTGGCCCCAGGCTTCGCCCCACTTGACAGGCGGGAAGCTCAGCCTCCCAGCCCAGCTGGTTCCCGCCTCCTCCTCCACCGCTGCCCAGCGCGCCCCCCGGTGGGTGGACGGGGAACTGCAGCCCCCTGGCCCGGCGTCACCCGAACATCTTCCCCCCCCCCCGGGGGCGCCTCCCACGCGGCCTCCCGCCACTCGGGTTCCTCCACGGCACCGCTCTGGGGGCTGGGCCGCCACGGAAACCCCTGAACACGACACCCCACCCCTTCGTGCCTCTTGAGTCAGATGCAGGTTCATCAGTCCACCCTTGACCCTCGCAGCCTCAGTTTCCCCATCTGCCTCCTGCAGATCGTGAAGTCCGTAAGGCGAGCATGCAGCAGGCGCTCGGTAACTGCTGACTGTTGCCGCGGAGAAGTGACTGGAAAAGGGGAGGGGACAGAGCTGACCTGGCCCCACCGGCCTCTGCGCCCCGCCCACGAACTCCCACTAACCAGGGATTGACCAAAGGATGAGAAGTGAGAGAAACAAAACCTCCTCCTCCAGCGGGAATTGAAACTGCAAGTGTCTGCCCTGCACACAGCCCGAGCGGCCCCGCGCCGGGGATTCCCGTGTCCTGCTATTGGCCAGGGCCCGGCTCCCTCTGCTGATAATAAACTGAGAGGTTCCTGCGCTGCTTTCCCGCCAGAGCCCAAATTCTCTACCCCCAGAGGAGTTCCCAATGGCGCCCACTTTTTACTGCTCCACCGGGTACATCACTGGCAAAGAGGACACCACGGTGCACCCCAGGAAGGGGATGTGGCTAGTGGCCCTGCTGTTTGCGGTGGTGTTGGTGGTGGTGGTGGTGGGCTTGAGCGTGCCCCTGAGCAGCTGTGTAAGCAGAGTTAACAGCAAGGCTTGCACAGATGGCTTAGCGGCTGAGAGGGAATGTCAGAACACCACTCATCTCCTCAACCACCAGCTGTCACAGACCCTGGAGGGCTTCAGGGAAGCGGAGGCCCGGGCAGTCCACTGCACCCAGACTGTGGTAAGTCTTGTCCTCCTCCTTACGTTTGGCTGTGAAGAAGATACCACAGTTGGGGTGAAGGGGGGTGCTTTTCAGAAAGATTTTCTCGAGGCTGCAAGTCTGAACTCAAGGCACCAGAGCACAGGCTCGAGAGGAAAGGCTTTCTCTCTGGGTGTCAGCTCTGAGGGAGGGTTCTTATCTTCCTTTGACCTCTGTGAGCCCTGCATTCCTTGGCAAGCAAACATTCCCTAGTCTAGAAGGTTCTCAGTGCCAGACTCCACTCCCCCGTCGGGGACGGCCCCACTCCTGCCTCTCCTTTCTCGGTGGTAGTAAGCAAGCTCTCCCCTCTATCTGCTTCTCTTCTGTCTCTTGATGAGATGAAAGATATGACCCAAGCAAAGGCGTTTTGAGAAAGAGTGGTGCCTCAACTCCTCACCCTCACCCCACCCTACTGACGTATTGTCACTGCCAGGCGAGCTTCGGAGGCTGTAAATCTTAATACAAGGAGACTGTCCATCTATCTCCCTTGGAGCCCATGGTGGGTTTGAACTGCCCACCTTTCGCTTAACAGTTCAACACTTAACCTGCTAAGCCATCAGGTCTCCTTAATTAACCTATGAGATTTAGGGTTTGCAATCCATCGCAAAATGGAGAACAGAAACATCGGACCCTAAAATAGAGACCAGCCCCCCCCAATATGGGGAACAGTGGGCAGCCAAGTTTGGGGGTGGGTGTGAAGCAGAGACACAGTTCAATCCATGGCAGTGGCCAATGCTCCTGCCAGAAGCTTGGGAGGTGAGGAAGTTGGAAATTCTCCTCAGTGCTCCCCACAGTGGCTAATGTAGAAGGGGGGCTCTTAGGGGCCCACATTAGGGGCTTGGAGGACTTCCAGATTCTCTCCAGGACGTGAAGTTGGGGCCTTAAAACTCTCCAGACTACAACCTAAGCAACCCTCTTATGAGTTTACAGGCTGGAGCAGAGCTGTGCCAGGGTCTCCGGCATTTCTCCCAAGGAAGTTATACCTGGAGGCTTCACCCTCCCCCACTTTGGCTTAGCACTCAGGGGTTTTCACCACTGCGCCACCAGGGCTAAAAATTCTCCCCAGACCACCTCAAGCCAGAGCCTCAGTTTCCCCAGTAGAACTTGGGGGAATCTACCTATTGTCTCCAGGGAGCCAACATGGGGGAGCTTGAAACTCCCGGTAGGCATCAGTTTTGAGAGGAGAACAGAAATCCCCAGGAGGTCCTCACCACGGAGTCCTCTACATTTCTCCTGCATTCCTGGGCAAAGACGTTTTCACTTGGGTGGGGAAAGGGGAGATTTCAAAACTCCTGTTGGACTCAGAGTTGGGCTTAGAAACTCCCCCGTGACCTGGGTTTGAAATCTTGGCCACTGGCTCAGCAGCACTGGCAGTTTCTATGAGAGGTTGGGTGTGGGCATCACACGTATCTTTTCCGATTATCACGTCCTTACCATGGTCACAGAGAGGCACTTGAGGGTGACCATACTTTGGCGTTGGACCCTGAGATACAGGGAAGGGTTCGAGGGGAACTGAAAGGAGATTTAGTACTGAGCTCTTCTATCTCCGGAGCCAAAGGACAATGCCCAATAGCCCCAGGACTGAGACTCTTTTTTTACTTTCTTTTTCTCATTAAAAATAGTGATAATTTTTGTCATGACAGGAGTCCAGAGCGAAGGCTGCATAATGGACTGGACCTGGGGGGAGGAATTGTAAAACAATGGAAGAATTTTTCTTTTACTTTTCCGAGAGGGTAGTGTACTGGGGGTGAGGGGGAGAGGGTTGGGAAGGGAGAAAACGGCAACAATGAATTAATGGAAATCCAAAGTCTCTGTAAATTTTCCTTGAAGTTAATGATAAATTTTTTAAAAAATAGTTATAAAATCCACACAACATCCATTTCACCATTTTAATCAGTGTGTTCATAATGTTATATGACCATCACTACTATTTCCAGAACTTTCATCAGGTCTGGAATCTGGGTCAAAGATGCCCAAGGATCAAATGCCTTCAAGGTTGGCACAGACCATCACGAAAAGCTAGTAGTACCCAGGTTATTCGTGAAAAAAGAAATCTAAATGGCCAAGCACAGTACAGTGTCTAAGTGTAAGAAGGAACCCCAGTCGAGGGGCAGAGTTCCAGTGTCTATGTGATTCTTTTTCCTAATCTCAGCTCACCGGTCCTTCCCAGCCTCGGCCTCAGGGCTCCCAGTTCCAATAACAAAACTGGTGAAGGGGAGACGGAGTTCACCGACAACTGCAGCATCTGTGCTGCCCTAACACTTTCTTATCACCCCAGAGACTCACCACTCGTTACCCACCAACCCCCTTCTCTCTTCCTCCCTGAGCCCCTGGCACCGCCTAACCCATTTTCTCCGGGGATTTGCCTGTTCAATTCATGTACATGTAATCCTATAATACGTGGCCTTCTGTGTTCACCTGACTTCGCCCAGCATAATGTCTCAAGGGTCGTCTGTATTGCTGTCTGTTAGAGGTTGAGTCCGTGCTACCTGACAGCGACCCTAGAACCACGGATCAAGCCCTTACCCTGTCCTGCTCCATCATCTTGAGCTCCAAGACCTTCACACCCAGTGTTTCGCTCACTGTCAATCCATCTCATGCTGCGTCTTCCTCTCTTCCGATGACCCTCTGCTTTCCCCCAGGACTAATGTGTCTTTTCTTTTTATTACTGCATACCTCTCATGTCCTGTACAAATAATTTTGCTTATCTGTTCATCTGTTGATCGGCACTTGGGGTTGTTGTGTTTGTCATTTGGGTTTGGCTTTTTTTTTTTTTCTAACTTCGGCTTTTGTGGAAAAATAAGGCAATAAAACACCTGTTCATTTCCGCTTTCAGCTGTTTGAGCTGTACATTATGGAGTGGAATTGCTGAGTCATGCGGCGATTGAGGGTTAAGCTTTTGAGGAACCGCACACTTTTTTGCTGCACTTGCTCTACTGCACCTGCACCAGCAACACACAGGGGTTCCAATTTCTGCACATCTTTGCCAGCACCCCCATCTATCTACATCTATCTAATCTATCTGTCTGTCTATCTATCTATCATCTATTTCTCTATCATTTCTCTAATCTATTTCTCTCTATCTATCTATCATCTATTTCTCTAATATATTTCTCTATCATCTATTTCTCTAATCTATTTCTCTATCATCTATCCATCTATCTATCTATCATCTATCATCATCTATCATATCTCTCTCCCTCCTGCTATTAAAAAGCCATCTAGTGGGAGGGAATTGATCTCATTATTATTATTTTGATTCATATTTTCCCAATGGACCTCAGTGGCATAATATATAATGTGACAATCTGCTCATCAAAAGATTGAGGTTTGAATCCACCAGCTGCTCTGAAGGAGAAGGATGGGTAGTCGTGTCCTATAAAAATTTACAGCTTCAGAACTCGATGGAGGGTCACCAGCGTCAGACTCAACAGCAGTGGGCTTGACTTCCTGTTTATTTAATAACTAATGTTTAACAGGGATCCGGTCTCTGGCTTCTGGAGGCGCGGTAGGTTTGAGGACTCCGAGCACATGTGGTGGTTCTTTGGGGCCCACAAGGGGGTTGGCAGAGCGGACTTGCTACATGAATGGGGGTCTGGGGCAGGGAGTTTCCCAGCAATTGGGAGTGCCGGGCTGCTAAGACACTGAAAGGTCAAGCCCGCCTAGGGTCTTGGGATATTTAATTTTTGTTCAGACATTCCTCTAGGTCATATAGTAGCCCTGGTGTACAAGTTGCCGTACAGTGGTCACTTGTGGTTGCTGTGAGGCTGAACACTATGATACTGATGTGTCAAATCTGTTAATGGCCGGTTACCCAATGCGGACAGAGAGTGGGGTGGAGCTCCCGATAAAAACAAGCTTGGAAGGAGGAATGGCATCCAATTCCATAATAGCTTGCCTCCGTAAACCCTATGAACCTGGAGAGAGGATGAAAGTCACCCAAGCATTGAGGACTCTCAAACATAGGGTCGCAATGAGTTGCCTGTGACTCAACGGCACTTAACAACAACAATGTTTAATATCTTTTAATGTACTTTTTAGCCATTGTATGGCCTCTTTGAAGAATATGTATGCAAATCCCTTGCTCGTTTTTAATTGAGTTGTGTGTAGTTTTGGTGGGTATTTCGGTTTTTTAGGGTTTTTTAATTGGCTTATATTTTTATTGGCTTGGTTGATACAATTATGTGTAGAGATAGATAGATAGATGTTGTTGTTATGTGCCGTCAAGTCGCTTG
>NW_006399976.1:776128-778953 GCF_000299155.1 Elephantulus edwardii
ATAATCTTCAGCAGAATCTTGCTTGCATGTGAAATCAATGATATTGTTCTATAGTTTCCACACTCTGTTGGGTCACCTTTCTTTGGAATGGGAACAGATATCCATCTCTTCCAGTCAGTTGGCCAAGTGGTTGTTCTCCAGATTTCTTGGCACAACTTTGTGAGTCCGTCCAGGGCAGTATCTGTTAGCTGAAATATGTCAATTGGTATACCATCTATTCCTGGGGCCTTATTTTTTCCCCATTTCTTTCAAAGCAGCTTGAACTTCTTCCTTCATCACCATAGGCTCTTGCTCATGTTGTTTCATTAAATTCTTCTGTGTCTGCTAATTCCTTTCGATACAATGACTCAGTATATTCTTTCCATCTTCTTTTGATACCTCCTGGATCATTTAATACTCTGCCTAAAGCATCCTTGATTATAGTAACTCGAGGTTTGAATATACTCTTCAGTTCCTTGAGCTTAAGAAGATAGATAGATAGATATAGATAGATAGATGATAGATAGATAGATAGATTTATTTGTAAATTTTCTCCCGTGCTGTGGGTTCTTTTTGTCTGTTTTCTTTTATTTATTCATTGTTGCACTTTTTCTCACCCCCTTCCTTCTGTCTTCTCTCCCCCTTCCCCAGCCCATACCATAATCCACATCTTGTTCCAGATGTATACTCATATATTCCTTTCAGATAGTTCTTCCCCTCATCTGTCCTAATGCAGTGTTTGTTATCAATCTACTCTTTCCTCATTCCCTCCCCAACCCCTCCATGTCTGTCCTATTTTATAAAAGCGGTGCTCTGCAGTATTTATCTTTTTTGTGACTAAGATTTTTCACTCAGCATGATGTCCTCAATGCTCCCCATGTGGCTTTAATGTTTTACTATTTCATTGGTTTTTCAGTGCTGCATATATTCCATTGTATGGACATACCATAGCTTTTCATTTATTGATGGAAATCTCTTTGCTATTGTGAGTAATGCAGCAATAAATATGGGTGTTTATGTGCATTGTTTTTTCACTCTTCGTCTTTAACTCTTTATGGTGAATTGAGTGAAAGTTTACATAGCAAATTGGTTTTTCGTCCTGTCATTCATATGCATGTGGTTTTATGGCATTAATTACACTTCCCCATGTGATACTACTGTCTCTGTTTACCTCACATACACATAAGCCCCCACCCCACCCCCGCTGCATTTCTGTTGACAGTCCTTCTCTGACATCCCTTCCTGCCTTATTCCTGGGCAGGTGCTGCCTTTTGGATCCTGTATGGCTGACTGTTCTAAGAAGTGCCTCCATGGTGTTACTGTTTACTGTCTGGTTGAAAGTTAAACCATGGAGTTGGGCATGGTTCCAAGCTCAAAGGGTAACCCAGAGTCATAGTTTTGTGGTTCTGGCAGTTTCTATCACACCAGCATGCCTGGCCATTATGGCAATTTCGAGCTTTGTTCCAAATTCCCTCCTCTGCCACCCAACCCTGTCTAGGACCCTCTCTTGTCATTAATTCTAAAATATTCTATGGAGTGTAGTTTTTCTGGTCTCAGTGTCATGGAGGTAGAGTTGTGCATGGTCGCCTTTATATGTGAATGTGCAAATGTTTCTAATGTTGATGAAGTCCTATTTATCTGTGTTTTCTTTTACTGCATGTGCTTTTAGTGTCCTGATAAGAATCCACTACCAAATCTAAGCTCATAAAGGGAGCCCTGATGGCCTTGTGGGTAAGGAGTTGCTCTGCTGACCCAAAGGTACATGGTTTGAATCCAGTAGCTGCTCTAAGGGAGGAAGATGAGAGTCTCCTCTCATGCGATTGACAGCTTCTGAAAACTTGCTGGAGGGTGTGCTATGAGACAGTGCTGGCTCAGTGGCACACAACAACAAAACAGCGAGCTTATAATGATTTCCTTCTGCATTCCTCTAAGAGTTTCTCGGTTTTAGTTCATAAATTTAGGTCTATTTTAACCATATGGAATTGATTTTTGCATATGGTATTTGGAAGCAGGAGTGGCATCCACTTCCTCAGCAACCTACCTCCGGAAACTCTTTGAATTTTATAAATGTCAATAGTTATAGAAAGGCTTCAGGCTATTTGTTCATGGGTCGCTATGAGTCATGCTCAACTCAAAGGCAATCCGCAACAACAACAACATGGTATGATATAGGGGTCTAACTTCATTCACATGTGAAAATCCAGTTTGCTGTAAAGACTATTCTTACTTCCATTAAATAGTCTTGACACACTTGTCTGAATCAACTAACCATATATTAGGGCTCATTTCTGGGTTCTATATTCTAACACACTGATGTGTAGTTCTAACTGAATTCCAGTATCATGCTGCTAATTACTGTAATTTTGTAGTAAGTCTTTAAAGGTGAGAATTGTGAGCCCTCCAATTTTGTTTTTCTTTTTTAATATTGTTCTGGCTACTTACATTTCCTTGGAATTCTATGCAAAATTTAAGTTGTGTTCTGCTGTTTCTGGAGAGCCATATTGGATTCTAACAGGGAATGCACTGACCTGGTATATTATCTTGACATCTTAATATTGTTTGAATCCATGAAGCCAGGTACCTTCCCCTTTATTTAGGTCTTTCTAAATATCTTTCAGCATTATTTTGTCTTTTTCAGCCTATAAGCTTCCTTGTTAACTTTATCCTAAGTATTTTTGTTGCCATAGTAAGTGGAATTGTTTATTAATTCCCTTTCTAAAAAAAACATTCAACCTACAACCAGGAGAAGATAACCTAGATGAATGGGATCTTCTAAGACTCAAATCCCTATGCACATCCGAAAACTTCTCCAACAGGGTAAAAAGGGAAGCCACTGACTGGGAAAA
>NW_006399976.1:780463-804125 GCF_000299155.1 Elephantulus edwardii
AACAGTGCAACAATGAATGAATGGAAACCCAAAATCTCTGTAAATGTTCATTAAAACTAATAAAATTTAATAATAAAAAAAACATTCCTTGCTATGATTGTTGTTAGGTGCCGTCCCCTTGCTGCTGACTCATGGTGATTCTGTGTCCAATAAAACCAAACCTTGCCCAATCCTGTGCCACCCTCACAATCTCTAATGTGCTTAAGCCCACGGTTGCTGTCAGTGCACCAGTTCACCTCACTCAGGGTCTCCTTCTCCTTCCCTGATCTCTCATTTTTCCATGCATGATGCCCTTTCCCAGGAACTGCCGCCTCTTAACAGGAGGCAGTTGTCTTACCACACTTGCCTTTAAGGAGGACTTCAGCCGCACTTCTTCCAAGTCAGATTTGTGTATTTTGGCAGTCTGTGGTATATACCTTTTCAGTTTATATGCAGAACAGATTATCCAGGAGCCTGGTCTCTATGAAGAGAAGTGTGGCATCAGGATTGGAAGTAGACTCAACAACAATCTGTGTTATACAGATAACACAACCCTGCTTGCTGAAACTGAGGAGGACCTGAAGCATTTGCTGCAGAGGGTCAAGAACTGTAGCCTCTTGTATGGATTGGAGCTCAACAACAAGAAAACAAAGATTCTCACCACTAGGCCAATAGGCAGCATCATGATAGGTGGTGAAGAGATTGAGATTAACAGCTTTAATTTGCTTTGTTCCACAATCAACACTCTTGGTACCAGTAGCCAGGAAATTAAGAGATGAATTGCATTGGGAAAGTCTGCTGTCAGAGACTTCTCTAAAGTACTGAAGAGCAACAATGTCAGTCTGGAAACTAAGATGTGCCTGATCCAGGCCATAGTCTTTGCAATACATCAGAATGCTGGACAAAGACTAAGGATGAGAGGAGAATTGATGCCTTTGAGCTGTGGTGCTGGAGAAGAGTATTGTATATATACCATGGACTACTAGGAGAGCAAATGGGTTTGTCCTAAAGAGGTTGAGATCAGACTGCTCCTTAAAGGCAAGGATTCTGAAGCTTCGTCTGACATACTTTGGACACATTGCAAGGTGGGACCAGTCCTTGGAGAGGGACATTATGCTTGGGAAGGTGGAGGAACAGTGCAGGAGAGAAAGACCCTCAATGAGATGGGTTGATTCAGTGTCTAGGTTAATGGGAGCTCGTGTGTCGGAGGCAATAAGATTGGCACGGGATAGAGTAGGGTTTAGGGTCATTGTACATAGAGTCACTATGAGTCCTAGGTGACTTGATGGCACATAACAACAACAATAACATGGTATATGTTTAATACTCTCCAACATCACAATTCAAAAATATCAATTATTGTTCAATCTTCCTTATTCATTTTCCAATTTTTACATGCATACAAAGAAAGAGAAAATACCATGCGTTGTGTCAGGTGCATCTTAGTCTTCAAAGTGACATCTTTGCTCTTTATCCCTTTTTTTTAAATTTTATTATTTTTGTGTGAGTGTACCGTCAAATCAGATTTGACTGGTACAGGAGGAAATTGTCCCTCCTTCCCCGGCAGAGCATCTGGTGGATTCGAACTGTGTGCCTCTGGGATTGTAGTTGCAGCTCCTTGCCACTAGGCCACCAGAGCGCCCCTTCTTTATCCCTTTAAAGAGATCCTCGACAACAGTTTTGCTCAATGCAATGCATTTTGATTTCTTGATTTGTATTTTCATAAATACTTGAAAACATCAAATTTTTTTATTTATTTATCATGATTATTGCTAACTGGTCTGGTTGTGAAGATTTTTGGTTTTTTTATGTTGCAGAATACTTTATCAATAAGTACTACAAGTATAAACTTTCACATCTTTTGATATGTAGATGAAACAACCTCATCAGCAACCTTCATAAATTGTTTGTGTACAGAAATGGACTTGAAAAAAAATTTTAAAAAAAGAAATGGACTTGATGTGTTGATTTTGAATTCTGCAACCTTGTTCTTTTGATTTTCTTAACAATGTTCTCTAATTCATTTATCTGTGGTCTAAGTTTTAGTTTTGGAAGGAGGAGTAGCATCCACTTCCTAAATAACATGCCTCCAGAAACTCTATGAACTTTGATAAATGTCAATAATTGTAGAGGGGCTTCAGGCCTTTTGTTCATAGGATCGCTATAAGTCATGCTAGACTTGAAGGCAATCAAACAATAACAATATTATTTCTTCTACCAACTTTGAGTTTTATTTGCTCTTTTTTATCTAGTTTCTTAAAGACTACAATTAAATTATTGATTTGAGATCTTTCTTATTTTTCTAATGTGTGTGTCAGAACTGACCCATAGCTGACCCTCCCATCTAGTTGAAACTGACCTATAGCTGATCCTATGACAGGTTTTCAGAAGCAATTAATATCAGGGGAGGAAATTGCCCATCCTTCTCCTGCAGAGTAGCTGGTGACCTTGAATCACATGCCTTCAGGATTGTAGTGAAGCTTCTTGCCACTGGGCCACCAGAGCTATGAATTTCCCTCAGAGCACTGCGTTTCCTGCATCTTATAAGTTTTGGTGCACTGTGTTTCCACATCCATTTGTCTCAAAGTATTTCCTAATTTTCTCTTTGACCCATTGGTTGCTAAAAAGTATGTGGTTTCTTTTCCATACATGTATAAATTTTCCATTACCTCTCACTCTATTACTTGTTTGAGCAATCTAAAACAAACGAACAAACAAAATGATTCTCATTTTATTCTGAGAGAGCTCTGGGGGCCTAGCGATAGGAAGTGGTGCTGCCATCCCAGAGGTACTTGTTTTAAACCCACCAGCTGCTCCAAGGGAGAAAGAGAGATAGCCCTCCCCTGTGTGATTGATTCCCTCTGGAAACCTGTTTGCAGTACATAAAGAATCACATTGTATTCCCTTGTGACTGAAACAGATAATTTGAATGGTTTCAGTCTATTGAAATTTCTTGAGAACTATGTTGTGGCCTAATGTGTGGTCAGTCTGGAGACTGTTCCATGTGCACTTGCAAAGAATTGTTAAAGTTTGTCACCTGTTGCTTCTGTTACAGTCAAAGCTGGAGGCTTCCCTAGAGGCAGAGAAGGATCAAAATTGGCAGAAGGAGGCACATATTGAGGAGCTTAATGGTAAGAAGAGGGGACCTGGCTGGTGTTCCAGGAAGGGGATGGGAGGCCCAGAAATCTAATAAAGGAGTGGATCCAGGCGGGGGAGCCAAGGTTCTGAGAGAAGTAGGTCCTGGCCCTTTGAAGGGTGGAGGGTCCAATACTGGAGAAGGGTCTGGGAGAAGGGTTTATCGGGTGGGGAGGGGCCAGATCAGGTGGGAGCTGGGCCAATGTCCCCTGAGGAAGTAAATCAAGAAGCAGCCTGCTGGATCCAAACCATTGGCCTGGCCAATGTGTAGACACTGTGTCCACCCTGTCCCTCAGGAAAAATCAAGAAGCTGAACCAGATACTTCAGGAGAAGTCAGCAGAGGTGGAGCAATTAAGGTGAGAGAGCCCCAGACCAGGCCTTGTTACTCCCCACCCTTCCTTTCCCCCAAACCCCCCTTCAGCCTCACTGCCCAGCAGGTGAAGTTGAGGCCCAGACAGGGGGAGCTGCAGGCCTAGAGTCACACAGCCCATCGCCCACTGTGTACCCCGTGACTCTGGGTGAGACACAGGCCTGACTTACTCCATCTGTATCAGAAGAGAGAAGGAGGCGGCTGAGCAGAAACATAGCCATGACACCAACAGCTCAGCGGCCACCCTCGGGCCTTCTGGGGCCTCTCTGCTCCTGCTCCTGGTCCTGGGACTCAGGGCCACGCTGCTCTGAAGTCCTGGACACCCCAGGTGAGGAGAGGGTAAGGAGGGGTGGTGGGTGGAGAAGAGGGTGGGGACAGCCTACAGAGAGCCAGAGACGGGACTGGGGAGGGTGATTGTGAGAGGTGTGGGGCTCATCCTGCTGCCTCTGGTCTAACCTGAGTATCTCTTACTGTGTCCCTTAGGTCACAGCCTGGACGGGTCCATTTCCCCTCAGCCACCACTCTGATGACACCTTGATGTGGCTGGCTTTAGGGGACGCTGCAGGCAGCATTATGGATGACGTGTAGGACTGGGGCAAAATTATGAGGGTACAATGTAACATCAGGAACTCAATATAGCATTGGGGGGTCCAGGCAGCTGGGGGCAGGGGAGGGAGGTGAGGAGTGAGAAGTGGCTCAACTCCCCCTAAGACAGCCTCCCCTGGAGCTGAGCAAAGAGTGAACCAGAGATTTTGAGCATAGAGCGAGGGCACCTGCTTCTTTGTTGTCACGGTTTCTGGGATAGTAACTTTTATATGTGTCTTTGGTTCCAAAAAGTAATAAAACTCATTTTTGGAGGAGGAAAAATCTTACTCTGTAGCTTTAAGTATGTTGTGGCTTCACCCCTAAGCATCTTGGGTCTCCCCTGGGGAGAATGGGAACATCTCCACTTTCTGCAGTTTCCAGGAACCACCACTTTCTCCATCACGTGGCATCTGTGAGCAGGGCTGCCCTGGTTCGTTCTCCCCGAGAAAGCGAGGAGTGGGATTCAAACCTGGGGCTGTAGATACACAAGCCTGGCCATGGTCAGACTCCTCCCCTCTCCATGCCCTGAACTTCGGTTATCCTGCAGCACCCAAGATCGTGTGATATTACCCCACAAATCTACAATCTTGCTGAAGATTGTTCAGAAACAACTGGAGTAATACAGTGACAGGAAACTTGTAAGAAATTCAAGCTGGATTCAGAAGAGGCCATGGAATGAGGGATATCATTGCTGATGTCAGATGGATCTTGGCTGAAACAGAGACTACCAGAAAGATGTTATTTTATTGATTATGCAAAGATATTGACCATGTGGATCATTATAAATTGTGGCTAGCATTGGGAAGAATAAGTATTTCAAAACATTTTTTAAAACTTTATTATTTTGTGTGTGTGTGTAGCATAAAATCGGATCTGACTGGTACAGGAGGAGATTGTCCCTCCTTCTCCAGCTCCACCGCATACCTCGAACTGCCATTGCAGCTTCTTGCCACTAGACCATCAGAGCTCCCTGTATTTCAGAACATTTAATTGTGCTCAAGTGGAACCTATTCATAGACCAAGAAGCAGCCCTTAGAACAGAACATGGGGACACTGCATAGTTTAAGATTAGAAAAAGTGTATGTCTCAGTTGTATCCTTTCACCATTTCTGTAGAATATGTGTATTGTTGTTGTTGTTGTTGTAGTTGTATGCTGTCAAGTCAACTATGATAATGGCTCTGAACCATGCCCTACCCTGAGCAGTTCACTGTCTCTGACACTTCTATCCTCATTACCCCAGTTACTGTGTCAATCCGTCTCATCCTGGGTCTTCCTCTCCTACGTTGTCCCTCGACTCTTCCAAGCTTGATGTCCATCTCAAAAGACTGCTCCCTCCTGGCTACATGCCCAAAGTATGTGAGATGGAGCCTCAGAATCCTTGCCTCCAAAGAGGAGCTTGGTATCATCCTCTCCAGGACAGACCTGTTAGTTCTCTTGGTGGTCCATGGTATGTTCAGTACTCTTCTCCAGCACCACCACTCAAAGGCATCAATTCTTCTGTCATCTTGAGTCATTGTTCAGCTCTCTGATGCATAACAAGTAATTGAGAAGACCATGGTCTGGTTCAGGCACACCTTAGTCTCCAGACTCACACCATTGCTTTTTAGCACTCTGGAGAGGCTCTTTTTTTATTTATTTTATTTTATTTTATTTTATTATTTTTGTGTGCATGTACCGTCAAATCAGATCTGACTGGTACAGGAGGAGATTGTCCCTCCTTCCCCGGCAGAGCATCTGGTGGATTCGAACCGTGCACCTCTGGGATTGTAGTTGCAGCTCCTTACCACTAGACCACCAGAGCTCCCCCTAGAGGCTCTTGACAGCAGATTTTCCTAATGCAATTCGTCTTTTGATTTCCTGACTGCTGGTGCCAATGGTATTGATTATGGAACCTAGCAAGCTGAAACAGTTAATAATCTCAACATCTTCTCCATCTATGATGATGCTGACAGTTGATGCCAGTTGGCCCAGTAGTGAGAATCTTTGTTTTCTTGATGTTGAGCTTCAATCCATATCACAGTCCTTGACCCTCTGCTGCAAATATTGCAGGCCCTCCTCAGTTTCAGCAAATAAGGTTGTGTCATCAGCATAGTGTAGGTTTCTGATGAGTCCTGTCGAATCCTGAAGCCACATTCCTCGTCATAAAGTCCAACCTTCCAAATGATCTTTTCTGCATATAGATTGAAAAGGCATGGAGATAGGATAGATCCCTGACACCCTTCTTTCCTGATTTTGAGCCATGCAGTGTCTCCTTGCTCTGTTCTGACCACTGCCTCCTGGTCCAAGTATAGGTTTCACAGGAGTACGATCAAATGCTCTAGGATTCCCATTCTTCTCAACGTTAGCCACAATTTGTTGTGATCCACACAGTCAAATGCCTTTGCATAGTCAATGGAATACAGATCGACATTCTTCTGGTACTCTCTGCTTTCGGCCAACACCCACCCATCTGACATTTGTGATGATGTCCATAGTGCCATGGCTTCTGCTTGTATTTCTGGTATTTCTCTGTCAATGTGCTGTTCCAGTTGTTTTTGGAAAATCTTCAGTAGGATTTTTCTTGCATATGGTATAGTGATATCACCTGATCATTTCCACACTCTGTCAGATGATCCTTTTTTGGAATGGGAATATATATGGATCTCTGCCCTACAACTCTGTAGGCACATGGTTCGAATCCAGCAGCTGCTCTGCGGGAGAAAGATGGGAAATCTCCTCCCACGTGATCAACTGCCTCTGAAAACCTGCTGGAGGGTCAGCCATGGGTCGGTTCTGACTCGATGATACAAACTTGCTATCAGCAATCTGGTCTGGCCCCTATCAATATGTATTCTGAGCAAATAATTTTAATGTAATGATGAAGAAAATGGTGCCAGAATTCAAGGAAAGACTGTTGTTGTTGTTATGTGCCATCAAGTCATTTGCGACTCAAACGACCCTGTGTACAACAGCCCTGAAGCCTTCTCTATCCTGTGCCAACCTTATTATCTCTGACACATCCACCCTCATTACTCCAGTCACTGAGTCAAATCATCTCAGGGAGGGTTTTCCTCTCTTGTGCTGTCTCTCCACCCTTCCGAGCATAATGTCCCTCTCCAAGGACCGGTTCCTCCTTGCAACATGGCCACAGTGTCAGTCGAGCCTCAGACTCCTTGCATCACCAAGGAAAGATTGTTGTATGTGCCATTGAGTCGCTTGAGGAAAGATTAAAGATGCCATTTATTTCATTTAACCTGGATCCCTTATCAACACCCTTGGAAGCAGCAACAAAGAAATCAAAAGACATGCATTGGGCACGTTTGCTGCCAAGGACTTCTCTAAAGGGCCAGAGGGCAAGGATAGGTGTTTCAAGACTAAGGTGGTGCCCATGAAAGCCATGGTCTTTTCAATTACTCCCTATGCCTCTGAAAATTGGGCAATGGATAAAGAAGACCAAAGAGAAATGGATGCTTTGAATGGTGTTGGAGAAGAGTATTGACTGTCCCACTCACTGCCGGAAGAACTAACAAACCTGTGCTGGAAGAAGTGAAACCAGGGGGGCTTCTTACAGGCAACCACGGTGAACTTCATCCCACACATGTTGCGCATGTTGTCAACAGAGGCCAGGCCTTGGGAAAGGACTCATGCTGGGAAGGAGAGAGGCTCAGTGGAAGAGAGGAGGACCTTCGATGGGTTGGATTGGCACAGTGACTACAGCAGTGGGTTTGAGCATGAAGAGATTATGATAATGGTGCAGGACAGGACAAGTCCCAGAACTATTGTTCATAGCTTCGCTATGAAGTGTAGTTACCTCCACAGCACCTAATAACAACAACAACAAGAAGCAGTGCTCAGCCCCTGGGAGCCCCTCCTGCTGTGAGCATCTCTGTTCTCTCTCTCTCTCTCTCTCTCTCTCTCTCTCTCTCTCTCTCTCTCTCTCTCTCTGTGTGTGTGTGTGTGTTTTGTCATCAAATCGAATCTGACTGGTACAGGAGGAGACAGCCCCTCTTTCTCCAGCAGAGTATCTGGTGGATTTGAACCGGGTACCTTTGGGATTAAAACAAGCTTGTAACCAGGAGTGGCATCCACTTCCATAATAGCTTGCCTCCGGAAACCCTATGAACCTGGAGAAAGGATGAAAGTCACTCAAGTGTCGACTTGCATTCATAGAGTTGCTATGAGTCACCTACGATTCACAACTGCCACCTTTGGGATTGCAGTACAGTTTCTTGCCACTAGGCCACCAGCGCTCCCTTCATCTCTGCTTTTTCAAAACAGAGCTCAAGACCTTTCACTCACTTCTCTGGAAAGGACTCCCATTCTTTTATGCTATCTTCCTTCCTTCCTGAGTTCTCCTGAAATTTCAACTATTGTCCAATTTCTTATCAATGGCCCTGGGTCAGGACCTTGACTTCCACACAGCCCCCCATTTCCACAGCCCCCACCGGGATAGTCAGTGGAATAAACTCCAAGGTTCTAGCTATTCCCAGTGCTGCCCCCACGGCCTACCCTCCCCTCAGCAGGGCCCCCACTTCCGCTTCCCAGCCCCTCACTTCCTCTTGCTTCACACTCCACCCACCCTGACCTTTCTTCTGTTTACTGACCTCAAAAAGCTTCTTCATGTGCCTGGCCTTTTGCCAGACTGTGACCGCCCAGGACACTCTGCTAGCTCTGAGATTTCCCATCAGCGTCACTGGTGATATTTGGGCTACAAAAGTCTCGTCTCTGGAGGCTTTGTGAGTGACCTCGGGCTGAGGGGAGAACTGAACGAGGGCAGGAGGCGGAAAATCTGGAGAATGTAGTACAGGCAGAAGGAACGGGCTGTGCAAAGGTCCTGGGGCCACTGCTGGGGTGTTAAAGGGACTGTGTCAGGAGGTCAATATGTGAATATCTTACGGCCACAACAAAGCATTACAAACTGAGAAGCTTAAAACAACAGACATTAGTTCACAGAACTAAGTATCACAGGGCAGAGGCAGGAAGAATGTGGTTACATTGTGGGTATTGTAATTTATGTTCCAAAATGAAATGTGGTCGAGTGAGAGAATGATCTGCTCTGAATTTTCATGGAAATCAGATACAAGACAAAGCAAAAAACAAGGAAAACATTGTCTCTCAGCTGGAGAGGACGCAAGTTCAAACATCAATTGACAGTCAAAATCCAACCAGTGGAGATCATCCGGATCCCATCAGTCCGACCTGGAATGGATCATGGGATGGCGCTGGCCTGGCCGGTATGTTGTAGTGACTCGGTATACTGTGGGTGACTCAGCAGCGACTAAAACACTGGCCACTTCAGCTCAGAGATTCCCTTCTTAGCCTCATCACCTCTGCTCACCATTTTCAAACAAGGGTATCCCTTTTGGGGAGACGCAGCTCGACCCACAATAGGGTCCATCCTGTGTCCTGCAGGGAGTTGAGCAGCATCTCTGGCCTCTGTCCACCAGCTGCCAGTAGCACCCCTGTCCCCGGTGTGACGTCACAATGAATCCAGACGCCCCTGCTGTCCCCAGGCGGCATAACCTCTGCCCTAGTGTGGAACCCACATCTCCTCCCCTCACTTCCTTCTCCCCAGCTCACAGGAAGTCACTGTACCAACAGCTCCTCCAAAGGATGAGAAATCAGAGGCCCAAGAAGCCATTATCCAGGTCAGAAGCAGAGCTGCCAATCACATCTTTGCTTCAGAAGCAAAGTCTTCCCAGGAGACCTCAGGTCCCCCACCCACCACTCACCTTCCACTACTCTCACCCCTGGCCTGTACCCCACTCCATGTTCCAAAATAACACTGCCCCCTGCCTCCTTGGTGCATTCAACCTGGACTGCATTTTCCTGCCTCAGATGATGGATGGATTCACTTGTTCACTTTCTTTTTCCCAGATGGGCCTTTTTCCCCAGAAGGAAAGTCTCTCAAAGTTCGTGTCAATAGACAGACTGAAAAACTGACCTGGAAACAGACTAAAGGCATTTGTTTTGATTTATTGGAACAGGAAATTTATAGACGGGGCGGGATGCAGTTCCCACACAGCCCTATCGGCGGTGGACCAGAAGTTTCCCAGTGAAGTTGTAAGGAAGCAGTCAGCTAGTTTATACAAACAACCTATACTTGTTGTTGTTATGTGCCGTCGAGTCACTTGTGACTCATAGCGACCCTACGTACAAGAGCCCTAAAGCCTGCTCTATCCTGTGCCAACCCACCGTCTCCGGCACACTCACTCCCACCACCCCAATCACAGAATCGATCCATCTCATCGAGGGTCTTCTTCTCCTGCACCGTCCCTCCACTCTCCCAAATGTGATGTCCCTCTCCAAGGACTGGTTCCTCCTTGCAACATGCCTAAAGTATGTCAGATGAAGCTTTCGAATCCTTGACTTCAAGGCTTCACCCTTTCCAGGACAAACCTGTTTGTTCTCCTAGCAGTCCATGGTATATTCAACACTCTTCTCCAGCACCACAGCTCAAAGGCATCAGTCAATTATCTTTCTATCATTCCTAGTCACTGTCCAACTCTCCAATGCATAGCACGTAATTGTGAAGACTATAGCCCGGATTAGGCACACTTTGTCTCCAGCCTGATGTCGTTGCTCTTCAGTACTCTTGAGAGGTCCCTGACAGCTGACTTCCCCAATGCAATGAGCAGAGTTAAAATTTACACCGGGTGATGGAAAATAGTAACAACACACTAAACTCACATCAACAGGTGACAGCCTTTCCCGTAAGTGAAACAATTTAAGGGAAAACCCATCACCTGCTTCATGTCTATCTAGTTCCTCAAGCATGACTGAAAACAATAGGGGGAATGGTTCGTTCATCTTCATTCTGCAAAGAAACTAGAAAAACACGTCTAATAAGAACTCAGTTAGCTTATACTGTTGTTAGGTGCTCTCCAGTCGAGCAAGACTAACAGACCTATGAAAAAGAGACTTGAACCCTGCCCTATACTGTGCCATCCACGTCATTTCTGATACATTTGAGTCATTGCTATCGTCACCATGTCAATCCATCTTGGGAGGATGTTCTTCCTCCCTTTCGATGACCTTCCACCTTTCCAAGCATGATGCCCCTTTCCAAGGAATACCCTCTCTGGACAGGTAACATGTCCAACGTATGTAAGATGAACCTTTATCACCTTTGCCTCCAAGAAGCACTCTGGTTGAAATTTTCCTAAGACATGTCTGTTCATTATTTAAGGAGTCCGTGGATATTCAGTACTTGTCTCCAATGCCACAGCCCAAAGGCATCAATCCTTCTTGTGTAATCTTTATTCACGGTCCACCTCTCAGATACATAGCAAGTGATTAAAAAAAGACCATGGCCTGAAACAGGCGCACCTTAGTCTTCAAATTGACATCATTGCTCTTCAGTATTTTGGCGAGGTCCCTGGCAGCAGATTTGCCCAAAGCAGTAGTCTTCTGATTAGGAGAGAAATGGGCAGAGGATAAATGCCCGTTTGAGGGCATTCATAGGATTTATCAAACAGTCCCCAGCTGAGGAGCTGAGTTTCTAGTTCATAGTCTTGGGATCACCAGCTTGCATTTACTGGGCATCCACTGTGCCAGGCCCCTGACTGAGGCAGGTGTGGGCTTTGCTATTAGGGACTGAGGGAGATGGTGGGAAGTGGTCACACAGAAACATAACATCCCAGGGAAGTCCCCAGACCTGTCACCCAGAGCACAGACCTCTTTGCTGTACAGAAAAAAACAACACCAAAATGAATCTGGAATGCACAGATATGGATGGACCTTGAAAAGAACACACTGAGTGAAATATGTTGTAAAGCCAGTATGATTTCACTTAGATGAAATGAGAAAATATAAAGAAATTAAAGGGCTTTGGAGTTTTTTAGGGATCTCTGGTGGCCTGGGTGGGTAAGCAGTTGGGCTGCCACCAGACGCTCTGTGGGAGAAAGATGAACAATGTCCTTTCGTGGACTTTTACAAACTCTGAAAACCTACTGGAGGGTCAGTCAAGAGTCAATTCCAACTCCACGCAAGAGTTTTTGTTTAAAGCTTATTATGGAACACAAAGGATGGAAGGAGCCTGGTGGCGAAGCGGTTAAATGCTAGGCTGCTCACCGTAAAGTTGATGGTTCGAACCCACGCAATGGCTATGCATTATATTACCTGCTCATGTAAAGATCACAGCCCAGAAAACACGAAGAGGCAGTTCTATTTTAAAACACAAGGGGGCGCTGTAGAAGGAAACTAGACTGCACAGCACCTAACACCACAGGAGTGGCAGGGGCTGGGAGGAAGGGGAGAAGGACATTTATTTATATTTGTGGCAGTGAAATGATTTGTAAAAGGATCACAAGAATAGTTACACAGTGCACACTCATGTTTATTGCGGCTTTGTTCACAATAACAAAGAGTTGGAAACAACTTAAGTGCCCATCAATAAACGGATAGAGAAGCTCTGGTATAGTCACACAATGGAATACTATGCTGCATTGAAAAACAAAGAACTCATGAAATAGTATACAAACTGGGTGACCCTGGAGGACATTATGCTGAGTGAAATATCTCAGTCACAAAATGACAAATACTGCATAGTGCCACTGTTGTAAAATGGGACTGACATCAGGCTTGGGAGGAGTCAGAGAAGGGGGGATAAATAATGTATACTGCATTGAAACAGATGAGGGAGAGAACTGTTTAAACGGTATATATGTTTGGGTATGATTGCTATGACAGGAGTCCAGAATGAAGGCTGTATAGTGGAGTGGACTTGTTGGGGGGTAATTATATAACAATGAAAGCATTTTCTTTTACTTTTCAAAGAGAAGAGTGAACTGGAGGAGGAGAGGTGGGCAGGAAGAAAAGTGCAACAATGAATGAATGGAAACCCTAATTCTCTGTGAATGTTCATTAAAATTAATAATTTTTAAAAACTTAAAAAAGCAGGGGGAAAAGACTATTTGCACAACTTGAAGAAGGAAATGTCTCTGGGTATTTCTGTCATCACAGGAGACTAGAGCGAGGGCTGCATGGTGGAGGGGACCTGGGGGAGGGTTTGTAAAACAATGAAAGAATCTTTTCTTTTACTTTTCCATAATTTTTGGACTCATGTACTTATAACTTGTTAGTCAAATTTGTGTCTTCTAGGTTGCAACACCCCCATGATACATCTTCAAGGATATGTACATGTACAGCCAAGCACAATCAATAAGAGTGCATCTGAATTCCAAAATCAATCTCCATAATAGTCTATGTGTTTCCTACTGCCAAAGGGGCCCTTTAGAGTAGTGAGAGAAGATCTTCACCCTGAAACCCACAGCGTCCCTTTTCAGCAGGAAGTAGCTAAGAGAATACGCCATCCCCTTTTCCTTATGACTCAGGGTGAAGTCTCTCTCAGGGAGGAGTGATAGGGAATGGCAAAGGACACACTGACAAAGAAGATTAATCAGAACTGGCTTTGACAAGCACTGTGGCATTTGGACAAGAACAAACTGGGAGGAGGGTAGAGAGAATAGTGCAACAATGAATGAGTGGAAGCCCAAAATCTCTGTAAATGTTTATGAAAATTAATAAAATATAATTATAGAAAAAAAAAAGAAGAAGGAAATGTCACTGAACTGGGCCAAGAGGAACGAGCTGAGAGGGCATTGATTTTGGCAGGTATTTTATCCCCTACAGTTAAAAAAAAATGGTGGTGCTGAGCTAGTGAAGAGGGCTCCCTGGAGGAGATGGTATGTGTGTGAGAACTAGGAGGTGAAAGGTAGGTAGGCAGGAAAGAGGGAGGAGAGGACCCCAGTCAGGGATTGGCACATGCTAAAAGGATGGTATCAATATGGACTGCATCTCAATGTCAAGAAAACAAATTCTTCCCACTGGACTGCTAGGCAACATCATGATGGATGGAGAGGAAATTGAATCTGTCAACAACTTTATCTTATTTGGATCCACAGTTGACAGCCTTGGTACCAGCAATAAGGAATAAGGAGACACATTGCACTGGGAAGGTCTGCAGTTAGGGACCTCTCCAAATTACTGAGGAGTTAGTTTGAGGACTAAGGTACATCTGATTCAGGCCATGATCTTTCCAATCATTTGCGATGCATCTGAGAACTGGAGGATGAATAGAGATGATAGGAAATCGATGTCCTTGACTGTGGTGTTGGAGAAGGGCACTGACCATCCCATGGATGACCAAAAGAACAAACAATTATGTCCTGGAGAGGATGCAGCCACAGTGCTTTCTGGAGGCAAAAGTGATGAGGCTTTGCCTCACATACTTTGGACATATTACTAGGAGATGCTATTCCTTGGAGAAGGATGTGACGCTGGGAAGGGTGCAGGGTCAATGAAGGAGAGGAAGACCCTCAACCAGGTGGATTGATGCAGTGACTGCTGCAATAGGCTCCTGTGTGTCAGGAAGTGTGGGGATGGCACAGGATAGGACAGGGTTTAGATCTGTTGTTCATTGGGTCACTATGGGTCATACTCAACAGCGCCTAACAACAAAAAAACAAAGGCCCTGCAGCAGGGAGGTGTGCTTGCTAGAGGGGCTAGAGGGGGCTGGTAAAGAGGAGACGCTGTTATTAGTGGGGGTCTTAGTTCCCTGGTTTAGCTGTAACAGACACCACCACTAGCAAATGACTTGAACACACAGAATTTACTCTTGCAATTTATGAGGCTGCAAGTGTGAATTCTGAGTGCCAGCTCTCATTTCTGTGGAGTAAGGACTGACATAGCTCGACCTCCAGCAGGATTCTGAGGTTGTAAATCCCAGCGGAGATTGCTCAACTTTCTCTCTCAGAGCCACTGGTGGATGTGAACCATGAAGCCTTTGGGTTTACAGTGAAGCCGCTCTCTGTGTCTCCTGATTCGAGGAGTCTCCCAGTGCAGGACCCTGAGCCCTAAAGACTCCTGGCTCTTAGTTCTTGGTGGTACTGAGGTCCCTCCCCTCCTTCTCTGCTCCTTTCCTTCTCCTTTTATATCTTTTAAGGCAAAAATTGAAGCAGGTCATCGGAGGCTGTGACCTGATCAGATGTGCTGTATTCCACCCTTATCATATCCCATCTCAACATGGGGATAACCACATTAATACATGTTTTTGTTGTTCTTAGGTGCCATTGAGTCAACTGCCGCTCACAGAGATCCCGTGAACAACAGATCGGAATGTTGAACTATCCTGAGCCATCATTACAATCTCCCTCATGCTCAGACCCATTCATTGTATGCACCATATCAGCTGTTTCTCCTCATTTTCAAGAAATGAAGGTCCTTCATTGGATGGAAACTTTATTATAACCATGTCATTATGGGGGTAGGTGTGTCAGAATCAGTGAGGCTGGCTCAGGATAGGGAAGGCTTCAGAGCTGCTGCCCGTAGGGTCACTATGTGTCACGGGTGGCTTGACGGCACCAACAACAACAACAACTTTGAGGAGGCAGCTCTTCCCCAGGTGCATTTTGAGCAATGTTCTTCCACCATCTGCAGGGTTTTTGGAGTCCTACATAGGGTTATTTCAGAAGTGAATGTCCAGTCCTGCTTCTGAGTCTCTAAGTTCCCCTGAAAGCTATGTTGTCCCTGCTGGTATTTAAAGTACCAGGGGCAGAACTTCCATGCAAGCCCCGCGGTGTGACAAAATGACAGGTGCATGGTGACATCATCACACAACTGCCTCTAAGCCTGTCTCGTTAACAGCAGGATTTACAACATAGGAGCAGCTTAAACGCTAAGCATTAGAGAAGCCATGGTATACGTTAGCATCAGAGAAGCCAGCTTGTTCTGACAGCCATTTTAAGAAATGTATGCTTCAATAATTTTGGCAATCATCTGCTTTGCTAAGGTTTATGTTCCCTAGTACACGCTGACCCAGCTTGGTTACCACTCCCTGACTACATCTGGTACCTGGCCCTGGGGCCTGGACACTCATAAGAAGTCAGAAACAATAACAAGTCCCCCCAAAAAAAATAAAAATAACAAGTCCCGAGTGGGAAGATAGCTCACCTGCCAACCACAGTGAACTTCCTGTAACCCCCATGCCCAATCTCTGTATATAAGTCCAATCTTTGCTTCCCCTCGGGGTCAGACGGTTTGGACAATAGGTGACATTCTTGACCCACGCGTAATAAAAGGATTGTTTAATCTCCAATATCGGCTGAGTGTTTAAATCTCACATTTTCTGCCATAAGAATAACACATAGGATAATTGCATAATATTGAGAGTCTCATGGTTCGAGGCCACCAGTTGCTTCACAGGAGAAGGATGGACAATCTCCTCCCATGTGACTAAATACCTCTGAACACCCACGGGAGGGTCAGCTATGGGTCAGTTCCGACTTGACAGTACATAACAACAACAACAACAACAAATTGAGAGTCTTGGTCTAGCCAAGTTGACACATATTTTGACAATTCACCTATGTCAGTTGGAAGTCGACTCGCACAGATGAGACGTTGTATGCTGAGTAGAAGACTCCATGGGATTTTCTAAGCAGATCACAGGCTTGTTATCCCTGGTCCCACACGTGGGTTCGAACCACCAACCTTTTGGCTAGTAGTCAAGGGTGCGCAATCATTTGCACCATCCATAGATAAAATGGAGCTCTTGTAAAGAGGGAGAGAAGAGAAAGAGGAAGCGGAAGGGTGGGAAAGGGAGGGAGAAATGGAGAGGAACACTGAGGGTTGAGCTGAGCTGGAAGGGAGGAAGGAGGATGGGGAGGGAAGGGGGAGAGGAGGAAGGGGCGGGTGTGAAGCTGGAGGAAGAGGGAGGCGGCAGGTGAGCGACCAGGAGATGAGCAGGAAGGAAACATTTGAAATTCTCAAAATCCTTGTCATCAAGTCAGAACCGATTCTCAGCTGATCTCTCGCAGCTTTCTGAGTTGTAACTCGCACGGGAGGAGATTGCCTATGTTTCTCTCATGAGCCGTTGGTGGATTCGAACTGCCAAAGAGCTGCAGTCATTGAGATTTCTGGGCAATTCCCTAAGGGCAAGGCCAGAGGAAGAAAGGAACTGGATTCAGAGGAAAGCGGCCTGGGGTCATAATTACAAGACCTTTGGGGTCATTATCCGTCGCGGGTGGAGCTGCTAGCCCAAAGGCCGCTCATCTTTGGAAGTTCAAATCCACCATCCGGTTGGGAGAAAGGTGGGCAGCGTACAGTCTCCAGTCTCAGTTACCAGTTGGAGGCTGGGAGTGGGCGGTGAGTTTGAGTGTGTTATCCTATTCAAAGCAGCACATGCTGTGTTGCGCTTCTAGCGAAAAGATCTTGAGTTCGAATCCACCAACTGCATCTCCTACCACAAAGGATGTACAGGCCTGAAACCCAGTCAATTCCACTGCGGTGGGTTTTCATCCAATTCGCGTTACAAGGTCACCCCCTGGTGGCCTATTGAGAAACGACAGGGAGACCAGGCTGATTCACTTTGGGGGCCTCCCCTTCAAGTTCTCATAGGAAAGCGAGATTCATCAGTTGTATAGCCTCTGTCCTTTCAGCCTCGGGGTCCCCAAGGGTACAGTGCGGTCAATGCTAGCCCAGATTTTCACTGAGAGCCCCTCTTCCTGCGTGGTGCTTCTCATTCACACCAAACTCCACAGGAGGAAACTGAGGTTCAGAGGAGGGAGGCGGGAGGCAGAGGATCCAGGGATCCCACTGTCCAGTCTCAGGCTCGGACAAGCTGGGTCGTCTCCTGGCGGGGGTCCAGTCCCTCCCCATGGATCAGGAAACCTTACTGGGCGGGGCGGGCGGGACCGTGGGTGTCTCTGGCACCCCAAGGTGCCAATTAAATGCTCGTGGCCGTCTGGGGCAAGTGCGAGGGACCGCAGCATGGCCGAGCCGGGGCCAGGGCCAGAGCCCAGCCGCGCGTGGCGGCTGCTCGCGCTGTGCGGGGCCGCTGTGTTCCTGGCCGCGGTGGCAGCCGGTGCAGCCCTGCTGGCCTGGAACCTGGCCGCCTCTGCCAACCGGGGGCATCGCTGCCCTGAGCCCGGAGCCAATGGCACCGTGTCACCAGGGAACCCCCCTGAGAACCCACCCGGGGTCCCCACTGGGGACCCCCTCGAGGTCGAGGAACTGCGGCGACAGGTGGCTGAAGCTGTCCAGCGTCAGGAGGCCCTGGCCCGACAGCTGGAACAGGCCAAGGGTGCCCGCCAGTCACTACAGGAGGCGCTGAGGGCCTGTGAGGGCCGCCAGGTAGGTGGGCAGGGTGTGGGGGGCTCTGGAATAATCAGGATATCAGGGTGAGGAACCTGCATACACAGCTCAAGGCTTCAGATTCAAGCCCCCAACCACCCTGTGCCTCAAGTTTCCCAATTCTTCAACTGAGGGAAGTAATTACAAACTGGGGCAATGGGGTAGGTGTGTTGAAGTCAGTGAGACTGGCTTACGGCATGCTGCACACAGGGGCGCAGGCGACTTGACAGCACATAACAACACAATACAAACAGCACCTAACCCCTTACAACTTCTAAGTCAGTTCATCCTTGAGTTTCCTTTCTGGCCAAGAGGGTTCCCACTATGGTTCCCTACTATTTGGTGGCACAAGCTATTTGCAGTTGGCCACTAACCTAAGCATTGGCTGTTTGATTGCCTTAGAAGAAAGGCCTGGCAATGGCAATCTGCTTCTGTGAAGAGTCCCAGGTCGTTGCCGGGTGCCACTGAGTCAATGACAACTCAGAGTGGCCCCATATGACAGAGGGAAACCACCTCAGAGGCTTTGCTGGGCTAGAGCCTTTACTGCAGTGAGACCTGGTGATGCAGTGGTTAAGCGTTCAGCTGCAGACCAAAACGGTTGGCTGTTTAGAATCCCAGATGCTGAACAGGAGAAAGATACAGCTGTGTCTGCAGCCCCAAAATTATAGCCACGACCCTGTGGGGTAGCTCTGTTCTGTAGCTTTTCTGAGTCAAATTGACTCGATGGCTACATGTTTGGCTCTGGTTTACACAATGGTGTGTGTGTGTGTGTGTGTGTGTGTGTGTGTGTGTGTGTACCGTCAAATCAGATCTGACTGGTACAGGAGGAGACTGCCCCTCCTTCCCCGGCAGAGCATCTGGTGGATTTGAATCGTGCGCCTCTAGGATTGTAGTTGCAGCTCCTTGCCACTAGGCCACCAGAGCTCCCCGGTTTGCACAATCTTTACATAAACAGATCATCATCTGGTAGAGGGGCTGGGTGGGTTTAAACTGCCAAGCTTTCACTAACCAGCCAGGCACTTTACTGGGGTGCCACCGACGTTCCCTTCTGTAAAGATCACAGCCCAGAAAATCCTATGGAGATGGGTTTTGTGCTGTAACACATGGGGTACCCTTGAGTTGGAATCCATTCCAAGGCAGTGAGTTTGAATGGGAGGAAATCCTAGACCCCCAAGCTCACCTGGGCTCGACCTGTGTCCCCCTCCCCCAGGCCGGTGTCCAGCTGCCCTATTTAGGGACTTTCACCACCTGTAATTAGAAGGCTAAAGTTGGTGGTTTTCCCCGACAGGCCCTCCCTTTCCTTCAGCTGGCCGGCCTCAGACTCCCCTTAACCCTTCCCAGCCCCAAGCCTCGCAGAAGTTGTCCCCCTGGAGTCAGTTCCAGCTCATGGTGACCATAAGTGTGCAGAGCAGTACTGTGTGCCAAAGGGTTTTCAAGGCTGTGAGGGGTTTTTTTGGCTTGTAATTGAATACTTAACACTTTGCACTACCCACAGACTCTTGCAAAAAGATGCATAGTCAAAATCCCATTTACAAGTATTCAGTGTCTACCGAGTACCCTGCCGGTAAAGAAGGTAGGCAGCATCTAAGTTTACCATATCAAAATGAGGCTTATTTCTGGGTTCAGTACCTCTGGTAGATTCTCTGAAGAGCCCAGCCCAATTGTTTCACAAAGTGTCCCACAGAGGCAGCCAGCATAAAGCCCAGATTCCCAATTAGTGGCCACAAAATTGCCTTGGGTTGGTTTGAAACCTCCAGGTTGGCAAACTTAAGTTCAAGCTGGAGAATGAACCAGGGAATAACTAACAGTGGAATACGTGTTTCTTGGTGGCTGTGGCGTTGAGGGTGAACCTTGGGGGAAGACATCCCTCCAGGCAGCTGACACCACTTAGCGCCCTGGGTTTCAGGGCTGTTTTTATTTTGTTGTTTTGTACCATCGAGTCAGAACTGATCCACAGCTGATCCTTCAGCAGGTTTTCAGAAGCGGTTAATCGCACGACAGGAGATTGCCTATCCTTCTCCTGTGGAGCCACTGGTGGACTTAAACTGTGTGTTTTTGAGAGTGAGGCACAGCTCTTTGCCACTAGGTCACGGGAGCTCCCTATTTTTGTTTTACAACTGCCAAATTTAAAAACAAACAACAAAAAAAAACCCCACCCAACCCAAACCTCCACAAACACAGCACTGTCAAGTCTGTTTCTGAATCAAGAAAACCCCACTTTTCTTGGTTGTAATCTTAACAGAAACAGATTACTATGTCTTCCTCTGTGATATTACTGGGTGGGTGTGAACCTGTAAATTAGTTTGAGCACAAATTGTTGTGCCACTTAGGGACCTATTTACTACTATAAAATCCAAACAAAAAAAATTCCACTATTGTTGATTTGGTTTTAATGGCAAACCCCCATCAGATTTCAAGGATTGTAATTATGAGAAAAGACTGCACAGCTTTCTTCTGCAAATCAGCTGGTGGATTTGAACTGCTGACCTCTTAGTTGAGGGTCCAACATATAACTGTCTACTAAAGGAAGCTCTGGTAGCTTAGTGGTAAGAATCTGCACTGCAATCTCTAAGGTATGTGGTTCGAATCTGGCAGTCCCTCCGCGGGAGACGCATGAGCAATCTTAAAAACCCGCCGGAGGGTCAGCTATGGGTCAGATTTAACTCCATGGTACACAAAAACAACACCAGCACTAAGGGTCTAAGTTATTTTCTGGGGAAAAATCTTAATCTCCCCCAGAAAGAGCAACGATCAGTTTACTCCAGTCCTCAAATTGTCATCTTTTTCTTGTGCCTATCCGCAGAGCCGGCTTCAGACCCAACTGAAGACAATGAAGATGGAGATGGATGAAGCCAGAGCACAGGGGACCCAAATGGGAAAGGAGAATGGGGTGCTGACAGGTGAGGAGCAGAGCAGGGTAAAAGGGAGCACGCCTCAAAAATCTCCTCGCTATGCAAATTAATGCAAACGCAATGTAAATGACCACAAAAACTTGAAGGGATGCAAACTTGAAGAGCACGCAAAGATCACAAGATCAACGAAAATGTAACAAAGTAAATAAACGGCTCACAAAGTCAACACGAAAATTGTGTGAATATCATGCACATTTAATGTAAATAAAGCTGAGCGCGCAAAATCGTCTGCAGAAAAAAAAACCCCACCAAACCCCAAAACCAAAAACCTCCTCTCCTGCTCCCTCCTGCAGAAGCCCTGATGCGCTGGGAGGAGGCTGCAGCTGAGGCCACCCGGCGCCAGGAGGAGGCGCAGCACCGCGCACGCGCGGCCGAAGCAGAAGGTGGAGCCTGCGCGGCCCGGGAGGCGGCGCTGCGAGAGCGCGTGTGAGTGAGGGGCGGTTCGCGAGCGGCCAATGGCTGTGCAGGGCTGGTGTCTCTGTGCCAATCATCCCGGGGGGCGTGGCCTGGGGAGATGTGTGAGGGGCGCATCCCAGGGAGGGTCCTAGATTAAAAAACCCTGGTGGTAAAGGTGGTCCGGCTCAGGGGAAGGGGTCCACAAGTAGGGCAGGCACTCTGGGAGGCAAGGAATCTTGAAATCTGACATTGATAGGAGTACTGCCAGGAAGGGACAGGGGGAAGGTAGAAATACAAGGAAAAGGGAGTATCTAGGGAGGGGTCACTGCTTTGGAGGGTGGAGCTTCTTAGGAAGAAGCGGATCGATGAGGATTTTAAGTGACAGGTGTTCTCCTAAGTGGTCTGGGTTGAAGGGTGGAGGATCCTGGGGTGAGGTCCTGGGGAGGGAAATGAGGTGAAAGGATCCTTGAAGTGGGGCCAGGGTTGAGAGGCTCAGTAGATGGCGAGTTTTGAGGGGCTCAGGTGTCAGGGGGTGAAGATGGATGAAGCTGCTCGAGGAAGGCAGGGTTTGGAACACCTGAGGTTGGCGGGGGCTGTAGAGGTTGACGGCTAGGAGAAGGGGCAGGCAGGACCACGGAGGTCCCCACGTGGAGCATGGCTGCTGTCTCTGGGGACCGTGGTCCTGATGTTGATCAGCCCCCGCCCCACCCCCACCCCGTTCCCTCCCTCTTTCCGGCAGCAACGCGCTGGAGACGGAGATGGGCCCCCAACGCAGAGAATCACACCCCCACCCTCGCTCAGGGTCCCGGCCGCGGTCCAATCCCCGCTCTCGAGGCCGCCCCAGACCCTCAGGAGGCTGCCGGCGACAGGGGCGACGCGAACGGGGATGACTCTACTCCCGTGCAAACCGGAGTTCTAGGTCAGGAAAGCTGGAGGCATGCTGGCGACACCCCCAGTGACCTCATCAACGCTCAGCTTTGGGCCCAGGACAGAATCTGTACAGAAAAGGGCCTGGGACCAACTTCCTGACCATACTGCTTATTCTACAAATGGAGAAACTGAGACCCACGTAGTCAGCTCAAACTCACTTGGGGCTGGAAATGTCCCTTTGACTTCAGCACCTCTCTCACACTACAGACATGACAACTTGGAGGCAAAACTTCAGCTCCAGAATAACCTGGAAGGGTTACCTCTCGTTTCTGGGTCTCAGTTTACCTTGTCTATAAAATGGGTGATTGGACTCATGTTTAGGAAGCTGGCATAGTATTGACATAAAAGGCTGGCACATGGGAACACAACTCCCCTCTTGCCTGGTGAGGAAAGTCTGAAACTCTGTTTGGTATGAAATGTAAACAACCCAGAGGCAGGTTTTTCCAACTATACCACAAGGAAGAGGGCTTATGCTTGGGATACAG
The DNA here is from genome assembly GCF_000299155.1 of Elephantulus edwardii. Lineage (NCBI taxonomy): Eukaryota > Metazoa > Chordata > Mammalia > Macroscelidea > Macroscelididae > Elephantulus > Elephantulus edwardii. The sequence goes on from NW_006399976.1 coordinate 803,370, forward strand.
GGGTAGTTCAGTATTTGGAAGCCAGTTAATATAATCCACCATATTTATGGGTCAAAGATCAGTTTTGGGGGGAAAAAACCGACCAAAATCAGGGCCAAGGCAAGGTATTTCATATGATTCAGGCAGGAGGTACTGGCCAATACAGTTAAACTATTATCACAGAACAGATTCTAACTCACAGCAGCCCACAAGACACAGTTGCTCAGCCCTGCAGATGTCCAAGAGCGTAATCTGTAAGGGAGAAAACGGCCACATCTTTTGTCCCCCAAAGAGCTGATGGTGAGTTCAAACTACTGACCAGCAGACCAGCTGATCTTTCATTTTGCAGCTGAATTGCTTAACCACTGTGCCACCAGGGCTCCTGGCCAATACAATTAGGCAAGGGGGGAAAGTGAATATTTTTTTAAAAAGGAATATAATTTTACACACCAAATCATATAAAAGTGTAAAAAACTGTTAAAATAGCTGCAAATATATGTAGGTCCATTTCATAACACTTTTTGTCCTGTTTTAATTATTACTTTATACTGGTTTACTTACAAAGTTTGAATACACTGTTTTTCACACCAGCTCTTTCTCACTTCCTTCACTACCACCCCCAATCAAATTGTGCAACCCTATGATTAACCCCCAATTTCACATAAGTTCTAAAAACTTGGAATGGCAGGACAAAGAATTCCTGGATATCCTACTTCCAGATTCCTAAAATGTTAATATTTTACTACCGCTGCTTTATCCTCTCTTCACACACACACA
>NW_006399976.1:804225-806178 GCF_000299155.1 Elephantulus edwardii
GAATCTTCCTCCAATCCTGATGCCCAGCCTCCCTAAATGGTGAAGCACTCAGCAGATAACCAAAAGGTGAGCATTCCAAATTCATCAGCTTTTCTGTAGGAGAAAAGATCAAGTGAGATCTGGGCCTATAAAGATTTTCGACCTCTGGGACTCTATGGGGAAGTTCTACTTGATCCTATAGGGCTGCTTATGTGTTATTAACCATTTGCCCAACGCATAAGCACTCAATTGTTGACTGCAAGGTTGGAGGTTCAAGTCTATTCAGAAATACCCCAGAAAAAAGGCTGGATGATTTACTTCTAAAAAATCAGCCATTACAAACACCATGGGCAGTTTACTCTGATATATGTGAGGTCACCAGGAGTCAAAACTGACAGCAGCTGGATATGTTCAGATTTAACGGAAGAGTTACAGCAATGAGCAGTGCTGAGTGTTTAACTTCTGGAAAAGACATTGTCCCCTCTCCTCCTGGTAGGACTCTGAAAATCAGGAAGCTAACGCTGATAAAACACTGTTATCTAATCTCCAGACCATAATCAGATTTTAACAACTGTCCCGATAACGTCCTTTATAACAAAAGAGTATCCTGTCTGACACTTCACATTTGACAATCTCTACTTTCTGAAATCTGGAACATTCATCAGTCTCTCATTGCCTTTTTGACATCAGCTTTGTGTTTTGTTTTGTTTTTAAGCCCAGGCCAGTTAGTTTATGGAGTTCTTCAGTCATGGTTTGTCTCATGTTTTCCTCATGGTTAAGCTTGGCAGGAATGTCCTAGAAATGACTCAAGGCAAAATGTCATTTACTGATGTGATGGTCTGACTTTATATATGTGGAAAATTCCAGACAATTGACAGAAACTTACCTACCTATAAACTGTCTGCTAGAAAATCCTCGAGAGGAAGCAAGGAGCTTGTTTCAGGTGGCTTTTTTTATACTCAAGAAGAAACTAATTTCTTTTTACACCCTTTCAAATTAATAATTGAAAATAATCTGTAGAAAAATAGAGAAAGGACAGAAATGTAAAAAAAGCACTTAGCCTCATTCATAGAAAAGAAATGCAGATGGAAAGTTAAATGTGGCTTGGAGCCCCACGACTAGGGTCCTGAGTCACTTTCTGAATCTGGAAGAAAACATCTCTATCTATGGCTCGACTTCCCCCAAACAATAGACAGGCTGAAAAGATGAATAATAGCTCCTGGAGGCACACATTCTTTGGAATGTTCAACCACATAAAGTCAAAAGGGCAGCTTTTGCTCAGGGATAAAGCTCAGAAAGTGAGGTCTGTACTGGGGGTGCACTGCTAACCCAAAGCCAGCACTCCACCTGCTGCTCTGTGAGAGAAAAATGGGCAGTCTCCTCCTATGCAATTTACAGCTTCAGAAAACCCACTGGACAGTCAGCTAAGAATCTGTTCTAACTCTCAGAAGGAGGAATAGGACAGGAGGAGGAAGGGGAAGAATGTGGTTATGTGGAGGGTATTGTAATTAATCCCATAATACTCTATGTAGATGAATGGTAAAATGGAAAATTAATTTGCTTTGTAAACTTTCACTCAATGATAATAAAAAGACAGTAAAATGTGATTCCACTTCCCATCTATAAGTTTCAAAAAGATGACAACAGGATCAAAACCAAAAAACACTTAATACACTATGTTGGCACTGTTGTGGCAAAACAGACATTCCCCTCACAGTGCTGGTGGGACTGATTGTTGGCATAGCCACTTAATAGGGTAATTAATAAAAAACTATAAAAATTTTAAACATACATAACACATACCCTCCGGCCTTTAAATACCCTATTAAATGCCTTCAAATCAGGATTGGAGGAAGACTCGTCAACAATCTGGGTTATGCGGATGACACAACACTGCTTGCTGAAACTGAGGAGGACTTGAAGCACTTGCAGATTATTGATGAATCTTCCTCCAATCCTGATGCCCAGCCTCCC
>NW_006399976.1:806398-809919 GCF_000299155.1 Elephantulus edwardii
CTTTGCATAGTCAATGAAACACAGATAGACATTCCTCTGGTATTCCCTGCTTTCAACCAAGATCCATTTAACATTAGTTACAATATCCCTAGTACCACAACCTCTTCTAATCCCAGCCTGCACTTCTGATCTATCCCACTTGAATTTCAAAACCATCTCAGGAACAAGTTTGAGGCCTTGAACACTAATGAGCGAAGACCAGGTGACTTGTGGGAGGATATCAAGAATATCATCCAGGAAGGATGGAAAAGGTCATTACAAAGACAGAGGAGGAAGAAAAGACCAAAATGGATGTCAGAAGAGACTCTGATTACTGCACTAGAGTGCTGAGAAGCCAAAGCAGAGGGAAGAAATCAAGTTATTAAGGAGCTGAACAGAAGATTTCAAAAGGCAATGTGGGAAGACAAAGTAAAGTATTATAATGAAAATATGCAAAGAGCTGGAGTCAGAAAATCAAAAGTGCTGAACTAGTTCAGTATTTCTTAAGCTCAAGGAAATGAAGAACAAATTCAAGCCCTGAGTTGCAATACTTAAGGATGCTTTGTGCAGAATATGAAATTAGCCACAAAGTAGTAAAAGAAGATGGAAAGGGTATACAGAGTCATTGTACCAAAAGGAATTGGTGGACACAGAAGAATTTCATGAAACAACATATGAGCAAGAGACTGTGGTGATGGGGAAGAAGTTCAAGCTGCTCAGAAAGAACTGACAAAAAAAAGTCCCCAGGAATTGATGCTATACCAATTGATATATTTCAACAAACATATGTGCCCTAGATGTGCTCACCAAGTTGTGACAAGAAATCTGGAGGACAACAACCTGGCCAACTGACTGGAAGAGATCTATATTTGTTCCCATCCCAAACAAAGGTGATCCAACGGTGTGTGGAAATTACAGAACAAAATCATTAATATCACATGCAAGCAAGATTCTACTGAAGATTATCCAAAAATGACTGGAATAGCACAATGTTATGGTTAAGTTCTTAATTTTGACAAGTAGAATTATTTGTTGTTCCTGGGTGGCCAACTAGTTTTATGATCATCTGCTTATCTAAAGGTGAGCATTTTTAACTCACCCAGTGGTGCTGCAGAAGAGATTCCTGGCCTGTGCTTCCATGAAGATTAGCTTTTCCTTTCATAAAGATTATCCTCAAGAGAATCCTATGGAACAGCCCTGCTCTGTCCCCCACGAGGTAACTGTGAACTGACATTGGCTCATCAACAACTTTGGGGGAAGCTTGTTGTTGTTAAGTGCGGGGGAGTCGTAGGCTATTCATAGCGACCCTATGAACAAAAGTCCTCAACGCTTGTGTGACTTTCATCCTCTCTTCAGATTCATAGGGTTTCCAGAGGCAAGCTATTACGGAATGGATGCCACTCCGGCTTCCAAAAAAAGACGTAGAGTAGAATATCATATAACTGTTAAATATGCTAAGGCAGATCTCCAAGGACATGGTAATATAAAAAGAAAGTAAAGCAACACTTTTTTAACTGAGGGAAGCGCTTTCTGTGCAAATGTTATGGAAAAACGCTTAGAGCTGTGATTTTTGGAGGGGACCAAAAATGGAGCCTGGTGGGGGAGGTAGTCTCATATTCCTCTTTATACCCTTTATATCTTTGCTTTTTTTAAAAAAATATATATATGTGCATGTATTGCCTTTTAAAACATTAAACTTGGCCCACTGTGCTGCGCCTACCCCTAGCTGTGATGTTCCGTGCTCCCAGCACCCAGAGCCCCATGGGCGCGCTGATGGAGCGGACATGGGCAGAGAGATATAGGGACAGAGGGGCCAGGCTTGGACTTGGGCTGCTGCTCCTCACGCTGCTCCTCCCCATGTAGATTTATTCAAATAATACAAGTGCCATGCCACAATCGAGTAATTCCTCCCAGTGCTTGCTGAAACTGGGGAGGACCTGAAATGCTTTCTGCAGAGGGTCAAGGACTGCAGCCGTCAGTATGGATTGAGGCTCAATGTCAAGATGACAAGGATTCTCACCACTGGACCAACTGGCAGCATCAGGATGGATGGTGAAGAGACTGAGATTGTTAACAACTTTAGTCTGCTTGGCTCCATGGTCAACACTCTTGGCACCAGAGGCCAGGAAATAAAAAAATGTATTGCAATGGGAAAGTCTGCTGTTAGGGACCTCTCCAAAGTACTGAAGAGCAATGGAGACTAAGGTGCATCTGATACAGGCTATGGTCTTTGCAATCACTTGTTATGCATCAGAGAGTTGGACAGTGACTAGGGAGGATAGAAGGAGAATTGATGCCTTTGGGCTTTGGTGCTGGAGAAGAGTATTGAGGGTACCATGGACTGCCAAGAAAACAGATTCATCCTAGAGAGGTTTAAACCAGGCTGCTCCTTGGAGGCAAGGATTCTGGGGCTTCGTCTGACATATTTTGAACATGTTGTAAGGAGGGACAGGTCCTTGGAGAGGCACATCATGCTTGGAAGGGTGGAGGGACAGCGCAAGAGGGGAAGACCCTCTATGAGGTGGATTGATTCAGTGACTGGGTTAATCGGGATGGGTGTGTCAGAGGCAGTGCGATTGGCACAGGATAGAGCAGGGTTTAGGGCTGTTGTACATAGGGTCAGTATGAGTCGCAAGCGACTCGACAGCACATAACAACAACATACCTCGGGTGCCACACAGTCACACAACACCACCGCTAAGGGTCCCCCGCAGGGCCCAGCCAGTCTCCTTGTGGTCTCCTTCTCCTTTCTACATCTCTGCTGTTAAGAGACTCGTCTCTACCTCCCCATCTTCTCAATTGAATCCAACTGGTGCCTAGAACTCCGGTGTGAAGAGGAAAAACCAGAGCTCCATCAAATCTACTGATTCCACACCTTATTTTATTGACCCAGAAAATGTTGAGAATCTCTGATTTTGCTGATTTGAAGACACTGAAGAGCTTGACAAGATGATGAATGCCAGGATCGTATGTGGTGGAGTTTCTGTGCCAGATAAAGAGTAACACGTCCACTAGTCTAGAGATGATTTCCTTAAACAGAGCCTAGGAAATCTAGACACTTACAACTACTTAAAAAAATAAAGAATATTTTATCTAGAAATAAAAGATGGGGTGTGGAATAGTGATTCCACATTTAATTTTGTTCATTGAATCTATGTAAGGCTATAAAATGATTAGGTAATATTAAAAACTTCCAGGGACCTCTGGTGGCCTAGTGGCGAGAAGCTGCACTGCAATCCTAGAGGTACATGGTTCGAATCCACCAGATGCTCTGCTGGAGAAGGAGGGGCAATCTCCTCCTGTACCTGTTAGATCCGATTTGATAGTACACACACACACACACAAATATAAATAAATTTTAAAAATTAAATAAAAGCTTCCATGGTTCTATTTATATGTACATTAGAAAGAACTGCCAGATGTTTCTGTAAATCCTCCATGTGTTGTTTTAGCATTACTAACTTAATGCTGTTAAGCTCTAGAGAATGTTTTCCATTGTTATGCTATCACTATTTTCTTGGGAACTGAACTCTTCTTTCATG
>NW_006399976.1:810604-815358 GCF_000299155.1 Elephantulus edwardii
AAAAAAATAACACCAAAAGTTAAAAAAAGAAAACAAAAGAATTTGGGAAATGATTAATGGAAGCTAATCTTCATTAAATCCACAGACTTTTATGCCCTTTGTAAATACTTTTAAAAAAAATTATGAATCAGAATAGTCACATTTGAAACACTTTGTGTACTAGTCAATATTTTTAGATTGTTAGAATCTAGTGGTCTTAAGGTGGGCTTGATTATGGGAAGTAAATCTTTTACAACCGCCTTGATGCACAGAAACTTTTTTAAAGTACACTTGATGAAGTCTTTTGTTTGCATGGTTGCTCACTGATGCTTAGATGTTCCAATTATCTAATATGAACACAGTTGTTCTGACAACCAAAGTCATTTCCCCACCATGATTAGAAACCTCCATATGGAAACAACCAGATCCAACAAATCTCAAGCTACTGTGTGTGTGTGTGAATGAACACTTCCTTTTGCTTCATATCTGAATGCTGTACATCTGTTTGGATTATATATTGTGTTTGTGTATTTATGCTTTAATTCATAGTAACTTCTCATGTTACGGAATTGATTTGCATTGAACACAAACTGTAAATAAATGGCTGAAAGTGAAAACAAAACAAAACAAACTTTCTTAATGAAAATAACTAAGAGGCTGTGTTTAGTATTCATCAGGTTTTTAAAGGCCAGTTATTTAGGAATTAAATACTTCCTAGTCTGTATTAATCAGTCTTTTTAAATTTTTATTTATTTTTTAGTGTGTGTGTGTGTGTGTGTGTGTGTAGCGTCAAACTGGATCTGACTGGTGCAGGAGGAGATTGTCCCTCCTTCTTCAGCAGAGCATCTGGTGGATTCGAATCATGCACCTCTGGGATTGCATTGCAGCTTCTTGCCACTAGGCCACCAGAGCTCCCTCGTCCTAATCAGTCTTAACTAAGGTGTGTCTGATTCAGATCAGTCTTTCCGATCACTTGCTGTGTGGGGATGACAGAAAAAGAATTGACGCCTTTGAGCTGTGATGTTGGAGAAGAACACTGAGCATCCCATGGACGGCCAAGAGAATGAACAGATATGTCTTAGAGAGGGTGCAGCTGGAGTGCTCTTTGGAGGCAAGAATGATGAGGTTTTGCCTCACATACTTTGGACATGTTGCTAGGAGGTGCTATACCTTGGAGAAGGATATGATGCTGGGAAGGGTGGAGGGTTGGCGAAGGAGAGGAAGACCCTCAACCAGGTAGATTGACTCGGTGACTGTTGCTACATGCTCTTGTGTGTCAGGAAGTGTGAGGATGGCGCAGGATAGAACAGGGTTCAGATCTTTTGTTCTAGGGTAGCTATCATGCAAGATTGGATGGGACCTAACAACAACAACAAGAGGCTGTTTGTCCATCCTGCCAGTTTGTGGTGACTTGCCTGTTGCTGTGACAATAACAGTCTCTCAAGTGGGAGCAGGCTCACCCCTGGTGAACCAGCTTCAACAGAGCTTCCAGGATAAGACAGACTAGGAGGAAAGGCCTGGCATTCCACTCTGAAAACCAGTCACTATGGATCACAACAGAGCAGTGTCTGATAGGCTTGCTTTGGACCTATCCAGAGGTATCAGTTGCTGAAGGAGGACACCGTGTCTGGTGAAGCAGAAGGTCAATGAGAGGATGGAGGACTGGGGCAGCAGCTGGCATGGTAGATTTAAACATGCCAGCAATTGTGAGGATGACCCCTGACCAGGCAACGTTGTCTTACACGGGTTGAATATTGTACATGTGTCTTCAGATGCATGACAACTAACAAGAGGGGGTGGAGGGAAGGCAGTGGGAGTTTTCAGAAACTCCCCTCTCCTAGTCGTGCTAGTTACCCCTTCTCCACCAGGGCCTTCACCTAAGAGGGCGCCCACCTGGAGGAAGACAAAAGACCAGGGTCCAGAGAGAAAGGATGAGTGAGAAATCTGGCCACTGTCTCATCGTAGCCACCAGGGGTCACCCTTCCCTGAACGGGCAGCTGCTGCCTGCAGATGGCGGAGAGACACCCACCCAATCTCTATCATAATTCAGAATCAACTAGGAACCAGTTCCTTCTTCTGGACTTACAGAGCCATGCCTGTGGCTAAGAAAAGGTTACAGGAGCCACCCCACTACAGGCCTGTGGGGTCTAGGGGCTGATCTGTGCAAAAGGCCAGGCTAGCATAGGAAATGGGTCTTGTATCATTATTACCGTCATTAATGTGCTGGTTTATTCCTTTAGCTTAGTTTTGGCCCTACCCAACCACACCCCTGAAAATCAGTGCTGGGATGGAGGGTACTGGAGAGCCATAGCAGGTGTGTGAGCGGATCTGATGTCAGAGTTGAGAATGAATGGAATGAGGGCAAAGGTTGGCGACTCCAGGGCCCCAGGAAGATTCCGAGCAAATGTGGGGTCTCCACAAGGTCAGCCTCTGGCTCCTCCTGTCTCTTTCTCAGTCTCTGCCTGGCTAATTTTCTAGGTCCATTTCTCCGTGGTTTCTCTAGTTCTACCCTGGCTGCCCCGTTCATGGTCACCCAATGGCTCTCTTCCTGGCCAGGATAGAGGGGCAGGGGACAGGGATGAGGAGGTCCAGAGCCACCATGAGGCTGGACACCTAGGACAGCAGCAGTCTGGCGCCTTCAGCTACCTCCCACCCCTACCTGGTGGCAAGAAAATAGACCCATTTTTTTTTTCAGTCAGGAACACAGAGGTCCAAAGAAGACAGGCTGCCTCTATTAAGGATTCTTTTTGCTTCCTCTTTCACTTCTAGAAACATAAAACTTAATTTTCCTTCAATTTCAGAAAAATACAATTCTGGTACAAAAAAAGCAGACAGTTCTCTGAATGTCACTAGATTTCTTTACCACCAAAAATAACACTTCCTTAAACATTTTCTGAAAATTCCATGAGATTTCTTTCAAGATCTAGCTGCATGGGCTGCAGTTTCTGCATTCAGGTAGTGACAGTCAGTTCCTTTCTGGCAGTTTTTCCCCTCTTTGATCAAAGAAAAAATTAAATGGATTTTTTCTTATTTTAAAAAAAAGTTTAATAAGTGAGGCCTGATATTGAGATGACACTTCAAAGGGATTCACGCACCGTATTTCCTGTGAACATGACAAATAGTTTTCAGGAAAAAACTGAATGTGCATCAGGAGGATGGAGGGGGCTGGGGCCAACACGTTTCACCTCACGTGAATCCTCACTTACTCCTAACTTCTGGAATGATCTGGCTGGAGCCATGGACACAATGTTTACAGAAAGCCTGATTTCAATCAGTGTTGGCAAGCTGTTCATTTCCTTGGAAGACAAATTGGTGCTAGTTGGCACTCAGCAATTTTACTTCTGTGGATTTGATTTCAAATCTTGTTTTAGTCATAGAAATGAGAACAAAACCTTGGAACATAAAATACTCATCAATAGAAAACTTCATAACAACTTAATAACTTCATAACAAGCTAAAAGTATCACCAGAAAGGAGCTCTGGTGGCCTAGTGGCCACCAGATTGTGCTGCAATCCCGAAGGTACGTGGTTAAAATCCACCAGATGCTTTGCTGGAGAAGGAGGAGCAATCTCTTCCCGTGCTAGTCAGATCCAACTCAACAGATATCAACAGATCTTTCTTAAATGTTGATAGAGCCCAAAAGAGCAAACTTCAGCATTATCTCTTCTGTTAAAAAAAAAATCTAGCTCATAAACGACCCCACACCCACTGCTGTTGAGTTGATTCCTGGTCATGGAAACTCTCCGTTGGTGTCCAAGGCTGGAATCTGTGCAGAAGGAGACAGCCCATCTCCTCCTTCAGCTGTTGGGTTCACAGGGTTAAGCTTTCACTTAGCAACCCAAAGCACTTTGAGCTACGCCACCAGGGCTCCTTAACTAGTATTAAAGAGGGGGGAAAGTTATTTTAAAAAACAGAACGATGCAAATCCAACATGTAAGACTGACTCGCCAAAAAAGAAACAGAATAAAGTTTTTAAGCATGAAACCAACTATTTTTATTTTATTTCTGTATATATTTCAGCCTTTGGTTTTTAGACTCTCAACAGTTGCTCGAAATTATTGCATATCAGTATGAACTGGTCTCTCAAAAAAAATCACAAACCACCACAAAAAAAAATCAAACAAAACAACAACAACAAAAACCCAAACAACACAGGGAGCGCTGGTGGCCTAGTGGCAAGAAGCTGAGCTGCAATCCTGAAGGCATGTAGTTCAAATTCACCAGATGCTCCACTAGGGAAGGAGAGGCAATCTCCTCCTGGGCCAGTGGGATCTGATTCAACCATACACAACATGAAAGAAAGAAAAAACCCAACAATTCATCACGCCATCCTTAGGATTTCCTCGGCCACCGTTTAAGCTCCAAATTGCTGTTGAGTTGGAAGCCCTTCTTAACTGATCCTTTTAGGAGCCATAAACCCTATCAGAGGCGATCGCTCATTTTTCTCCCTAGGAGCAGCTGGTAGATTCAAACCGCTTGCCTTTGGCTTGCCAGAGAAATTCCTGGCTAGACCACAGAAGCTGATCTAGGGCAGCCTTTTGGGTTTTATGAGCCCATGATTGCCTTTCTTTTTGCCTTGTCAACATGCTTCGTACTCACACACACATTTAAACCTTCAACATATCATGCAGAATAGTGTTTTACTTTATTAGAATAGTGTTGTTGTGTGTCAGGGCTGAACCATAGGGTCCCTCCAGCGGGTTTTCAGAAGTAGTAAATCATAAGGGATGAGACTGACCATCTTTCTCCCATGGAGCAGCTAGTGGATTTGAAC
>NW_006399976.1:815506-817397 GCF_000299155.1 Elephantulus edwardii
CTAAGTCTCTGTAAACCTTCATTAGAATAAATTTTTAAAAATATTCAGGAAAATGAATGGAAATCCAAAATCTCTGTAAATGTTCATTGAAATTAATAAAAAAATTTCCATAAAAAAAATCACAAACTGAATGGCTGACACAAGACAAATTCCTTATTTCCCAGTTCTGGAGGCCAGAAATCTGAAGTGATGGCATTAGTGTGTTGATTCCTCCTGGAGCCTCCAGAAGAATCTGTTCCAAGACTCTTCACTAGCTCCTGATGCAAGTTAGAGATTACACATAACAACAACAGTAGTCGTAGATTGAAAAGGTATGGAGACAGGACACACCCCTGACGCACTCCTTTCCTGATTTTGCACGATGCAGTGTGTCCTTACTCTGCTCTAAGAACTGCCTCCTGGTCCAAGTACAGGTTTCTCATGAGCACAATCAGGTGTTCTGAGATTTCCATTCTTCTCAAGGTCAGCCACAATTTGTTGTGAATCCACACAGTCAAATACCTTTGCATAGTCAATGGAATATAGATAGACATTCCTCTGGTACAATTTGCTTTCAGCCAATATCCTTCTGACATTAGCAATAATGTCTCTAGTGCCACAACATCTTCTAAATTCAGCTTGTATTTCTAGTGGTTCTCTGTTGATAGACTGTTCTAGTTACTTTTGGATAATCTTCAGCAGGATTTTGCTTATATGTGATATTCGTGATATTGTTCCGTAACTTCCTCACTCTATCCAGTCACTTTTTTTTTTTGGAATGGGAATAAATATTGATGTCTTCCAGTCAGTTGACAAGGTAATTGTCCTCCAGATTTCTTGACACAGCCTGATGAGCACATCCAGGGCAGCATCTGTTGAAATATGTCAATTGGTATACCATCAATTCCTGGCACCTTGTTCTTTGCCAAGTCCTTCAGAGCAGTCTGAACTACTTCCTGCATCACCATCGGCTCTTGATCATATGTAGTTTCATGAAATTCTACTGTGTCAACCAATTTTATTTTATTTATTTTTTTTGGTACAATGACTGTATAATCCTTCCATCTTCTTTTAACACTTCCTGGATCATTCAATATTCTGCCCACAGTGTCCATAAGCATTGCAACTTGAAGCTTGAATTTGTCCTTTAGTTCCTTCAGCTTAAGAAATGCTGAGCCAGTTCAGCCCTTTTAGTATTCCAACTCCAGCTCTTTGCACATTTTATTGCAATACTTTGTCTTTCTGAGCCCTTTGAAATCTTCTGCTCATTTCCCTAACTTCCTTCTTTCTTCCCTTTCTTTTGGCTTCTCAGTGCTCTAGTGCAATATTTAGAGTCTCTTCTGATATCTGTCTTGGTCTTTTCTTCCTCCCCTATCTTTGTAATGACCTTTTGTATTCTTCCTGGATGATATTCTTGATATCCTCCCACAGCTCATCTGGTCTTCATTCATTAATGTTCAGGGCCTCAAATCTGTTCCTGAGATGGCGAACAGATCATTCCGGGGGTGGGGGTGGGCTTTATGAGGAGGAATGTGGCATCAGAATTGAAGGAAGAGTCATCAACAATCTGCAATATGCAGATAACACAAACTTGCATACAGAAACTGAAGAAGGCCTGAAGCGCTTGCTGCAGAAAGTCAAGGACTGCAGCTTTCAATATGGATTGAAGCTCAACATCAAGAAAACAAAAATTCCCACTACTGAGCCAGTTGGCAGCACCATAATAGATGGAGAACAGATTGAGGTTGTTAACAATTTCAGCTTGCTCAGCTCCACAATCAACACTCTTGGCATTGTTGTTGTTGTTATGTGCCGTCAAGTCGTTTGTGACTCATAGCGAACCTATGCACAACAGCCCTAAACCCTGCTCTATCCTGTGCCAATCGAACTGCCTCTGACACACCCATCCCGA
>NW_006399976.1:817862-833170 GCF_000299155.1 Elephantulus edwardii
CCTGGCTGCTGGTGCCAAGAGTGTTGACTGTGGAGCCGAGCAAACTGAAGCTGTGAACAATCTCAATCTCTTCTTGGCACTAGCAGTCAGGAAATCAAAAGACGAATTGCACTGGGAAAAATCTGCTGTCAGAGATCTCTCCAGAGTACTGAAGAGTAACAATGTCAGTCTAAAGCCTAAGGTACACCTGATCGAGGCCATGGTCTTCACAATTATTTGCAATGCATCAGAGATCTACACAATGATTAAAGATGACAGAAAAAGAAGAAATGATGCCTTTGAATTATGGGGCTAGAGAAAAGTATTGAACATGCCATGGATCACCCAGAAAACAAACAGGTCTGTCCTAGAGAGGATGAAACCAAGTTTCTCCTAGGAGGCAAGGATTTTGAAGTTCCAGCTCATATATTTTGGGCACGTGGCTAAAAGGGAGCAGTCCTTGGAGAAGGACATTGTGCTCAGAAGGGTGGAGTGATAACACAGGAGAGGAAGACCCTGAATGAGATGGATTGACACAGTAACTGGAGTAATGGGGGTAGGTGTGTCAGAGTCAGTGAGACTGGCTCAGAACAATGCAGGTTTCAGAGCTGCTGTACATAGCTGAATCTCAGGTGACTAGATGGCACGTAACAACAACACAGTAGTTGTGGATTACCACAATGTCTGCCTCCATCTTAACATGATCACACATTCTCCGTCTCTCTCTCTCTGTATATGTCTTCTTTTCTTTTCTAAGGAAAGTATTCATGTTGGTTTGGGAGCCGTGGTGGTGGTGATAGTTAAATGCTCAGTTTAACACTCAGCTGGTTGCTGTCAGAAAGGCCAGTTATTTGAACCTGCTCAGAAGCTCAAGAAGAGAGCTTCTTGAAAATTTGCTTCTGTAAAGAAAACTCTATGTGCCAGTTATATTCTGTCACTAAACAATTCAATCGAACTGCACCACCAACAGCCTATTTATTGGCTTAGGACCTGCCTTACTCCAATAGCATTACATTACATTACTCCAATAGTGCATTACATATTGTGCTACTAACCAAAAGGTCAGCTGTTCCAATCCACCCGCTGCTCTTGGAGAGGAATATAGTCAGCTTCCACCCCTAAAGATTTCCCTCAAAACTCTAATGCAGGGTCAGTAGGAGTCAGAAGTTACTCACTAGCAGTAGGTATATGGAATACTGCACAGTGACTGTCACAGTGGGCAGGTATGCCAGACAGTAAGGAGGCGAGGTAGGTCCAGGTTCAGAGCTGCTGTTCATAGGGTAGCTATGAATTGTGGTCAACTCGATATAATCTAACAACTCCAGCACAGCCTCATGTTAGTCTGACTGACGACACCTTCAAAGACCCTCTTTCCCAATAAGCTCACAGCCACAGGTCTCCAGGTTAGGATTTCAACATAGAAGTTTATGTTAACTTAGACTTCAACAAGAATTTTAGAGTGATGCATTTCAACTAATAACAAATGGACAGGATCTTAAGAACATCTCAAGACTAGTACACCTCCAGAGTTTGCCCAGGCAGAGCCCTGCCCAAGTTCCTCTGATGGACTCCAGCCACCACGGCTCTCTGGCTCTCTGTCATGCCCCCCCCTTTAACTGGTACTTCCAGGCTGGGCCTCTCCCCTGGTAATAAATTACAAACCCTCCATTTATTACGGCTGGGCACCATGAAGAGCTTCACAAGCAGCCACACTGCCTCTATTTTAGGCAAGATCCCTAAACCCTGCCCAAGGTCACCAGGTGGTGGGTGGGGAGCACAGTGGAGCTTCACACCAGCTGTCTTCAGCTCCCCATCTGCAGATCTTCCCCGTACCCACCCTGCTCTGGGGGCTCTGGGTGGGCCTGGCCAACCAGGATCAACAGTTGGTTGGGCAGCAGCTACAACCCCCTCAGACCCTCCTCCCCCTCCTCCCTTGAGCCGTCAAGGGTCTGGAATCAGGAATCAGAAATCACCCTGGGCAGCTACGGAGGTCAAAGGTGCCATAGTGGTTTCCTGTCTCCCCCTGGGAACTTCCTCCTTTCCAACTCAATGACCCTCCTCCAGCCTCCGCTTTTTGGAGCACCACTGGGGGACCTCTCAACTCTCAGCTAGGCCTCCACTGCACCACTCAAGCTAATGGAGGGGGAGCCCCATGCCCTGGCCTTCACCCTATTGGGTCTCCCACAGTGATTGCATTATTGTCATTCAGGGTCCAAAAATTGCATCAAGTCATCCAGGGTCCAAACCCCTCCCCAATCCTATATGTTGTTCCTAGCCCAGCCCTGAGCCCCAGGACTAGGAGTGTCTATATCAGGCCTGTGTCTCCAAATACTGGAGTCATTAAGCGTTAAATCTGGCATGATGGGTTTTAGAGGGTCATGGTGTCACTCAGCACAGAGCAGAAAACCCCACGGAGGCTCTAGGGCTGGAGGTAGGGGACACACCCTGAGTCCTTTGCTCCTTATGTTCTGAAATCCCCTTCAAACCTGTAGGGGCACCACATAGTATCACTGGGAAATTCCACAGTGGAGATTCAGGAAGTGAGGCCCCCAACCAGCGTCACTTCTTCTAATCTCACCGAGCCCCCCACTCAGGCCTCTCAGTGGTAATGATAGAAATAATGACAGCAAAGACTAATGGTTGCAGCCAATTCTTTCTCTTGAGCTTCACCACAGCCCTGTATCTTGCAGCAGGGAAACTGAGGCATAGAGTGGGGAAGCTTGTTCACATTCAGGCTGAGCTCCAAGTCCCCTCCCGAAGCACTTAGCAAGCACGGACACTGAGCAGGTGACAGAGTCTGAGGAACCCAGCCCTCCCTTCATGTCCAAGCTCTCAGCAGGAGTCCCCCAGTGCGATTGCAGAGCACCCACTGTGTACCCCCAGCTCTGGGCAGAGCCTTGCCCTAAATTTTATCTCCTTTAACCTTGTTGTGAAATAGCTACACAGTCAACCAACCTGCAGGGATTAAATCCAGATCTGTGACCCGTGAGAACCAAGGTTAGTGGTTTCTCCTTCCTGTTCACAAGATAAACAGTAACAAGCCTGGACCAGCTGTCATCAATTCAACCTCCAAATCCTGGCCAACCCTCCTGTGTCAGATTAGAACTGCGCTTCTCCTGGTTTCCAGTAGCTGACTTTCCAGCAACAGATCACCAGACCTTTCTTCTGAGGTAATTTTGGGTGGACTTGAACCTCCAACCTTTCCTTTAGCAGCCAGAGTCTGAACTATTTATGGCGAGCAGTGAACTCTTGGACTCCAACAAGGTCATTCTTATTGTGTACCGTGGAGTTGGAACCGACGCAGAGCTGACCCTCGGGTGGGTTTTCAGAGGCAGTTAATTGCACTGGAGGAGATTGCCCACCCTTCTCCCACAGAACAGCTGGTGGATTTGAACCTCTTACCTTCGTTATTGCAGGGCAGCTTTTTGCCACGAGGCCACCAGAGCTCCCTCCAACAAGGCTGGGCCTGTGGGATCGGACACACGTTTTCCTGAGAACAGTGTCATAGAGCAGGGGCAGGAGGAGAAACTGAGGCCCGAGGAGGCAGGCCCCTCCTCTCCAGCTACGCCTGCCCCCCTTGCCAGGCCGGGTGGGAGTGTTGTGATAACCCGCAGCCCCCGTTTCCTCCTGGCCAGGAAGGAGCCAGGCAGAGGAAGTATTAAAAGGAGTAATATAAACACTCCCCCAGTGACCAGTGTCCAGCAGGAGCCGCCGCCTTGCCCAGAGGAGCCCAGTCAGCCGAGGGGCACACATGGTGCTGGCCATGGAGCGCGGGAGCCCGTACACGCGGCCGCTGCACAAGTCGGTGGGGAACGAGCACAGCTGCTGGTACTACCTGCGCTACTTCTTCCTCTTCGTCTCGCTCATCCAGTTCCTCATCATCCTGGGCCTGGTGCTCTTCATGGTGTACGGCAACGTGCACAGCGGCACCGAGTCCAACCTGCAGGCCACCGAGCGCCGCGCTGACAGCCTCTACGGCCAGGTCATGGGGCTCTCGGCCACCAAGACCAACCTGACCAAGGAGCTCAACCTCACCGCCAAGGTCAGGGACTCCATCATGCAGTCGCTGCTGAGCGCGCGTGGGGAGCTGAACCGTATCAACGCCAGCTTCCGCCAGTGCCAGGCCGAGCGGGTAAGCAGGGCTGCGCCCGGGGATCCCGGCCTCCCGAGCCTCCTCAAAGCGCAGCTCCATGCGCACTGCACACCTCAGCTTCACCTGCAAGCAAGGGGGGGGGCAAGCCCAAAAGAGGGGACATTTGTGGATTTTTTCCCCCAAAACTTCTTTAACTCAATATACCTTACTTATCTGTTGTTCAGTACCATGGGGCCAAAACCTACCCATAGCTGACCCTCCAATGGGTTTTTAGAGGCGGTAAATACGGAGGAGATTGCGCATGTCTCTCCAGTGGAGCAGGTGGTGGATTCGAACCTTGTAGCCTTGAGTTGGCAGCACAATGCCTTACCACTAAGCCACCAGAGCTCCCTTTTATTTGTGTATCTATTTTTATTTTTAATTGTACTTGGGGTGAAAATTTACAGAGCCAATTCAGTGTACTACGCAACAATTTTTGCATTGCACTGTCAGTTGTAATTCCAAAAGGGTTTTTTGGTTTTGTTTTGTTTGTTTGTTTAGGGCTGCGTAGGTTCCATTTTATGCCCCTGTGTCCTAATGTCAAGAATTGCGCTGTTCAAATCCACCAGCTGCTCGCTCTAGGGGAGAATGACGAGCAGTCAGCCTCCTCCTATAAAAATATACAGCCTAGTACCCAGATGGAAGGTTGATATGAGCCAGGATCTGTAAATTTGGTTTGTCTTAAAAAAAGGGATTCGTTGTTGCTCTGAAATCCACGTTTACCTGCAGGTGAACCAGCAGCAATAATAGCCCCTTGACTTAACACGTGTAAAGAGCCCAGAATTCAGTGGGTACACTCGAAGCAGGTAGTGACTGTTGCTAGTTATGGTGTCCATTCCAGCTCCGGCCACCCCTGTGTGCATAGGGTGGCTTTGTAGATTGTCCAAGACCTCCTGGAAGTGTATCGTCAGTCCTGTCTTCATTCGGATAGATGTTAACAGCATCTGGTTCTTGTTAAATGCCATGGAGTTGGCTCTGGCCAGTTGAGGCCCCATGTACAGCAGAGCCAACGAAGCCTTGCCTGCTGCGTGCCGTCCTTCCAAGCTCTGCTGTGCTTGTACTCACTGCTGCAGTCACTGTGAGAATCCATCTCATTGAGGGGCTTGGTCTCCTGCACTGACACTTTAGTTTTCCAAGCATGATGGCCTTCTCCGAGGACTGGCCCTTCCCAGTAACACATCCAAAGCATATGAGACAAAGTCTCCCCGTTCTTGCTTCTAAGGAACGCTCAGGCAGCGCTCCTAGACAGGCTCATTTGTTCTTTAGGTAGGTGGTCCGTGAGATGTTAGATTTTCTTTGCCATCACCCCACTTCAAAAGCATCGATTCCTCCTGTTGCTGTCATGAGGTGCCATTGGGTTGACCAGAACTCAGAGCAACCCTCTGAACAACAGATCAAACCCTTGCCTTTTTCTGCACCGTCCTCACAGTCTGCGGCCTGCTCAAAGCCACGGCCACAGTCACTGTGTCTGTCCACCTCATTGAGGGTCTTCCTCTCCTTCCCTGACCCTCCACCATGAGGTCTTTTTCCAATGACTAACCCCACCCCCGTCGTCATGCCGAAGTATACAAGACAAAGTTTCACCATCTTTGCCTCTGAGGAGCAGCCTGCCAGCACTTCACCCAAGATTGATGTGTTTGTTGTTTAGGAATTCTGTAGTATATTCGGTACTCTTCTTTAACGCTGTAATTCAAAGGCATCAAGTCTTCTCTGATCTTCCTTATGCAGAGTCTGTCTTTCAGGCACTTAGGAAATAATTGAAAATACTATAGCTTGGATCAGGCATACCTTAGTCTTTAAATGGACACCCTTTTGCAAGAGGTCTTTGACTGTAAATGCTCCCAATGCAACAGGGTATTCTAAGTCATGGTAACTGTAACCAATATTCTGTCCTCAAGTCCGTTCTGATGTGTGGCGACCCTGTCTGTGTGTGTCAAAGAAGAACTGTGTGCATAGGATTTTCAGTTTGATTTTTCAGATGTAGATCACCAGGCCTTTCTTCCAAAACACTTCTGTGTGGACTTGAACTGTCAGCCTTTCTGTTCAGAGCTGAGCACGCTCTCCGTCAGCACCACACAGAGGCTCCATAATAACTGCGCTGTTGTTGGGTGCCGCTGAGTTAGTCCTGACTCCCAAGGGGTAAGGAGGATTTTTTTTAAATTATTTGTGTGTGTGTACCATCAAATCAGATCTGACTGGTACAGGAGGAGATTGTTCCTCCTTCTCCAGCAGAGCATCTGGGGGATTTGAACCACACACCTCCGGGATTACAGTGCAGCTTCTTGCCACTAGGCCACCAGAACTCGCCAAGGAGCATTTTCATAAACCCTTTCACAGACCAGAAAATGTTGGCCCGATGGAGAAGTCTTTCTTTCCTGGAACAAAAGAGGAAAGCCGGGGAAGTGCCACACTCCCTTGGCCGTCACCCTAATTCAGAATTATCCTTCTAGTTGTTGTTGTTAGGTGCCATTGAGCTGACCACAACTCACAGCAACCCTATGATCATGGAGTCACAGGAGCGGTTGTGTGGAACCCCTCTTAGCCTCTCAAGTCCCTGGCGTGTGTCCCCAAACATCCTTGATTAGCATCCATGTTCTCTCACACTCGTTTCATCTGCCCAGAGAGTGACGGGGGGTACTGGGGACCTTCCCCTGGGGTTGGGGCTGAAACAGGGGTGATGGGGAGGGGATATTGGATGAGAACCAGCCGTGATTTCTTCCATAGGAAGAAAGGTCGATGCTGGGGCCTCAGATCCCCCAGCCTTCCCCACTGGGCAGAGGGAATGTGGGGGACAGGCACTCAGATCCCCAGGGCAGAGTTCTGTCTCTTCCCTCAGACTCTCAGACACATAGGGTGTGGCTCCCCCCCCCTCAGATCCCCAGCGATGGATGATGGACACCACCTGCTGCTCCCTTTCAGGCAGGACTTCATTGTCCCCTAAGGTCCCCAGGGAGGACCCATCCCCCCAAACTTGGCACTTCCTGTGTTCACCTTTCAGAACAGTGAGCCATCCAGCCCAAGAACCACTGAAAATTCCAGAACCATGCCATCTTATACTCCTGCACTCATCCACATTCCTGGTCCCTCCCTCAACCTTCAGCATAAGATGTTGAAAATGCTGAGAATCCTAGACGGTTAAAATCTGAACTTTGAAGCTCACAGCCTTTTCTTCCCTTTTAAACTGACGAGTTCCCCTTACCCAGAGGCCCTTGGGCTTCTTCCAACAGCCCTAGGGTTTCCAGCATCCTGTGCAGCTCCCTCAGGAGCCAGGCAGCCCCCCTTGTCTCTGGTCTTAACAACTCACAGTCAGAGTGGCCCTGGTGACCTCATGTGCGTCACAGGAGAACTGGGCTCCATAGGGGTCTCCATGGCAGAGCTTCTGGAAGTTGCCAGTCTTTTCTTCCAAGGCACCCCTGGGTGGGCTTGAACCTCCAGCCTTTCGTTTAGCAGCTGACATGGTCATCACGTGCACAATCTTGGAGCTCTGATCATGGAGAGTCAGCATCTCTGTCTCTCCCCTAAACCTGGTCGTGGTAGGAATATGACTTTTCTTACATGTTCTATAAATGGCCCTGAGCTCCTGCGGGGATTTTCAGGGTCTCCCCATCATAGTCTGTGCTGTGGTGTGGGGAGAAGCACCGTCCTGGGTTTCTCTTATCACTTGTTTGGGCCCTGTGCTTATTTCCTCTTTTTCACTTCACTTTGGGGGTCAGCTTACTCTGTGCTGACCCCCAGATCTTTCCTCTGTGACTGAGATTTCTGAAAACAAAAGCCAGGATCCTGACAAGCTATTCCTGTCCTCCAGCTCCTGCCCCAGAGAGAAGCGACAGCATTCCATCTCAGACAGGAAGAAAGGCCGGGCCCTTACAGAGCCAGACCCTCCCCTCCCGCATCTTGACCTGTATGTCTGTGGTGGGTTCTGCAGGGAAGTTGTGATCTTATTTCAGTGGTGACGGTGACAGTGTTGCTAAAACCAGAGTTGTTGCTGTTATTAGATGCCATCAATTTGAGTATGACTCATAGAGACCCTTGAACAACGGATACTGAGCCCTGTCCTATTCTCAGCCATCCTCACAGACTCAGATAACGGAGCCCACTGCAGCAGTCACAGCATCAGTCCATCTGGTGGGGGAAGGGTCTCCCTCTCCCCGACCCTCTACCTTTCCAAGCATTAATGAGGTCCAAGGAATAGCCTCTCCTAGCAACGTGCCCAAAGTATGTGAGGCGAAGCTTTATCATCTTTGCCTCCAAGGAGCGCTCTGGCTGCACCTTCTCACCAAGACAGACCTGTTTGTTCTCTTGGCCATTCAGTACTCTTCTCCAACACCACAGCTCAAAAGACATCAATTCTTCCGTCATTCTTATTCAGTGTCCAGCTCTCGGATGCACAGCAAGTGATTGGAAACGCCATGTCCTGGATCAAGTGCACCTTTGTCCTCACACGTTATTGCTCTTCAGTAATTTGGAGAGGTCCTACCTGCAGACTTTCCCAGTATGATACGTCTTCCAATCTCCTGACTGCTGGTACCAAGGGTTGATTGTGGATCCTAGTAAGATGAAGTCGCCAACAATTTCAGTCTTTTCTCTATCTAGCATGATGGTATCTATAGGTTCAGTGGTGAGAATTTTTGTTAATTATATGATACAACCCATTGTGAAGGCTGCAATGTTTCTTGACTTTGTGCAGCAAGTGCTTCAAGTCCTCCACACTTCAGCAAGTAATGTTGTATCATCTGTATAATGAGTCTTCCTCTGATTCTGATGCCACATTCTTTTTCATAGAGACCAGCTTCTCAAATGATTGGCTCAGCATATAAATTTTAAGAAAAAGTTTTTATTTTAATTATGATTTTAACAAAAGTTTACAGAAAAGTAAGATTTTCATTCATTCATTGTTACACATTTTACCCCCCTCCCTCCCTTCCTACTCCCCAGTTCACTTTTTTTTTAATCATTCATGTTACATAATTGCCTCCCTTCCTCCCTCACCCCCAGTCCTCTTTGCAACAATCTATTCCTTATTCTGGGCTGTTGTTGCACCTATAATGCCTAACCATATATTCAATTTTAAAAGTTCATCTGTTCCAATGCAATGGTCATTATCAACTCTTCTTTTTAAATAAAATTGTTATTTTATACTGGTTTACTAACAAAGTCAGCATACAGTTTGAATAGGTGTGGAGAAAATGCACAACCCTGAAGCACACCTTGCTTAATTTTAAACCATGTTATGTCCCTTTGCTTTGTTCATATGTTCCCTTGCTCTGTTCAAACAGCAGCCTCTTGGTGTAAGTATTTAGTGAGACATATAATTCAAATATCACAGGCAGTTCATCCCTTTAAAGTGGACAGTTCAATGACATTTAGTCCATTTACCATGTTGCCCAGCCACTGCCTCTAATTGCAGAACATTCTCATCACCTCTGAAGGAAATCCTTTCTCTCTGGGCAGTCGGCTTGCAAAAGTAGAGGGTCAGACCAGAGAGGACCCATCGACGAGGTGGACTGACACCCTGTGCAGTGGTGCGGCAGTCACTACTACAGCAGTGGACTGGAGCAAGGTGGCGGCAGTGAAGACGGCGTAGGACAAGGCAAGGTTTTGATCTGCTTTTCATAGGGTCACCGAGTCAAAGTAGACTAAACCAGCACCTAGCAGTTGGCAACCACTCCCCTCCTGTCTTGTTTCCAAGGCTCATCTGTGTTGTAACCAGCTGCTGTTACTGTTGTTGTTATGTGCTGTCAAGTCACCTGTCACTTATAGCAACCTTATGTACAACAGTTCTGAACCCTGCCCTATCCTGAGCCAGTCTCACTGACTCTGACTGGCCCCGAATCCCATTGCCCCAGTTACTGTATCAGTCCATCTCATCCAGGGTCTTCCTCTCCTGTGCTGTCCCTCCACCCTTCCAAGCATGATGTCCTTCTCCTGGCCACGTGCCCAAAATATGTGAGATGGAGCTTCAAAATCCTAGCCTCCAAGAAGAAACTTGGTTTCACCCTCTCCAAGACAAACCTGTTTGTTTTCCTGGTGGTTCATGGCGTGTTCAAGACTCTTCTCCAGCACCACAACTCAAAGGCATCAATTCTTCAGAGCTTTATTCCTCTTTAAGCCAGAATAATATCCCATTGCATGACTGGACCACATGATGGTTATAGATTCATCCACTGATGGATGTTTAGGTTGTGTCAGCCTTTGTCTATACAAGGTGACAGTGCTTCAGTGAACATCGGGATACAAGGATCTGCTGGGCAGATGGCGCTCATTGTGCACATGCAGCTGTGTGTGGCCTGGCTGCCTCATGGGGTAGTTCTGTGTTTAACACACTCAGGAACATCCAGAGTCTTTCAAACTTCCTTTTACACTCCTGCCACCTGAATCTAAGGGCTCCAATTTCTTCACATCCTCACCCACACATTCTATTGTCTTTTGTAAATATATCCATGCTGGGGGTTGGGGGTGTAAACTTTGCTGATACAGTAGCTAAAACATTCAGCTGCTAACAAAAAGGTTAGCGGTTCAAATCCTCAAGGGGTGAAAGATATGGCTGGCTGCTTCCATAAACACAGTCTTGGAAACCCTATGGGGTAGTTCTACTCTGTTGTGTGGTGTCGCTATGAGTTGGAATTAACTTGAAGGCAGTTATTTGGGTCTTAGTTGGTATGAAGACACCTACTACTTATCTTCTTGAGTTTTCCCTATAACTTGATGGACTTATTTTTTACTTTTTTATCATCTGTATATCTTCCCTGGAGAACCATCTATCCAAGTCCTTTTATTGTTGAATATGTATACATAGGGAGCTCTGGTGGTCTAGGGACAAGAAGCTGTACTACAGTCCCAAAGGCACATGGTTTGAAGCCACCTCCTGCTCTGCGAGAGAAAGATAGGCAATCTCCTCCCATGCAGTGAACTGCCTCTGAACCCTCCTGGATGGTCAATTATGGGTCAGTTCCAACTCGATGGATACACAACAACAACAAATTTATACACGTGTGTATGTGTGCACTCCAATGCATGCATGCTCTGGTGGCACTGTGTGTCAAGCATTCATGCAGTAATCAAAAGGACACACACACACACACACCCCGAGCTGATCAACAGGAGAGAAATGTGACCGTCTACTGATAAAGTTCACAGCCTTGGAAACTTGATGGGTGGTCCTACTGTCAACTCAGTAACACAGCAAGAGTGGGTATATGTTGTTGCTAAGTGCTGTCAAGTCGAGTACGACTCATAGCAGCCTGATGAACAACAGATCTGGACCCTGTCCTGGCTTGTGCCGTCCCTGTCATCTCTGACACATACGAGCCCATGGTGCATGCCCTGTGTCGATGCATCTTGTTGAGGGCCTTCTCTTTCACTGACCCTCCACCTTCCCAAGCAGGATGTCCCTCTCTGGACACTAGGCCTTTTATACGTATGCTTGGCAAATAGTCTTTCCAATTCTGTGAGAATATGTCTTCTCACATTCTTCCAGGTGTCCTATAAGGCACAACGTTTTTTCATTTTGATGAAATCCCACCTATCTATTTTATTTTTCTTTTGTTTCCTGTGCTTTTGGTGTCATACCTATGACGCCACTGCCAAGTCCAAGGTCAAAATTCTTGCTTTTAAGAGTTTTGTTTTCAATGCTTGCAATCAGGTCTCTCCTCGGATTCAATTAACAGGTCTCTTTGTAAAAAAATTTATCTCCCAAGTTGTTGTTATGTGCCATCGAGTCACCAATAACTCATAGTGACCCTGTGTAATAACTCTGAACCTTGTCCTGAACCCAGTGAGCCAGTCTCACTGACTCCAACACACTTAATCCCATTGGCCCAGTTGCCATGTCAGTCATCTCATCTGGCATCTTTCTCTTCAATGCTGTCCTTTCACACTTCCAAGCATGATGTCCTTCTCCAAGGAGAAGGCCCCTCGTGGCTGTGTGCCCAAAGTATGTGAGATGGGGCTTCAAAATTCTGGCCTCTAAAAAGAAACTTGGTTTCCCCCTCTCCAAGACTTATCAACATTCTGCATTATGCAGATGATACAACCCTGCTTGCTGAAACTGAGGAGGACCTGAAACGTTTGCAACAGAAAATCAAGGACTGTAGTCTTCAATATGGATTGAAGCTGAACAGCAAGAAAACAAAGATTCTCACCACTGGGCCAGTAGGCAGCACCATGATGGATGGATGGAGGAGAGATTGAGAGTGTTAACAATTTCACCTTGCTCGGCTCCACAATCAACACTCTTGGCACTAGCAGTCAGGAAATCAAAAGACAAATTGCATTGGGGAAGAGTGCTCACCTTTCATGTGGATGCAATATTTTTAAGGTTCCTATTTGTTGCTGTTTCATTCATTTTTATTGCTAAATAGTACTAATTATAATACCTTTTGAACCCTTTCCTAATGTCCCAGAGTTGCTGTAACAAAGTACCCCAAAGTATATGCCTGTAGGATTCCATAGTTGGCATTAACAGGGAATGCAATAGGTTCATACAGGAGGTTTAAGTCTACCCAGAAGCACCTGGATAAAAAGCCTGGTGACCCGTGTCTGAAACATCAGCCATTGAAAATCCAATGGGACACAGTTCCACTGATGCACATGGGGTCCCTGTACTCAATGTCAAGTGGCTTTTGTGTTTATTTATTTGTTTGTATGTTTGTTTGGGGAGAGTGGCTTAAAGAACAGTATTGCCTTGTCTCACAGTTCTAGAGGGTTGTTGTGGTTAAGTACTGTCAAGTCAGTTCTGATACATAGCAACCCTTTGAACAATGGATATGAACCCCATCGCTATCCTGTGTCATCCTGTGTCTAACATACTCAAGCCTACTTGTTAAAGTCACTGGCCAATCCATCTCGTTGAGGGTCTTCTCTCCTTCACTGACACCGCTATCTTTCCAAGCATGATGTCCTTTTCCAAGGACTGGCCCCTTCCTAACAATATACCCAAAGTGTGTTAAGAGGAAGTTTCGCCATGCTGGCCTCCAAAGGAGCACCTGGCCGCACCTTTGCCAAGACACACTTGTTTGTTGGTCTTTTTGGCAGTGCGTGAGATGGATTTTCAGTGCTCTTCTCCAATACCGCAGCTCAAAGGCATCAGTTCTTTTCTTTTTAGTCTTTCTTTATCTTCACTTTTCAGGTGCGTCTCTTGTAGACAGCAAATTGATGGATTTGGGGTTTTTATCCAATCCGCTACTCTTCTTCTCTTCAATGGTGCATTCAAACCATTCACATTCAGTGTGATTACTGAAAGGCAGGGTTTTATTGTTATCATTTTGTTGAATTCTTTTTGGTGTTGTTGCTAGTACTTTGGTCCATGCTGCTGTCTGTGGTACCTCTGTAAGAATGAGAGCTCTCAGTGTTTCCTGCAATGCTGGTCTTGTTTTTACAAACTCTCTTAGTTTCTGTTTTTCTGGGAATATCTTGATCTCTCCTTCATATATGATGGATAATTTTGCTGGGTACAGTATTCTTGGTTGATCAAGGGCATCAATTCTTCTGCCATCCTTATTCATTGCCCAGCTTTCAACCACATAGCAAGTAATTGCAAAGACTATGATTTGGATCAAGTACACTACCAAGTTCAAGCTGACATCATTTCTTTCAGAACTTGGGAGACTTTCCAATGCAATTCGTCTTCTGATTTCCTGGCTGCTGGTGCCAAGGGTGTTGAGGGTGAATCTAAGCAAGATGAAATAATTCACAATCTCTTCTCTATCTGTCCTGATGTGGCCTATTGGCCTAGAGGTGAGGATTATAATTTCCTTGCTGTTGAGATGCAACCCATATTGAAGGCTGCAGTCTGTAATTCTCTGTAGCAAGTGTTTCAAGTCCTCCTCACTTTTAGAAATCAAGGTTGTGTCATTTGCATAAAGCAGGTTGTTGATGAGTCTTCTTCCAATCCTGATACTGCATTCTTCTTCAAATAGCCCAGCTTCTCAAAATTATTTACTTAGCATACATATTGAATAGGTCTGGGGAAAGGATACATCCCTGACACACACCTATCTAGAGAGCTCTTGTTGTGGGCTTTCAAGTCAGAACTGACTCATAGCTGACCCTCCAGTGGGTTTTCAGAGGCAGCTGATTGCACAGAAGTAATATGTCCATCCTTCTCCCTCAGAGCAACTGGTGGATTCAAACCATGGACCTTCAAGATTGCAGCTCAGCTTCTTACCACTAGGCCACCAGAGCACCCTATCTAAAGGGTAAAATTCTAGATTCAGAGTATTAACAGTGTCTCACTCCCTCCAAAGTCTCTAGTGGGGGCATCTTTCCTTGTCTCTTCCTGCTTCTTGTAGCCAAGGCATTTCTTAGCATTTTTTTTGCTTTTCTATACATCATTACCAGGTGTCTGTCTTACCCCTGCGTGTGTCCATCTCTTACTCTGTCTTTTCCTTGCTAAGATATCACTCAGAAAGGCTTAGGACTGGCCCTCACTTGACTCTGGCATGAGTCTCTGTGTGGTGCCAATAGCTAAGTGCTGGATTTCAGAAGGATTCAGAAGGTCACAGCCTTGAAAACCCAATGGAAAACCTCTACTTTGCATGGCTGGTGCCACCAAATGTCAGAATTGAATAGAGAGCCACTCACAGTGACAACTTCTGGTTGCCTCTACCTATTAATTTAACTGACAGCGTCTGCAAAGATAAATTCTGTTTCCACATCAGATCACATTCCCAGAGTGATTGACACTGTGGGCTGACAGCGATAGTGAGGAAGGCACAGGAGGGTAAGGTTCCGATTTGTCGTTCATAGGAGCGTTGTGAGTCCTAGTCGACTCAACATCACCTAACAGCAATTACATATAACCCCAAAGACTAGACCCACAACCCTTGTGCACCCAATAAAATGAGTCACATGGGTGCTGAGCCTGGAATCCCAGCTCTGAGACTCTGGACAACCTAACGAGCTTGCAGTCTCTCCTCTATCCTGTGCCCTGTCCTCCATCCTGTGCCCCTGTCCTCCGTCCTGTCCCCCGTCCTCCATCCTGTCTCCGTCCTCCATTCTGTCCCTGTCCTCCATTCTGTCCCCGTACTCCATCCTGTCCCCCCGTCCTCCATCCTGTCCCCCCAACCTCCATCCTGTCCCCCTGTCCTCCATCCTGTCCCCCAACCTCCATCCTGTCCCCCTGTCCTCCATCCTGTCCCCCCAACCTCCATCCTGTCCCCCTGTCCTCCATCCTGTCCCCCAACCTCCATCCTGTCCC
>NW_006399976.1:833270-844839 GCF_000299155.1 Elephantulus edwardii
TCCTCCATCCTGTCCCCATCCTCCATCCTGTCCCCCTGTCCTCCATCCTGTCCCCTTGTCCTCCATCCTGTCCCCCTTTCCTCCATCCTGTGCCACTCTTTTCATAGGTCATCCACCTGAACAACGAGCGATACATGGCCGCCATCATCTTGAGCGAGCAAGAATGCCAAGAGCAGCTCAAAGGGAGCAACAAGAGCTGTAACGGTGAGTAGAGCAGGCGGTGGAGGCCTGGGGAGATGGAGCCCCCCTAAACCCAAGCCTTCCAATATCTGAATCCCCTGTGTCCTTAGCTTTGGTCTCAACCCTGAGCCAGAAGGCTAAGTCCCTGGAGGAAAACCTGGCGAAGGAGAAGGGCACATGCACCAAAGAAAAGGAGATGCTGACGTTGGGCAAGCGGGCGGCGGAGGACCAGCTGATGGAGTGCAGGAAGAGCCAGGTGCAGCTGCAGCAGGAGCAGCGCATCTCCGATGAGCGTGTGCGCAAGGTGGAGGTGATGTGCCTGCGCTTCGACAAGGAGAAGTTCGAGCAGGAGCTGCGCACCCTCTGGAGGGATTCCATCATCCCACGCACGCTGGACAGCATCAGCTACCCCTACCATCCGCTCGGCTCGGACGTGGTCTCCATCCGCAGGTCCTGTGACTACCTGCCCACTCTCATGAGCACCAAGGTGGAGGAGCTGGCCCGCAGCCTGCGAGTGGACATCGAGCAAGTGGCCCGAGAGAACGCGGAGCTCAAGCGCCAAAAGCTGGAGATGGAGCGGAACCTGCAGGCCCTTCAGGAGGCCAAGGAGAAGGTGGAGAAGGAGGCCCAGGCCCGGGAGTCCACGATGCAAACCGACCATTCCCGGCAGATGCAGGCCTTGACGGAGGAGAGGACAGCAATGCGCAAGGAACGGGACGGCCTGACCAAGGAACTGGAGGAGAGGAAGAAGGAGATCGAGCAGCTCCAGATGAAGCTGGCCGTGAGTGCCTCATCCCTGGACACCTGCATCAAGGCCAAGGTGGGCTGGTGGGTGGAGGAGGCTTGGGTTTGGAGGCCAAAGTGGTAGTGATGTTGAACTTGGGTTTGAGATTGGCTCCCATGTCTACACTAGGCGAATTAGGACTTGCTGGTGAGTTTCACTGGTGTAAGGATCAGGGTAGAGTTTGGAATGGGATTGTGAAATGGGGTTGAGACTGAATTTATAGGCAGGGTGGCTGTTGGGTCTGGAGTTGGGTGAAGGGGTGGATGTAGGACGTGGGCTACCGAATTGGGCTGAGTTTCGGCAGCAAGGATAGGTATAAAGTTGAGTGTGGCATGCTGTGGAGTCTAGAGTTTGAGTGTTACAGTCATGTGCTTCCATTTTAAGTGTCTTGCTGGTTTCTGGTTTGGGATGGGGTTTGGAATTAGGAGCCTAACTGAGAAAGAGGAAGACTTGAGGCTAGGGTTGATTTTCAAGTTGTTGTTTTTGTTGTGTGCCATTGAGGCAGAACCAACCTATAGCTGACCCTCCAGCAGGTTTTCAGAAGCAGTTAATCACATAGGACGAGACTGCGAGCAGATTCAAACTGTGTGCTTTCTGGATTGCAGCTCAGCTTCTTACCACTAGGCCACCAGAGCTCCCTGTAAGATGGGTGGTGAGCCTCAAATTGGTTTAGGATTCATCTAGGATTGAAGTTAGGATTGAAGCAGGAGTCAGAGTTGACATGTCTTTGTGCTGAAAGTTTTGGGGATGGCATTACTGGGGCTGTTGGCCAGTGGGCAGAGCGCCTGGCCAAAGCTCCTGGTGTCCCCTTTCCAGCTTCTCTTGGCCCCTCCAGCTTCTCTCCTCTTGCATTGACCAAGGTGAGGACCTTCCTTTCTGCCCATTGTCCAACTCCGCTGCCCAGTGACACCTCACCTTTGGCAATTCCGTCACGTCATATTGGTGTCAGACATCCCCCACCCCAGCAGCGTCAGGGCGTGTATTCAGTGCCCCTCCACCCCTAGCAACACTGCCAGCACTGAGTTGGGATTTGGTACAACAGTGGGGTTAGGGACAAACTTAAAGCAAGTCTAGAGTCAGAGTCAGGTGTCTGGGTGGTACAAACAGTTAAATTCTCAGTAACTGCTAGAAGGTTACCAGTTCAAACCCATCCAGGAGCTTCTTGAAAGACAGGCCTGGAATCTGCTTCCCAAAGGGCACAGACCTGCAAACCTCTGGAGCAGTTCTATTCCACAAACATGGGTCACCCTGAGCCAGAACAAACCACGGCAGCGAGCAAGGCTGAGGGTTAGAGCAGTCACAGAAGTGAAAGCGTTCAGTGACAGCCTCGTTAGACTACGGTGAGTTGGTGACCATTGTGTCTGGAACTGGGTTAGGCTCAGATTAGGGTTCTCTGTGGCTTTTAGGCTTGGAGCTGGGGTGGAGTTAGCATTTGGACAGTAAGAAAAAGTTCCAGGTTGAGTCCAGGTTGCGTGCAGGGAGGCAGACCTAGGGTTAGGTGAAGGAGGAACCTAGGATTCCCTTTGCTGTGGAACTGGCTTAAGTTTCAGCATTTAGACTGGAGCTGAGTGTCGAGTAGGTGTGGGTAGCTGGTGGGAATAGAGGTGGTTAGTGATCTGTAGCTAAAACTGAACTTGGGATTCCACTGGCTGTAGAATTGGGATTGGCATTGACATTGACAATCCCCAGACTATTGGGAGAGAGAGAATAAACAAGGCATGATTGTAAAAATAGCCATGAGCCCACAATTATTGGGTTCTTACTATGATCTTAGGGAGCTCTGGTGCCTAGAGGTAAGGAGCTGTGCTGCCAACCCAGAGTCACTCAGTTCAAATCCACCAGCTGCTCCATGGGAGAAAGGTAGACAATTTCCCATTCTATTTTGTTGTTGTTGTTGTTGTGCACCATAGTCAGAACCAACCCAAAGCTGACCCTCCGGTGGGTTTTCAGAGGCAGTTAATTGCACAGGAGGAGATCGCCCATCCTTCTCCTGCACCCGTGCGATTTACTGCCTCTGAAAACCATCTAGAGGGTCAGCTAGGGGTCACTTCTGACTTGATGGTGCACAACAATGATGATCTTGGGGCATAAGCATCGTACTCAATGATTTAAGAGCTACACTTGGTTTTAGGGTCTGAGGTTGGAGTTGGGATATTTGAGTTGAAGGATTGAGGGACGTTGGGTTAGGGCTGGGTGCACTGGGCACCCGTCTGGTCAAGGATGGTCCTAGAGTAGAGCGTGTATGGGTGGTAGTCTTGCGTGGAGCTCGGTTGAGGTGGTAGAATGACTTGTGGGTCCAGGGCTGCTTTGAGGTTCACATCTGGGTTCCGTGGAACATTGTCTTTAAAATGGGGTAGATTTAGGGGTTGAGTTGGGTCAAGACTGAGGATAGATTAAGGTTGGAATTGGTTTGGGGTTTATATTCATGTAGAGGTTGGGGTGTAATGTGGGAGCCGGGGTAAGTGGGTGTCGGACAACTGTCTTCAGGCGCACATGCCCAAGGCTGGGACTTAGGGGAAGTAGTTGGGCCTTGGCTTTTCACATTGGGTGAGTCCGGGAGAAAATGGAATGTTTCTTGGAGAACATTCCATCGAGCCAGAATGGAACCAGAGTGTTCCATGGAGGCAAAAATGGTGAAGCTTTGTCTCACAGATTTTAGACATGTTAAAAGAGACTATTCCTTGGGAAGGGACATCATGCACAGAAAGGTGGAGGGTCAGCAAAGGAGAGGAAGGCCTTCAACAAGATGGATTGATGCGGTGTCTGCATCCCCACATGTGTCAAGGATGATAAGGCACTGGCTAGAACAGAGTTCAGATCTGTTGTTCACAGGGTCTCTATGAGTCGTCATACTCCACTTGACAGCACCTAACAATAAGGGGAAATGGCTGGGGTTATGGCTAGAGATAACGATACGGGCAAGCCGGGATTGTGCCGGCATTCGGTTTAGGTTGGGGCTGGATTCCAAGGGAAGCTGTTTTAAAGTTTGAGATTTAGGGATATGATTGGCTCAGGATGGGCTTGGGTTTTAGTTTGGAGGAATCGGACGCTGGATTGAAGGCTGGAGGTGGATTTGTGTTCAGAGCAGGCTGGCTAGATCACACTGATTGACACCCCTGGGGTTGTGGACCATGAGAGGTTGTGATGGGGACTGAGGTCAAGTCTACCTGCAGAGTCTAGTTCAGAGCTGTCAGCGGCAGCCAGCTCTCAGAGCCTCCGAGTAATCTGAGGGTTCAAGGTGGGTGCAGGCATGTCTCTGCTGATCTATGTTGTGTATCCTTCGTAACTGTCTGTCTGCCCTGGAAACAGTCCGACTGGCACCGAGGGGCAGGAGTCTTCTGGGATTTTAGCTCATGGGCCCTTTCTAATCAGCTTCCTCCATCTTTCTTCCCACAGACACAAGGTCCCTTAACTGTACCGAAAACAGTGGTCTCTGCCCCCAGCAATCCACCCATCGGTGAGTGAGACAGGGGAAACCGGAGTGAGGTGAGGTTTTCCCGTCCTGGATCCACCCAGCCCAACTGTCCTAGGCTGCCAGCCTCCCCGCCCAGGAGCAGGGGCTGCCTGGCCCTGACTCTTCCCTCTGTCACTCTGCAGACCCAGCCAGCCTGGAGGAATTCAAGAAGAAGATCCTGGAGTCCCAGCGAACCTCTGTCCGCACTGTGGTGGCCCCATCCAGGTGAGGTGCTTGGCAGCCTCCGGGCTGCAGGTGAGGTGGGGACCCCGGCTGAGGGTGGGAGGAAGCAGATCTCACTCTTATTCTTTCCCTGATGGTGTGTCTGTGTAGACACAGCCTCATGCTGGGCCCGGGAGCACAGAAACAGCCCAGACACAAAGATTTCATTCTCACAAAACTCCTGAAGCACTGGACACAGTTTTACAGGGGAGATAAAGCAGACAGAGTGGAGGTGGCTAAAAATCTGTATGAGCCTCCCTGCTCCCCACACACTTTTTTTTTCTTTACCAAAGAGAATTTCTTTTCTTACAGTTTTGTTGTTGTTAGGTGCAGTCGAGCTGAGTCCAATTCACAGCAACCTTATGAACAACAGACCTGAACCCTGTCCCCTCCTGTGTCCTCATCACCTCTGACACACTTGAACCCACTGCTGCAGTCACCATGTCAATCTGTCTCATTGAGGGTCTTCCTCTCTTTCACTGACCTTCTAAGCATGATAATCCCTCTCCAAGGGACATAATCGTACGGTGTAGGAGGCTGCTACCATTGTTACGTGACACTGAGTCAGAACCAACCCATAGCTGACCCTCCAGAAGATTTTCAGAGGCAGTGAGTCTTGTAGAAGTTGACTGTCCGTCTTCCCCCTGCGGAGCAGCTGGAGGATTCGAACCGCATACAGTTGCCTTGGCAGCACCATTCCTTACCACTCAGCTACCAGAGCTAGAAAGAGCTGCAAGTCCAAATTCAGGATGCCAGCTCTAAGGGTAGGTTTTCTCAGTCTGTGGATTCTGAAGGAAGGTCCTTGTCCCCTTTCAACCACTGTGGACCTGATGTGACTTTGAGATCATTGCATGTCATCGCCTCCCAATGCCACAGAGGTTCCCAGCACAGGGACCTGGGTCCAAGACTGCGCTCTGCTCCTGGTTCCTCTTTCTTAGTTATTACTGAGCTCGCCCCCTTCTTCCCACAACTTGCTTCTCTTCTCTCTCTTTTTAAAATCTCCCCCCCCACCCCGCTTCAATTTTGCATTGTGATTTGAGTGAAAGCTGGCAGAGCAGACTGGTATTCCGTTCAACCACGGCTCGGTGTTTTGTTTTATGACGTTGCTCTCAGGCCCCATGGTGGATCAGCAGTCTTCCCATTCCCTCTCTGTGATTCCTCTTTCCTTTCATCCTTCCATCATCTCCCTTTCTGGCTTCTGAGCTTTGTCCCTGGGAAAACACTGTCCTTGTGGTCCTGTGTGGTCGGTTGCTCTAAGGGCTGAGCACGTCCCTGGTGTTATTGTTCCGTAACAATATTGTTCCCCTTTTGGGAACGTCTGTCGTCTGACCAAATGTTGTGCCACAGGGGTGAGTTCTGGTCTGCGCTCACAGGAAGGCTGAGGGCCACAGTCTTGGAGGTCCATCCAGGTCTCCATCAGACCAGGAAGCCTGGCTATTACAGTGATTTTGAGTTTTGTTCCACATCTAATCGCCTGCTTGCTCCAGGCACCTCTCCCATGATGCCTTTCAGAGTGGTCAGCAGTGGTAGCCAGGTCCCTAGGTCCTCTGGTCTCAGGCAGGGTCTTGGTATTTGGGCCATTTGTAAAGCAGTTGTGGGTCATTATTGTCAGGTGCCATCAAGTGGAGTTCAACTCATAGGGACCCTATGAACAGCCAGCCTGGACCCTGTCCTATCCTGTACCATGCTCATAACCTCCGACACACTGGAGCCCATTGCTGGATCGCCGTGTCAATCCATCTCATTGGGGGTCTTCCCCTCTTTCTCTGACCCTCCATCTCACTCTGATTCATGACGACCCCATGTGCGGCAGATGTACCTCGGAAGAAAGGGCTGGGGATCTACTCCCCAAAACACAGCCATTGAAAATCCTCTGGAGCTCGTTCCCACTCTGACATGCACGGGGATCATCATGAAAAAGAGTCAGCTTGGTGGCAGCCGGGTTGTTTTGGGGTTTGATTTTTTTGGTTTGTTTTCTTTTTGGGATGAGGAAGGTTTAATAGACCTTAGCCTGCTACAAAGAGGTAAACCAGTTAAGGCTGATCCACAGAGGTCTGTCTGGCTCACTGGTGGGACAGAAGCCCAGAAAACATAGCCAGGAGTGCAGACAAGAGAGAGTTTCGGATTCTAGGCAGTAGAAACAGCATGTGCAAAGGTCCTGCGGTCGCTCTGGGGTGGGGAGGGTTTGAAGACCAGCCAGAAGTGGATGTAGCTGAAAAAGAGGGAGCAATGTCCGAGAGTAACCCCTGCCTCACCAGCCTCCCTCCTCCGTTCCCACCTGTACAAAAACAAAGGTCTTGAGGTCAAGGGTATGGAAATGCTGCTTCAAGTGTAGAAAACAAGGCTGGGGCCTCTGTGGATCCACCCAGGGCACCTGGCACACGCTCAGGCCATGACCTGATGCCCTGTCCCTCATCTTACCCTGGGTCGATGACGCAGAGAGAGCACCCTGTGCGTCATGGGGACGATGATGCAGACTGATGTCCCGAGAACAGCGCGTGCTCCTCAGGGGTGGCAGCTGTTGTTCAGGATGCTGCTGGCCCCGGGGACTGGGGACAATCACTGCCACTTCAGGTTAGCACCTCAGGGAGGTGCAGAACTGTAAGCCAGATCTTTTAGACCCCAAAACCTATGCCTTCAGCTGTTTCACCTCCAATTATCAACCTGGCTTTATGGCAGCTGCAGGGAGACAAGCACAGGCCTTTAGGCCAGATATCCAAAGGCTTGTGTCAACTCCCCAGGAGGCTCCATGTCCGCCATGCTGCTTCTTACACATTCCCCAAGACGGGGAGCTCATTCTCTTAAAGAACTGCCCTCTTATTCAGTGGGAGTCTCTACACCCAAACTCACCACACTTGGACTTACATACATCCTGCTGTGGGGAGCACACCTTCTTATAAAACTGTCCTCCAACTATGAACAGCTCTTCTCAAAGATAGCCCACAAGTAGGGAACTGAGAGGGTCCGGAAAAGACCCCACCCCCAAAACAAACAGGACTTCCCTCTCTCTGTCTTGGCTCAAAGCCCTCACATCGAGGAAGGAGGTTCTATTATTATCCCCACTTCTCAAAGGAGGAAACTGAGGCCCCAGGGAGGTGACCAGTCTGGGGTCATGTGGCGGCAGCAGCGAGTCAAGCCGGGCTCCCAGCCCAGGCCTGTCCGGGTCCCAGCTGAGAACCGGGGAAGCACTTGACATTGTTTACCCCAGTTGACGTCCCCCTGCTGAAAAAACAATGCCCACTCTGGCCTGGGTCCCACCTGGCGTTCTCTGCAGGGTTGCAGGAAGGGCCGCTGGCCCGCTCAGCTCCAGTTGCGTGTGACAGACAAACGTCCAGGGAGGGGGAGACGGGCTACGCGTGCATCCATCGTCTGTAGGTTCAAGTTCAGACTCAGCACTTGCTGGACCACCTGAGCTGAGTCACTGTCCCTTGAATCACAATAGCCAGATTTTAGATGCAATCCTGGTGCCAGGTTGTGGTGTATTGTAGAGTCAGAACCGACCCATAGCTGACCCGCCAGTGGGTTTTCAGAGGCAGCTGGTGGCCTCGAACCACGTTCCTTTGGAATTGCAGCACAGCTTCTTGCCACTAGGCTGGCTGCCTGGAGACACAGTGTGTAACATATTGAGTTAGCTGTTATGTTATGTTAGCTGTTCTGTGGGAAAGAGATGAGCGAGTTTACCTCCTTCCATAAAGATTTACAGCCTCAGGAACTTGGTGGAGGGTCGCTGTGAGTCAGCACTGGCTCAGTGGCAGGGGTTTGGTTTGGGTCCCAAGCCCAGCATCAGCCACCCTGTCACACTGCTTCTCTATTTTCGGACCTTTTGGGGCAATGTCGCTGGTGCTAACTCATCCACGATGCTCCCCGGACACTGGAAAATCTCCTGTGGTGAAAACAAGACCAGACGTGGGCTCAGCGCCGGCATGACTGTCAAAAGAGTTCAGTGTCTTGCAATTTATGAACTATTTTCATCTCATTTGCTCTTGGGGACAGTGCACCAGTGTCCTAGGTTTAGTAAGGCAGGATGTACTTTGAGAAAAAAAAATTGAAGTTAAAGAAGCCCATTGATACAAGGGAGCCTCTGATGGCCCAGTGGTAGGAAGCTCTGCTGCAATCCCGAAGGCGCATGGTTCAAATCCACCAGCTGCTCTGTGGAGGGAAGATAGGCAGTCTCCTCCCGTGCTATTAACTGCCTCTGAAAACCCACTGGAGAGTCAGCTATAGGTTGGTGCGGACTCAACGGTACACAACAACAACAGTGTCAAGGGAGCTCTGGTGGCCTAGTGGTAAGAAGCTGCATTGCAGCCCTGAAGGTACACAGTTTTAATCCACCAGCTGCTTCATGGGAGAAAGATGAACATTCTCCTCCCATACAACTTACAGCCTCTGAAGACTTGCTGGAGGGTCAGCTATGAGTTCACACTACACAGTACATAACAACATAACACTGATATAAAAGACCAAGAATCTGTAGTCCACAGAGTCATTGTGAGTCATACTCAACTCAACAGCATCTAACAACAGCAACATCAACAAACAGTCCCTGAAGCCTGATGTCTGAACAACCCTGATAGTTACAAACCCATGCCATCAGGACAACTCTATTAAAAATTTGAGGTATATACAGGGCTTGTAATGGCCAACGGGGGCTCGTTTGCAATGTACATAAAAACGTTTCATTATTATTTCTGTATTGTTGTTGTTGTTGTTGATTGCCATGGAGTCGAGGTCAACTCATAGCGACTTTACAAACAAAAGACCTAATGCCTTTCCATACCTATCATCATTTCTCCAAGTTCATAGAGTTTCCAGAGGCGTGGGGTTTAGGAAGTGGATGCCTCTCCTGCTTCCTAGCCTATTTTACAACTGGGAGCTCCACCAAACGCAGTCCACAATGGGAAACCATTCTGGTATTTGATATCCCCATGGCACACGATTCAGCATCATAGCAAACCCAGGTTACCTCATATAGCACATTGACAAAGAGTGATGTGCAAAGTGGAAGAGTGTTCCTCCAGATATAGCAGCACTAGTCTCATTTAGCAGTGGTTAAGCGTTGTCGAGTCGAATGTGACTCACAGTAAGTTTTGCACGTAAGATCTGTTCTATGCTTAACATCATTTCTGTACATTTATAAGAGAGTTTATAGTTTCCAGAGGTACCTAGTTTAGGAAGTGGATGCCACTCCTGCTTCCCACATGAATCAATCTGGAAGCTCATCCAACCACTGTATTACCATGTTATAAATATTTTTGTGTATCTGGAAGGTTTCATTCATTTTTTTATGCATAGGGTGGTACACTCTCTACTGTATATTAAGACAAACATCTGACTGACATATGATATAAACCGTGCTTAACTACTGAGACAAATGTACCAATCTGACTTAAAGACAGATGTCTTTCATAATCCGGTGACTGCCTGTGAATATTGGTGCAGAGCTATGTGGCCCAAGAGGCCAGGGATGTTGTTGCGAGGCTGTGGGTTCAGGTGTAGGTTCAGCCCATGCTGATTTGAGGGGACACAGCTCACGCCAATCATGATTCTTGGACCCATGGGTGAAGTTCAGGCTGGGATACTGTTTAGCCCACAGTTATTGAGCTGGTCACCGGGTGGTATAAATGGTGAACACACTCAGCTGCTAAATTAGAGAGGTTGACTGTTCAATTCCACCCAGAAGTGCCTTGGAACAAAGGTCTGATGATATTTAAAAAGAAAAAAAAAGAAAAAGAGCCATTGGAAACCCTGTGTGGCTCAGATGTACTCTGACATTCATGAGGTTACCAGGAGTCAAAGTTGACTTGATGGTAACTGGTACCATGTCCTGGGCATAGTAGTGGGTGCTGGAAACAGAGGGGGCTTAGGCATCTCCCAGTCTACACACAGTGCAGAGAGGAAGATGATGGTAAACTGAATAGCTCCGTACTGATGGACGAGGTCTCAGGTCTCAGGATGGTACAAACCATTTGCATTTGAGTACTAACAAAAAAGTTACTGGTTTGAATCCACCCAATGGTGCTGAGAAATAAAGGCCTGGTCACGTGCTTCCGAAGGATTACCACCAGCCCGTGGGCCACAGTTGTACTCTGAAGCACGTGGCTTCACCATTAATTGAACCCGACTTGATGTCGGGGGGGATGGTTTGGATTCTTTGTAGTGATGGGCGAAATTGGGAAGGAGCGAGGGGGCACAGGAAGGCTGGAGTGTTGGATGGTGGGGAGCAAGGAAGCTTCCTACAGAGGTGGCATCATCTGAACAAGGAGAAGGAGCATGGGGCTCCTGTGAAGGGTACACCCGGCAGGGTCCGTGCAAAAGCCCTGGGGTAGGATGGTGCTTCGTGAGCTTGCATGAGGACGGAGGCTGATGTGGCCGGAACAGAGTGGTTGAAGGGTTGAGTGGGAGGAAGTGAGGGCAAGGAGGTGACAGGACAAGACAGGCAGCCCCCCCTCTCCGTGGCCAAGAGGAGGACTTTGGGACCCCAGGAGGGCTGTTAGCAGGGGAGGGAACATATTGTGGGACCAAGAGGATAGTGACTGGGGAACACGGCTGAGGTGATGAGAGGGAGCACAAGGAACACTCTGTCTTGCAGGAAGAAGGGAGGGGAGTGGTACCCTGACCCCAAATAGTGAGAATCATCGTTGGGGGAGGGGAGGGGACAGGGAAGGGGCCAGAACCAGCCAAGGAACGTGAGGCCCTGGGGCCCCAGGGAAGAGCCAGGGAAGGAAGGGAGGGAGCCAGCGGAAGCAGGAATTGGCTGTGGTTCCCTCCTTCCCCCACCAGGAAACAGCCTCTTGCCAACCCCTGACCCCTCACGGGAGCCTCTGCCAGGGCCAGGTGGAGGAGGGGCTCTCTCTAGACAGCAGCTATGAGTTGGAAGTCATGCGAGGAAATCTTGGAATGCTGTGTAGTTGGGGACTTTGGCAGGGGTT
>NW_006399976.1:853879-857816 GCF_000299155.1 Elephantulus edwardii
TGTTCCCTTATTCTGCTCATAGAACAGCTTCTTGGTCTACGTATAGGTTTCAGAAGAGCACAATGACGTGTTCTAGGATCCCCATTCTTCTCAATGGTAGCCAGAATTTGTATAGGAAAATACATGTAAATATGTTTTTCACTTAGAAAATGGGTTAAAAAGGTAAAATAGATTGTAAGCCATGTAAACAAAAGAATTGTGTAGACAAAGAAGATAGGACAGATAAAGCATTAAAAAAGAGCTAAGAAAGGAGCTCTGGTGGCCTAGTGGCAAGAAGCTGCACTGCAATCCCAGAGGTACACAGTTCAAGTCCACCAGATGTTCTGCAGGAGGAGGGGCAGTCTCCTCCTGGACCAGTCAGATCTGATTTGATGGTGCACACACAAACAACAATAAAATAAAATTTTAAAAGGAGCTAAGAGATACTACTGCATCTTGTTAGAGGTGTTACCCAGGAGTTGGACGTCCCTGATCTTGTTCCATTGAGTCAAGTACAACTCACAGTGACTCTAGGAACAGCCACCCAAACCCTGCCCTACCCTCTGTCATCATCATCTCTGACACACGAGAGCCCACTGTTCAAGTACTTTGTCAAGTCATCTCATTGGGCATCCTCTGCTCTGTCACTGACCCTCCATCTTTCCAAGCATCTGCCTCTTTACAAGGAATAGCCTCTCCCAGCTTCATGTTCAAACTATGAAAGATGATGCTTCACCATCTTCGCCTCCGAAGAACACTCGGGCTGTGCCTTTTCCAAGATTTACATTTGCTATTTTAGCAGTCCATAGGATTTTCGGTACTCTTCTCCAACACAGCTTTGAAAGGCATCAATTGTGTCATCCTTATTCATTGTTCAGTTCTCTGATGTGTAGCAGGTAACTGAAAAGACCATGGCCTGAATCAGGCACACCTTAGTCTTCAAACTGACATCATTGCTCTTCAGTATTTTGGAGAGGTCTCTGACAGCAGACTTGCTCAATGATATCTCTGGATTTCCTGACAGCTGGTACCAAGGGTGTTAGTAGTTGATCTAAGCAATATTAAATCATTGACGGCTGTTTCTGACCATGTTGCTATGTGCCATTGATAGTGACCCTAAATATATCAACTCTGAACCCTGCCCTATCCTGAATTAGTCTCACTGACTCCAACACACCTAATCTCATTTCCCCAATTATTGTGTCAATCCACCACATCCAGGGTCTTTCTTTCCTGTGTGGTCCCTCCACACTTCCAAGCATAGTGTCCTTCTTCAAGGACTGGCCCCCCCTCCTAGCCACATGCCCAAAGTATGTGAGACAGAACTTCAAAATTCTAGCCTCCAAGGAGGAACTTGGTTTTACCCTCTCCAAGACAGACCTATTTGTTCTCCTGGCGGTCCATGGTACATTCGATACTCTTCTCCAGCACCACAACTCAAAGGCATCAATTCTGTCATCCTTAGTCACTGCCCAGCTCTCTGAATCACAACATGTAATTGCAAAGATCATGGCCTGCATCAGGTGCACCTTAGTCTCTAGACTGACATCATTGCTCCTCAGCACTCTGAAGACGTTCCTGACAGTAGATTTTCCCAGTACAATTAGTCTTTGTTTTCCTGAATGTTGGTACCAAAAGTGTTCCAGACCTTAGTGGCTGTTATTTCTGGGACTCTGGTTATGCTCCACTTGCTACAAAAAGGACTCGGTCCACATCAGGACTTCAAAGTTCCTGAGGTCACAGATCCCCTTCCAGGCTAGAGGACAGCTTTGCCATCACTGTTGCTGGTACTAGAATTGAGTCTTCTGCGCTGGTGACCCTGATGTGTCAAATGCAATAATGGTCACCCATAATGGACAGTGTTTGGTGGAGCTCCACCATGGGAAGCCAAATTTCATACTAAATATTTGTAATAAACAGAACGCTACTTCGGGTTATGAGGGAGGCTGGAACCAACTGGAATTCACCCTGAAGCACTAAGGCAATTCTTAAATGTTCACAGGGGTAGACACTAAGGCAATCTTTAAGCATTTACAGGATTCTTGCATTGTATTTGCTAACCCCTCCCTCCTGAGTCAAGCAGAAGGTTTTCAATAGAAAAAGCTTCATCTGCATTGAATTCTCTTTGTGATTTACTCCCTGGCAATTTTTAATAAAGACAGGGAAGCTGGAATCAGGGAGTCAGTTTGCTTCAGTTGTTCGAGAACTGTTTGCCTCCTGTTTTACCTCTGTTTTCTCCTACATTCTTGGTGTTCTGACTCATTATTAATACTTATAAAAATAACCTTGGTCTGCAACACTCCTCAGTTAAAACAAGCTTGGAGGCGAGCTCTGGTAGCCTAGTGACAAGAAGCTGCACTGCAATCCAAGAGGTGCATGGTTCAAATCCACCAGATGCTCTGCTGGAGAAGGAGGAACAATCTCCTCCTGTACCAGTCGGATCTGATTTGACGGTACACACAAAAAAATAATAAAATAAAATTAAAACAAGCTTGGAAGCAGGAGTAGCATCCACTTCCAAAATAGCTTGCCTCTGGAAACCCTATGAACTTGGAGAAACAATGAAAGAGTCACTATGAGTCACCTATGACTTGATGGCACTTAACAACAACAACAACGCTGGTGAGCTCACCCATAAGACAAGTCTATCAAGAACTCAGACTTAATTATGGATTTGAACTCTGTAAGTATGACTACGAGCCTCTGCAATCTTTATTGAGAGAATTATATGCTTCATTTGGTGGTTGTTCATATTGTGTTGTTGCTGGGTTTCCTTGGATTGCTCTAATAAAATCATCTTACCTATCAACTGCACATTAAAGTATTATTACTCAGCACTCAAAACATGCAGGCACAGGGCCATCTTGTCCTCTCCTGAGCACACCAGGCCTGCTGGCCCCTCAGGGCCTTGGCATATGCTGTGAATCTGTACAAACCATTCTTTGCTGCCAGCTAGCCCAGCTTAATTCTCTAATTAATGACTCACTGAGATTTTTTTTTTATGCATACTTTATACTCCAATTCAAACACTCTTTTTTTCTTACCTGGAAAACTCCTCTTCTTCCAGCAAAGCCCACCTCCAGAGACCTCTCCTCCAGGCAACCTCCCAGATTTAGCCCTTGCTCCCCCTGCGGCTGAAGACATCTGAGTCTGGAGGCTCAGTCACCTTCTCATCAGATTTCAGCCTTCTCCACCTCGGCAGG
Source organism: Elephantulus edwardii (assembly GCF_000299155.1). NCBI lineage: Eukaryota > Metazoa > Chordata > Mammalia > Macroscelidea > Macroscelididae > Elephantulus > Elephantulus edwardii. The sequence continues at coordinate 857,062 of NW_006399976.1, forward strand.
GCAGCCTGTCCTGAAGTTTCTGTCAGATCGCCTTTCATCATGAATTCCCGAGGCAGGCACCAGGCTCCAGTGTCAGGTGTCAACCTCTTTGGTCTCGGGACCTGGGGTTCTGAGAACTCCATGGAAGTTCTGAGGCTCCATGGACGGTCCTCAGTGAACTCGAATTAGAAGAGAAACATGCCTTTAGAGTAATCAGATTCCAAAGATGAGGGACGTCCTGCAAACTTTATTTCTCCACACGCCTGAGTTTCCTCATCTGTAAAACTAGAACAAAGTACCCACTCAGGAGGACTATTCTTTCAGTAAGAATTATGTGTACGAACTTGGCACATGTTGTTGTTATTAGGTGCTGTTGAGTCAAAACCACGACTCATAGTAACAGTATGAACAACAGGTCTGAACTCTGCCCTGTCCTGTGCCACCCTTATCATCTCTGACGAACACAAGGCCATTGCAGCAAACACTATATCAATCCATCTCGATGAGGGCTTCATCTCCTTCACTGACCTTTTCAAGCATAATGTCCTTTTCCAAGGAATACCCTCTCCTAACATGTCCAAAGTTATGCGAGGTAAACTTTCACCATCATTGCCTCCAAGGAGCAATCTGGTTGCACTTTTTTCTAAGACGTATCTATTTGTTCTTTTGGCAGTCCGTGGGATATTCAGTACTCTTCTCTAACATTATATCTCAAAGGCATCAATTTATTTTCTGTCATCATTATTCATTATCCAGCTCTCAGATGTCTAGTGAGT
>NW_006399976.1:857916-863792 GCF_000299155.1 Elephantulus edwardii
AGAGTTTGGATTTCCATTCATTCATTGCTGCAATTCTCTACCCGCCTAGCTCTCTCCCCCCGTCCCCCAGTTTGCTCCTCTCTTTCAAAAGTAAAAGAAAGACTCCCTCCCTGGTACACAATCCCCCCGCACCCCTCCCACCACCCCAAGTACATTCCACTATGCAACTTTAATTGTGGATTCTTGTCTAGGCTTTCTCTTAAGGCAGTAGGATGCCATGGTGGGTGTGTAAGCAGACACAAGCTCACTAGAAAAATGTCCCTGGGAGTGAGGCAACCTGCTGGGTCAATTCTGTAGGGCAAAAGAAGGAGCTTGAGTCCCAACCTTAGGTCTAGAAGGAGAGTCAAGGGCTACTGGACAAACTCCCAGAATCCCAGGACTTTGGAGTGTGTTTAAAAAGCCAGACAGGCTGCAGCAGGGGTCTGGAGCACAAGGGACCACTCTGAGCCTCAGTCTCTTCATCTAACAATGGGAGAGAACCACACAGCCTGGGGAAATTCAAAGAGTGGGGGTTGAAGGAGCATCCTGAATCCCAAAGTAGGTTGACGGCCCTTGGGATCAAAGAGGGGCGCAGGCTGAGAGGAGGCTCTCAGGATGTCTCTTCCCTAAAGATAAGCCTCCAGGGCTGGTGAGGTTTATCTGTCCATCTGTCTGTCTGAATGACTGCTGTGTTTGTTTCCACCCATTTGCTGCAGTGGCTGAGAAGATTTCAAGCCTTGAGGAGTGAGGGGACCCTGGCTCCACCCTGCCTTCTCCCTTCTCGTCATCCTGGGCCCAGACACAAGTGGACCAGCCACCCCGTCGCTGTCCCCGAGAACTCCCCACCCCACGGTCCCTCACCATAGAGTTGTGACGCACCCCCCAGACACAGTAACAAGATCACCTGCATGATGACATCACCCACAGACACGCTGACAATGCCCCACAGAGACGCAGTGACATCACACACAGCACAGTGATAAGCTAACAGGCAGTGCGAATATCACACACATCACACACGGTGGCATCACAACTGCAGGACACAGAGACACAGTAACAGTGTCACCCACAGACAAGAGGACGTCACTCATGCAGACATCACACCTCGTCATGGTGTCAACGTCGTACACACAGCAGTGTCACCCGCTGACCCAGTGTAGATGTAACTGACACAGCAGCAGTGTCACACAGTGACAACGTTGGTCCCTTCACACCCACATTTTTCTCACTCAGTGTTGCCTCCCCAAGTACACACTAAAGCCTCTCCCATGGCCATACCCCATCCATATATTATGTACCCTACACCCCACTGCCTGTCACCCCAGCTTTCTCACACCAGAGGGCTGAGTGGTGAGGACATTAGCAGTCTCCTCATTCCCCTTTGAGATTTTCCAGGTCCCTTTCCCCAGGGGGCACCACTCTAGGGATGGGGGATACCCTTCCCCAAAATGCCTTGGGAAAGGAACCTACCCCCACTCAGCCCCATGTCCCTAGCCCTGCCCAGAGCCCATGTGAATGTAATCGACACTTAATAAATGTTAGCAAACCCTTCAAAGACCCCAGCCACAGCTTCTACTTTGAACAGAGACCGTGAGGCTGTGAGCCAGAAAACCCGGAAGGAAGATGAGAGAGAAGAGGCAGAATGGCCCCTCGACTCCCCCAGAGCACGAGAACCCCCCCCACCAAGAGCAAAGAAGGGGTGTGGAGGACACAAGTTCCCCCAAGCCCTCCATAGGCAGTGAGTGAAATGCCCATGAGGCGTGGCCCCGTGACCGCTCCTGTCTCTGTTCAGATGATTTTTTCCCAAAAGCTGGTTTCCATTTGGAAGTGTCTCACAGCTTTGCTTTCCGAGGCCTGCGATGCATTCCACAGGTATAGACAATTCCAGAGGGACAGGGGCACGCAGAGAACTGCAGAAATGTCTCCAGAATAAGAACCCCAAAAGTTCCTGGCCAGCGTTTTGTTTCATGGTACATCAGGAAGAGAAGCAGGCAGGTCGTCTTAGGGGCACCTCAGCTCACCTGTGTCACTAGTGTCGCTGTAATCAGCTACCATCCAGTTGGCTCCTGGCTCAGGATGACCTCGAACCACAGAATAGGACCCTGTGTGCTCCTGAGCCATCCCGTCATCGGCTGTGGGCCTGAGGGCTCATCACCAGGCCTTTATTCCTAGTCCATAGTGGTCTGCGTGCCCCACCGAATCCCGCACAGCATCCATGCAGCACGTAAGCTTCCACTGACAGACGAGTGATCGTGTGTGATGTGAGCTGGCCTGGAACCAAACCCCCGTCTCCCTGGTCCCTAAGACAACACCACCTCACAAATTAACCGGTAGCAGGGGGTGCGGGTACAGGAATAAATGAAAGCAACACCAGAAAATCACACTATAGCCAGCAGACTGGGGGGAACGTGTGAAGAGCTTGTGACATCCACTGCTCGTCAATTAGCAGAAGGGAAAAAAGCCTTTTTCTACAAAACCCTAAAAATGCAAATCCCAATGATCCTTCTAGAAATGATTCAATATTTGCTAAAAGTAAAGCTGTATATAAACTCTTTGACTCAGCAGCCCCAAGTCCTGAGCCTTTGTCCCTAAGAAATGAGAACTCCAGGACAGAAAAATAAATATTCCTACTTGCAACTGACAAATGAAAAAACTTCAGGAAACAAAGAAAATGGCCACCAACGGAAAAAGGGCCTCGGTAGTGTGGTCTAGAATGTTGGCGTGTCCCAGACGGAGGTGGGCCCCTGGCTGGCGGCCCCAGCACGTCCCCGGGGACCTGACACGGGAGGAGTGACTCAGGAGGAACGGGGCTGGCAGCGCCACGCTTAGCACAGGCCAGTCTGTGGGGACAAAGGAGCGATATTTCCGGGATGCGGAAACGCAGGCGAGAGTCAGCCGCGCAGGAAGCACTCGGCTGGGCCTCCGCCAGGCCAGCCAGGGAGGTCAGCCAGGCCAGCCGCCCAGACGGGCCCAGGCCCCAAGGAAGCGGGACATCCCTGACGCTGAGCCTACAGCCCTTCCCAGAGGCAGAAGGGGGTTGCTGTCACTGGCCAGCCACGGCCACCACGGAAATCTGATTCCGGATTCCTGGGACAGACAGCCCTGTGTTTATATTATGGCTCAATTTTTGCATCTGAGAAATGGGTATAATAACAATTCTAAATACACGTCTCTTAACATGTGTCAGTCTCTGCCAGCTCGAACATTCCAGGACACCATCTTTTCCTGCTGGCTCCATGGTAGGGCCCTGGCCCTGGCTCAGCCTCTTATGCCTGGACCTCAGCCACCACCTCCAGTACAGCCCTCGTGAGGGCCTCGGGCATATCTTTCTGCCACAGAGCTCTGACTCTCCCCTTCCCCTTTTCACATGCCCTCCATGGCTCCCTATTGCCCTAAAGAGAAAGTCCAGGTGCCCTGTGGCTTTGTACAGTGCAGCTTCTGTCTCCAAATGTCCCAGACACTTAATTCTCTGTTGAAGATTCACCAAGTCTTTCTTTAGACTGAGCTCTCCTACTGAGGTATAACACCCTTTCTTTGCCTGGAAAACTCTTTTTTCCACAAAGCCCAGCTTCAGCGTCCCCTCGTTCAGGCAGACTGCCAGGTTTAGGCCTTGGGGAAGGACTCCTGCTCCAGGGGCGCCTTTGGGACTGGGTGGAGCAGTCTGAGCGTGAAAAGGAACGAATGGCCTATCAGCCTACACCCTGATCCTTCGGTCTAGCCACGTAGGGGGGGTGAGGCTTTTGACTCTTCGGGGATTTCCTGTGACCTCTATAAATAACCCCCCTGGCTGCTTCCCACAAACCACCTCATTCTTCTTGGAAAAAAGGAATCATAGCCAAGGACCTCAGTGCAGGTGCCTGCCAAGTAGGGGAGAGGGGGCGGGGTCGAGACAGTAAACTCAGAGCTCCCCTGCGCATGCAGACCCTCACCCCACTCACACCCTCCTGGGGGTCCTCTCCACCATACTGACCTCTGCACACCCAGCCCCGTTTCACGCATGTTAACTGCTTGTCTTCCCTGGGCATCTGTTTTTCTGCAAAATGGGTATTGTCATAAACATCCACCAGCTCAGCTCAAGGACTGTCCCTGTCCTTCCAAGGGCCCTCGTCCAAGCTAGTAAACAAGCGGACAGATCAACAAAGAGTGATAGAGCACAATAATGACCGTGGGAAAATAAGATCAGGGTCCCCTCCAGTGGGTACTCGAGGAATCTGGGACACCGCAGCAAGAACTGTCTAATCCCCCCCGCCCAAGGGCTTCTATCTCCCGCCTCTCGGAATGAGCGCTTTCCAGAGCTTGAGCCCATGCACTTTTGTTTCCGGGATGTCCAGGGGCGTTCGCCCATCATTCACACCCCAGAAGGACGCAGGCTTAACGGATGGAGGCCCGCCAAGCACCGCCTGGTGAGGGCAAGGCGCCCTCTGCTGGCTGTTCCCCGTTAGCATTGCACTGGGAAACTGCAGTTAAGGGACCTCACCAAAGGATTGAGGAGTAGTGATGTCAGTTTGAGGACTAAGGTGCATCTGGTTCAGGCCATAATCTTTCTGATTGCTAGCTGTGCGTCCGAGACCTGGACAACGAATAAGGATGACAGAAAAAGAACGGATTGATGCCTTTGAGCTGTGATGTTGGAAAAGAGCACTGAACATCCCAGGGATGGCCAAGAGAACGAACAGATATATCTTGGAGAGGGCGCAGCCAGAGCGCTCTTTGGACACAAGAATGATGACGCTTCGCCTCACATACTTTGGACATGTTGCTAGGAAGGGCTATTCCTTGGAAAGGGACAAGATGTTGGGAAGGGTGGAGGGTCGGCGAAGAAGAGGAAGACCCTCAAACATGTGAATTGACACAGTGACTGCCGCAATGGGGTCTTGGGTGTCAGGAAGTGTGAGGATGGCGCAGGACAGGACAGGGTTCAGATCTTTTGTTCACAGAGCCACTATGAGTCATGCTCGACTCGATGGCATCTAACAACAACAACAACACATCCCCAGCGTTCTCATAATCAAACACACATTACCTTATCAAGACCCACAAGCCTTTCTTCCAAGGCCTTATCTGTTTATCTTTCCTTCTGGTTCACTCTACTCTGGTATTATGAGTGTAATGAAGGATTCAAAAAATATGCAATTTAAAAATAAGCATGTGATTTATAGGGAGCTTTGGTGGTCTAATGGCAAGAAGCTGCACTGTAATCTCAAAGGTACTCGGTTCGAATCTACCAGATCCTCCGTTGGAGAAGGAAGGGCAGTTTCCTCCTGCGCCAGTCAGATCTGACTGGACGGTACACAACAAGGGGGGCAAGTAGGTGATTTAAAATGCATGTTGTATGGATATTGTTGTTCGGTGCTGTTGAGTCAACAACCCTATGAACAAGGAGTCTGAACCCTACTCTATCCTATGCCGTCGTCATCATCTCCAAAATGCTAGTCAATCCATCTTGAGATTCTTCCTCTCTTTAGCTGACCCTCCACTTTTAAGAATGATGTCTTTTTTCTAATGACTCCTAACAACATACCCAAAGTATGTGAGATGAAGTATCACTATTCTTGCCTCAAAGGAGCACCCTGGCTGCACTTCCTCCAAATGGGATATTCAGCACTCTTCTCCAACACCACAACTCAAAGGCATTGATTGATTCTTCTTCTGTCATCTTATTCATTGTCCAACTTTCTTTTTTTATTAAATTTTATTAGGTTTAATGAACATTTACAGAGATTTTGGGTTTTCATTCATTCATTGTTACAGTTTTCTCCACCCTCATCCCCAGTTCGTTCTTCTTTCCCCCCGCCACAATGTCTGTTTTAATTGTCCAATTGCCACAGTGCTTGTCAAAGCCAGTTCTGATTAATCTCCTTTGTCAGTGTGTCCCTTGCCATTCCCTATCACTCCTC
>NW_006399976.1:879092-880152 GCF_000299155.1 Elephantulus edwardii
ACAGAAAAAATATATTTAAAAGAAAAAAAACCAACTATGCAGTGTTCCCTTGTTTTGTTCAGAGAGAAGTATCTTGGTTTAGATTTCATCTTGGTCTAGGTCTTAGACTTCGTATAAGTATAATTAAGTGCCACCAAATCTACCAGTCATAGCAACCCAAGGACAACAGATGAAAACTTGGTCGATCCTGCACCATCCTCTGACCCACAGTCACCGTGTTAATCCACCTCGTGAAGGGTTTTCCTCGCTCTTGCTGACTCTCTTCTTCCCAGGGTGACATCCTTTCACAAAGACTGGTCCCTGTTGACAATGCACCCAAAGTATAAGAGATAAAGTCTTTTTTATCTTCGCCAAGAAGGTTGTATGTACTAGACAGATTTGTTTGGCAGGTCATGGTATATTCAATACCCTTTTGGCACTTCATGGTATATTCAATACTCTTCACCAAAATTATTTAAAGGTGCGATGCCGTGGGTCTCTTGCTCCAAGTGGCTCTCCTAGGCCTGTTGTCAACCGGGACGAAGGAGAGGCAGAGACACCAGGAACGAAATCTAAAAGAGAGATTAAATAGGGGGCTAGTCACACGACCCCACTACTGATCAGCGCAGGAGTTTTGACCTGTTCCGTTTCTGACCTGGGCCGGTTCACTCCTCTTTAGGCAACATGGTGGTCCCCCTCTCCTGGAAGGTCACCAAACTGATGCCGAATTTAGCCCTGGTACCCGATCGGCATAGCGCACTACAGCCCAAGACTCCTGGACTCAAGTGATGCCCCAACCTCAGCCTCTGAGTAGCTGGGAACAGCCTTTGATTTTTGCCTCGCGGTTGGGCAGGGACATATAAATAGGGTATGTTAGTCTATCCTCAAGGGAATTGGCCAGTTTGGCCACTCCATCACATTTCAATTCAGTAGGTTCAGCAGCAGAAATTGGGAATCCCAAAGGGAGCTCTGGTGGCCGCATGGCAAGAAGCTGCACTGCAATCCTAAAGGCACGCGGTTAGTGGTTTGAGTCCAGCATTTGGAGGAAGAGGGGCAATTTCCTCCTGGGCCAGTAGGATCT
>NW_006399976.1:880802-885350 GCF_000299155.1 Elephantulus edwardii
GGCATGTTGCAAGGAGGGATCAGTCCTTAGAGAGGGACATCGTGTTTGGGAGAGTGGAGGACCAGCGCAAGAGAAGAAGACCCTCGATGAGATGGATCGATTCAGTGATTGGGGTAATGGGGGTAGGTGTGTCAGAGACAGTCAGGTTGGCACAGGATAGAGCAGGGTTTAGGGCTCTTGTATATAGGGTCACTATGAGTTACAAACGACTTGACGGCACATAACAAAAAAACAATATTACCAAAAAAAAAGAAAAGGGAAAGAATGCAGTGAGCATACTTTAGGGGTGGAGATTCCTCTGCTGGTCAAGCTGGGGGCCACACAAGAGCCCCACTAGCCACAGCAGAGAACCTGAGGCCATTGTGAGACAGAGCTGACCTGGGACTGCTGCCCCACCGAACCAGAGCCAGGGGCCTTCACCCAAACTTGCTGAGGACTAGACCTGGGGGGAGGGAAAAGTCCTAATTTGCAGAACTAAGAGGATTTTGTTACACTGGCCAAAAGCCACAAAGCTGAAGGCTGAATGGCCTGCAAGCACACTTTGAAACATTGTCCTAACTGAGAAATTTTATCCTGTTGCCAATTGGAGTTGTAACTTCCCTAATAAACCTCATTATCATAACTATAGTTCTATGAGGTCTGTGTAGCTATTGCAACAGATTTTGGACCTAAATTAAAAATTAAAATATACTGTATGTGAAACTGATAATGGTGCTTGTCATGAATTCAATTGCGTCTTTCAAAAATACGTGTATGGCAAACAATAAATGCTGGTGAGGCTGTGGAGAAACTGGAACTCTTATGCACTGTTGGTGGGAGTATAAAATGGTGCAACCACTATGGAAGGCAGTATGGCACTTTCTCAAACAGTTGCAAATAGAAATACCATTTGACTGAGTAATTCCACTACTGGGAATATACCCCAAAGAAACCATAACGGCCACCCAAGTAGACATACATACACCCATGTTTATCGCAGCTTTGTTCACAATAGCAAAGAGTTGGAAACAACCCAAGTGCCCATTAACAAATGAATGGATAGAGAAACTGTGGTATATTCACAAAATAGAATGCTATGCTGCATTGGAAAAACAAGGAACTCATGAAATATTATACCAAAAGGTTGACCCTGGAGGACATTATGCTGAGTAAAATATCTCAGTCACAAAAGGACAAATACTGCATAGTGACACTGTTGTAAAACGGGACTGACATCAGGGTTGGGGGGAGACTGAGAAAGATGGGATAAATTATCTACACTGCATTGAAACAGATGAGGGAGAGAACTGTTTAAAAGGGATATGTGATTAAGTATTATTGTCAAGAAAGAAGTCCAGAACTAAGGCTGCTTAGTGGAGTGGACTTGGGGAGAGGGATTGTATAACAATAAAAGAATTTTTCTTTTACTTTTCAAAGATATGAGCGAACTAGGAGGGAGGTATGGACAGGGAGAAAAGTGCAACAATGAATGGAAATCCAAAGTATCTATAAACTTTGATTAAAGTTAATAAAAAATAAATAGGCAAAAAAATTAATAATAATAAAAAAGAAAAATGGGTATGCACTGATGTAATGTGGGAGTTATGTAATGGTCCTCCAATAGCCGATAAACCAGTTAGTTATAAAAGGATTAAGGGTGGAATGGAACACCTTTAATTGCATCGTAGCCCTTGTCTGATCAAAGGGAGTTTTCCTAGAGTGTGGCCAGAAACAGTTTTCATCTTTTTTTTAAATTGTATTATTTTACATGTACCATCAAATCAGATCTGACTGGTACAGGAGGAGATTGCCCCCTCCTTCTCCAGCAGAGCATCTGGTGCATTTGAACCGTGTACCTCTGGGATTGCAGTGCAGCGTCTTGCCACTAGGCTACCAGAGCTCCCTTACAGTTTTCATCTTAACAAAAAAAAAAAAAAAAGAGGAGAAAAGGGTGCAGAGAAGAAGAGCAGATATGACCTAGAAAGAAAACCAGGAGTGGATCCCGTCCTCCACACCCTGATCCCCGAGCTAGGAAGCTGCTGGACACAGTGGAAGACCAAGACACAGGGTGATCTCCGAGAACCTACAGATGCTGAAGGAGACAGGGACCTTCCTCCAGAACTAACACAGAGAGAAAGCTTTCTCCTAGAGCTAGGGCCCTGAATTTGGACTCCTGAACTGTGAGAGAAGCAGCTTGTCTGTTAAAGCTATCCACTGGGGTATTTCCACTATCACAGCATAAGGTAATTCTTCCTTTTTTTTAGATTTTAATGAAAGTTTATAGAGAACTTGGATTTCCATTCATTCATTGTTGCGTATCTTCCTCCCTGCCCTCGCCCCCCGCTGTTCACTTTTCTCTTTGAAAAGAAAAAAAAATTCATTGTCATACAGTCCTCCTCCCCAAGTCTACTTTACTATGCAGCTCCTACTCTGAACTCTTGTCATGAAAATAATACCTAATTATATATCCTTTTTAAACAGTTCTCTGACTCATCTATTTCAATGCAGTGTACATTATTTTGCCGCTCTTTTCTTAGTTTCTCCCCAAGTCCAACGTCAGTCCCGTTTTACAACAGTGACATGTAGTATTTGTCCTTTCGTGACAGATATTTCACTCAGCATATCCTCCAGCGTCACCCATTTTGTATAATATTTCATGAGTTCCTTGTTTAATGCAGCATTGTAGTCCATTGTGTGAATATACAATGGGAACTTGGGTTGTTTGTCTTTGCTATTGTGAACAAAGCTGTGATAGACATGGGAGTGCATATATCTGCTTGGGTGGCAGTTATGGTCTCTTTAGGGTATATTCCCAGTAGTGGAATCGCTGGGTCAAATGGTATCTCTATTGGCAACTTTTTGAGAAAGTGCCACACAGCCTTCCACCATTTTACACTCCCACCAATAGTGCATAAGTGTTCCAGTTTCTCCACACCTTGCCAGCATTTGTTGTTTACTGCTCTGTTGAACTTTGCTATTGTTACTGGGTGAGATGATATAATTGTTCTGGAGTAATTATTCCTAAGGGACACTTCCTTAAGCCTTGCTTAAGGGGCACTGGTGACCTAGTCCATAGGGAGTTACATTGCTAACCCAAAGGCCACCCTCATTGTTTGAACTGGACACCACCAACTCCTGGGGAGAAGGGTGGGCAGTCTTCTCTCACGTGATTTGAAGCCTCAGGAACTCAACAGAGGATCAGCTATGATTCAGTTCTGACTCTACAGTAAACAGTTTGAGAGTGTTTTCAGTTTGAGCTAATGTGTTCCTTTTACCAACTCAGGATTGATTATAGTATCAGAGATAAATCATCAGCATAAATTAACTTTGTGATCCTCTTGGCTGGGTTTCATTGACTGTGTGGATCACAACAAACTGTGGCTACCCTTGAGAAAAATGGGTATCCCAGAACACTTGATTGTGCTTAGGCGAAACCTATACTTGGACCAGGAGGCAGTTGTCAGAATAAAGCAGAGAAACATCACATGGTCCAGAGAGGAGTGCATCAGGGATGTGTCCTGTTTCCATACCTTTTCAATCTATATGTGGAACAGATCATTTGAGAGGTTGGACTTTATGAAGAGGAATGTGGCATCATGACTGGATGAAGACTCATCAACAATCTGTGTTATGCAGATGATAAAACCTTGCTGGCAGAAAATCAGGAAGATCTGAAGCATTTGCTGCAGAAAGGTCAAGGACTGCAGCCTTCAAAATGGATTGAAGCATAACATCAAGAAGACAAAGATTCTCACCCTGGGCCAATGGGCATCACCATAAGAGATGGAGGTTGTTAACAATTTCAGCTTGCTCGGCTCCACAATCAACACTTTTGGCACCAGCAGTCAGGAAATCAAAAGACTAACTGCACTGGAAAAGTCAGCTGTCAGGTACTGTGCCAGAGTGCTGAGGAGCAATGATGTCAGTCTAGAGACTAAGGTGCACCTGATCCAGGCCATGGTCTTTGCAATTACATGCATCATACACACATACATCAGAGAGTTGGATAATGATGATGACAGAAGAATTCATGTCTTTGAGTTGTGGTGCTGGAGAGTATTGAACATATCATGGACAGCCAGGAGAACAAATAGGTCTGTCTTGGACAAGGTGAAAACCAAGTTCCTCCTTGGAGGCTAGGATTTTGAAGCTGTGTCTCACATACTTTGGCCACATGGCTGGGGGAGGGGCAAGCCCTTGGAGAAGAACATTGTGCTTGGAAGGGTGGAGGAACAGTGCAAGAGAGAAAGACCCCAGATGAGATGGATTGGCATGATAACTGAGACAATGGAATTAGGTGTGTCGGTGAAACTCGCTCAGGATAGGGCAGCCTTCAGGAACTGCTGGTCCCTGTTTTTTGGGGTTTTTTTTAAATTTTTATTATTTTGTGTGTGAGTGTACCATCAAATCAGATCTGACTGGTACAGGAGGAGATTGTCCCTCCTTCCCCAGCAGAGCATCTGGTGGATTCGAACCGTGCGCCTCTGGGATTGCAGTGCAGCTTCTTGCCACTAGGCCACCAGAGCTCCCCTTGGTCCCTGTTTTTTATGCTCTCTGCTCTATCTCATT
>NW_006399976.1:885735-921119 GCF_000299155.1 Elephantulus edwardii
CAAGAGATGAATTGCACTGGGAAAGTCAGCTGTGAGGGACCTCTCGAGAGTACTGAAGAACAACAACGTCGGGCTGGAGACTAAGGTGCACCTGATCGAGGCTAGTCTTTGCAATTACGTGCTATGCGTCAGAGAGTTGGACAGTGAATAGGGATGATAAGAGAATTGATGCCTTTGAGCTGTGGTGCTGGAGAAGAGTGTTGAATATACCATGGACTGCTAGGAGAACAAACAGTTTTGTCCTGGAGAAGGTGAAGCTGGAATGCTCCTTGGAGTCAAGGATTCTGAAGCTTCGTCTGACATACTTTGGGCATGTTGCAAGGAGGGACTGGTCATTGGAGAGGGACCTCATGTTTGGCAGAGTGGAGGGATAGCACAGGAGAGGAAGACCCTCGGTGAGATGGATCGATTCTGTGACTGGAGTGGTGGGAATGAGTGCAGTTGAGATGGCTAGGTTGGCACAGAATAGAACAGCGTTTAGAGCTCTTGTACATAGGGTCACTATGAGTCACAAGCGACTCGATGGCACATAACAACAACAACTTTACCCTTGGTCTGCAACATGGGTGAACCTTAAAAAAAAATTTATGCTGGGCAAAACGGCAATCAAGAATTAGTGGTAATAAAGGAGGAAGCTCAAGCTGCTCTTGAAGGAAATGGCAAAAAATAAGGCTCAGGAACTGAATGCATACCAACTGACATTTTAACAAACAGTTGAAGCCCTGGATGTGCTCACTAGGTTGTGCCAAGAAATCTGGAGGGCAGATGCCTGGTCAACTGACTGGAAGAGATACATGCTTGTTCCCATTCCCATAAAAAGGTGATCCAACAGAATGCAGTAATTATCTAACAAAATCCCATGCAAGTAAAATCTTGCTGAAGATTATCCAAAACCAACTAGAATAGCACATTGGCAGAAACCTGCCTGAAATGCAAGCTGGGTTTAGAAGAGGCCATGGCTCTTCCAGGGGTATCTTTGCTGATGTCAAGTGGACCTTGGCTGAAAGCAGAAAGCACCAGAAAGATGCCTATTTGTATTTGATCAACTATACAAAGGCATTATACTTTGTGGATCAAAACAAATTATGGTTAACACTGAGAATGGCAATTGCAGAACACTTGATTGTGCTATGAAACCTAGACCTAGACCAGAAAGCTGTTGTCTGAACAAAGGAGGGGAACACTGCATGGTTCAAAATCAAGAAAGGAGTGTGTGCATCTTAACTGTAAACATGGTCTATGAATGCTGTGTGGTCATTGCAATGGACCATTAAACCCAGAGAAGAAGTAGAGGTTTTTGTGAGACAGGTAGCTGGTGTCTGAATTGGTAAAAAAGTTGAGGAACGGACACATATCTCACCTCCACTTCATACGGATCAGCTTTGGGGTGATCCCAGTGATTATTCCATGAAAATTAGATGCTTCTGACACTACTCACACTCTTTTATATTTACATTCCTTTGGTATTTGAAAGTTAACTTAAAATCTATGTAACAAATGAAATCCTGAAATTTCCACCCACTTCCCTAATCACCACTCTTACTACCCAGAAGCTGACACCCAGAAAGGACTTCTATTTATTCCCACTTCAGGGCCTGAACCCCTAGCTAGCCTCTGCAAAAGGATCTAGCTGGCTGAAGCTTGGTTACCACCAGAAACATGGGGCTCACTACCTATGAGAGCAAATATTCACTGCTCCATTTGGAATCAAGCTCTTCCTTGAGAACTCCGCTTGGCTCAATGATGTTCCCAGTCCCTTCAAGGCATCTGTCGGCCTGGGCCTGAGCCTTGGTCTTCCTCCAGTGGTGCCCACAGGATCGGCCATTTCTCACTTGCCCACACAGAAGTCTCGGAAGATGACGTCCAGGATTTCTTCAGTACCCCCTCCCCCTGTGAGGTGGGTCAGGTGCCGCCGGGCAACCCGCAGTGCCTCAGCTGCCAGGGCCAGGTCTCTGGCCTCCTTGTACTGCCCTAGGGCATCCAGGCAGCCCTGGAGGTGATGCTGGTGTCTTGCACGTGTCAGGAGGGGTGGGCCTGTGGATGGGTCCCCACACCTGGAAGAGAAGACATATTCAGTCTCCATTCTCCATTTTCTCAGCCACTTTTCTAGAATAAAGAAAAAGGATGGTTGTGTCCTTTATAACAGATTCAGAAACCAAGTATGCGGCAGTTATGTGCCCAAAATCAGTAACAATAGCTCAGATCCCACTTAAACTTAAGATATGGGGTGAGGGGGCTCACACTACAGCCAGCTCCTTCCTCAGTGCTTCCAGGAGGCCTTCTAGGCCCTCCCCGGTCAGGCAAGACAGCAGCAGATGAGGGGGCAGGTCAGGCTTGGGTCCGGGGCCCTCATGGGACAGTAGGTCCATCTTGTTCAGCACCAGCAGGAGGCGCTGGCTGCTCCCGTTGGAGCTCTGGGCCCCCATGCGAGCCACGACAGTGTCCAAAAAGTCGCAGCTGGAGTGGGAGGCCAGGTCAGAGGCATCCAGTACGGCCAGAATGAGGTCAGCCTGCTCGAGCCTGTGGAAGCAGGAAGAGCCAGATTAGGGGGATGTCAGAGCGGAACCCTAAAGTTTAGGGGGCGGGGAGGACAGGGCAAGCGGTAGAAGGCCAAAGACTGCCTTCTCTAAATCAGTAAGGTCGCCCTCTTAAAGCGTGCAACAGTCTCCTCATTCAGGAAGATTAAATGAAAAGCAACAGAGAAAAGGCAGAGGAAGGGCCCAGCCATACATACCCACTGCCTACAGACCCACCTCGCTCGCGCTCGCCGCACGCCCTCCTGTTCCACCAGCCCAACGCCCTGGCGCAGTCCCGCTGTGTCACTCAGTAGTACTGGGAATCCAGCCAGGTCCACTGGGATCTCCAGAACGTCACGTGTGGTCCCCGGCTCTGGTGACACGATGGACACAGGCTTCTGGCCTGGAGAGGGGTTGGTGTTAAGAGGAAAGGAGTGGAGTGGAGGTAAAGGAGCCAGAAACCCTGCATGGTCCTGTTGTCCAGTGCCCAGGTCCACCCCTTCCCCAGTTCTCGCCCCGCCTCCAGCGTGTCGCCCACGCACTGAGCAGGTTCACCAGGCTGCTCTTGCCAGCGTTGGGAGGCCCCGCAATCACCACGTGCGCCCCGGAGCGGAGCCGCTGCCCACGGCGCGCATCTCGCAGATGTGCGCCCAGCGCAGCCTGCAGTCCCTGCACCGCGCTGTTCGCTAGGGGGAGACAGAGAGAAGGTATGAGGAAGAAGACAGCGCGCAAATGCCAAGGGGTGCCAGTTCCCATGCTCGGGCGGGTCCCACCTCGTTCCAGGACGTCTTCCTCCAGGTTGTCATCCTCACCGAAGTCGATGTAGGCCTCCACGTGAGCCAAAGCCTGGGGGGCGGAGGAGCTGTTAGCACCTGGGCCTCCTGATGGCACAGACTGCACTGGAGGCTGCAGGCTCTCAGACAAGGGAGGTGCAAGAGAGGGCTCTCACGCAAGTGATGTATAGGGAATGGGGGTGAGGAGGAGGCAGCCTCAGTGGCTGTGCTCACTGTAGTGAGGGTCTCAGCCCAGTCGTGGCACAGGCGCCCCAGCTCCCCGTCCAGCTGCCGCAGGGCCTGTCGCCTCTGTGCCTCAGTCTCTGCGTGGATCAGGTCTGCCAGCCCCTCCACCTCGGTCAGGCTCAGCTTCCCGTGGGCAAATGCCCGCCTGGTAAACTCGCCTGCCTCTGCAGGCCGCAGCCCTGGCACACCGCCTGGGGTGGGGAGACCCCAGTCCTGAGCCTCTGGGTCAGGGGGACAAGTCCCACTCAGGCCCATAAGAGACTCTGCCAGGTCTCAAACCCATTGCCACCAACTCACCAAGGGCCTGCAGTACCCCGCTCACCACCGCAGGGCCTCCGTGCACGTGGAACTCAGCGCAATCCTCCCCCGTGAAACTCTGGGGGCCTAGATGGGAGAGAGGTGCGAGTCAGGGGAGAGAGGATCTCAGGAATGAGGAACTATGGGAGTTTCGGGGGGCCTGGGTTCCTCACCTGGAAACCACAGCACCAGGGCGCGGTCCAGGGGTTCTCCAGAGCGCGGGTCGCTGAGCAGACGCAGGCGGGCACTACGGGCCGGAGGCAGGTCCTGCGCTGCCGTGAGGCTCCGGAGGGCGGGGCCGCTGGCAGGGCCGCTGGTTCGGATCACCGCGACGCCGCAGCGCCCTTGGCCCGAGCTCAGCGCGAAGATGGTGGCTCCAGATCCAGGGGCCGCGGCGCCGCTGCCTCGGTTTGAGCACGACCTGGCGAGAGAGGTGCGGTCAGTGCATCGGGACAGATCTGCAGCAGAGTGACAGGAGAGCTGAGGGCTCTGCGACTTCGAGGTGGGCGGGTTGGAGGTCAAAGCATGACCCGATTAGAATTCTAACGCCAAAGGGTAACACTGATGCCCTGATGTGGACTCTGCGGCAGGAGGTGGACAAACTGGGTTCTGGACTCCTGCAAAGGGCAGTGACTCTGCGGCAGGAAACGGGACCCCAGCGTCCAGGAGGAGTTCAAAGCCCATACAGCAAAGTCTTGCTGTCATACACCAAACCCAGGATACCCCACCTGCAAAGCCCACGTGCCGCCCGCATCGGCAGGGTCCACAACCCCCGCCACATGGATTCACAGCCGGCGACCCCACATGCCCACCCTGCAGGAGCTTCTAAGCGACTTCAAAGTACGGGCAGGAGGCCATGTCCCATTCGCGCCGTGATTGGCCAGTTGCTGAAGAACTTTCAATTACCATTGGATTTATTTGGCAAAGTCCCGCCCACAGAAGACAGACCTTCGTTCCTAATGGTTGATTCAAGAAGCACGGGGAGGGTGCAGCGAGCTGGCGTTCCCCGGCAATATAAGACCCAGATTTTAGGGTCCTACAGCAGCCGAGATCCGAGACACCGGAAGTGAGGCTCGGCAGGACGGTGACGGTACAGAGCTCGGTAGTGATGATGACTAGGCGAGGCTTCCTATCTTCTTCCAGGCCTCTACTTAGCCTTAGCGAAGGCAACCACCTATTTTCAATTTTTTTTATCCAAGAAAGAAGAGCTTACATCACTCTGCAGGAGTTATGGCAAACGAATTGGGCTGCGGACGTAAAGATTGGAGGTCACACAGTGAGACCCCAAAGGAAAGGCTTGGCAATCTGCTTTGGAAAGATCAGCTATTGAAAATCGTACTTCTACTCTGTTCTAGACATAGCTCCACACTGATACACAAGGGTCGCTAGGAGTCGGAATCAACTTGATGACAATGGATTTGTTTTGATTTAGACACAGAGCGTCTCACTCCCAGGCCTGGGGATAGCTTGCTTTCCCCCAAAATCTCCAACTGCCTCGCCCTTCTCAAACATTCCCTCTTGCAGTTCTCTTAACCCAGGATGCCTTTCTTCTTTTGACAAATTCATCTTTACAGAATACCTCCAATGGCTACTCCTCGCAGCCCTCTGGAGCACAGCACTCTCTGGGCTTCCCTACCCTCTCCCTGTCCCAGTTCTGTAGCATTTGGTTGTCCGTTTTGTCTTGGGCTCAGCGAAAACCAGAAAAAGGAGTCTTGATGATTAGCTTCAGGTTAGCCCAGGACAGCGCCGGTCCCTCGGAATAAAGCGCTGATGGTGGAATTCCGGGGACCTGGCTGGGCGGGGTGTTCCAGGGCTCCGCGTGGTCAATTCTCTGGTTTTTGAACAATTTGGGCGGGCGGGCAGACAGGCTGCTGCGATCTGAGGCGCATCCCAACTCCCCCGCCCCTCAACACACACAACCACCTTCATTATTTTTCATCTATAAAGTAGTAAGAAACGACATTCGCTACCTCTGAGTAATTGTCACAGGTACACATCAACCGCCTACTGTGTGTCAAGCACTGAGAATCAGTTCCAACCCCAGTCCTCGCAGATCATTAGTCTAACGGTTGAAGCCACTTTCTGAGTGATCTAGAAGGGAGAAGTGTGAGACAAAATATAGGACACAAGTTAAACATCAACTTTAGAAACTTAATAACTTTTTATACCAAATAGGTCGTATGAATAGGAATGCTGGTAGCCTAGTGATAAGGAGCTGCACTGCAATCCCAAAGGTAAGCGGTTCCAATCCACTAGGGGCTCTTTGAGAGAAGGATGGACAATCTCCTCCCGAGTGACTTACTGCCTCTGAAAACCCCCTGGAGGGTCAGCTATGATTCGGTTCAGACTCCATGGCATACAACAGCAACCTATCATTTTTGGGAGAACAATAAAAAATGAGCAAAACCCTCAACCAATCCTTGGACAAAGACCTCATGCTGGGAAAGGTAGAGCATCGACAAAAGAGAAGAAGACTTCCTCAAAGAGATGAATTGTCTCAGTGCCTACCACAGCAGACTTGAACATGACAGAGAATGGTAAAGATGGTGCAGGAGAGGGCAAGATTCGGATTTGCTGTTTGAAAGGTCCCTATGCGTCATAATCGACTTGATGGCACCTAAATAAAATAGAACAACATTAAAAACATCATACATGAAGAACGCTACAGGTCATTTAAAAGATAGTTGCTATGTGCCATTGAAATTAAAAAAAAAGATACCATAGGGACGGCGTGAGAAGAATGATGTTGCAACCTGGGGATGATAATGTTATAAAACAAAATCTGTGTGAGTAGTTTAACAGAAAATCCATCTGTTCTACAAACTTTTACTCAATTCACACAAAAAACCTTCCCCATCAACAAGGCTCTAGGAATTGATGAAATGCTAATTGTGATGTTTCAACACTAGAAACACTCACAAATCTATGCCAAAAAATTGGAGAAACAGCTGTGTGGCCAACTGACTTAAAAAAAAAAAGAACCCCAACCAAATCAAACCCAAATATTCATTAAAGAGACTTATATATGTGTCCAGTCCAAAGAAGTCATCCAACAGAACACACATTATCAAACACTATAATTCATAATTATGTTGTGTTGTTGTGTACCATAGAGTCCGAACCAATGCATAGCTGACCCTCCAGTGGGTTTTCGGAAGCGGTTAATCACACGGGAGGACATTGTCCATCCTTTTCCCAATTAATATTTATATTAATAATATAATTATTGTTGTTGTTATGTGCTGTTGAGTTGCCTGCAACTCATAACGACCCTATGTACAACAGCCCTAACTCCTGCTCTATCCTGTGCCAATCTTACTGTCACCGACACACCTAACCCCATTACCCCAGTTACTGAATCAATCTATCTCATTAATGATTATATCATTCTGCTGGAGAAGGATGGGCAATCTCCTCCTATGTGATTAACTGCCTCTGAACACCTGCTGGAGGGTCAGCCATGGGCTGGTTCCGGCTCGATGGTGCTCAGCCACAACTCAACAATATCATTCTATAATTATTACATTTTTACTTTTTTATAATAATTGGTGTTCTTGTTGTTATGTGCCATCGAGTCGCTTGCGACTCACAACGACACTTTGTACAAGAACCCTAAACGCCGTTCTATCCTGTGCCAACCTCGCTGTCTCAAACACACTCATTCCCACCACTCCACTCACAGAATCGATCCATCTCATCGAGGGTCTTCCTCTCCTGCGCCGTCCCTCCACTCTCCCAAACATGATGTCCCTCTCACATTAATAATATCATTCAGGCTTCCAGTGGCAAAGCGACCACTTACCCAGAATGTGGCAAAATGGAGCTCAAGGCCATGAGCAGATACACCGGCCCAGAGAAACCAGCTATTTCCCCCTCTGACCGTGGGGCTGTTGGCCATTGGTATGTTCCCTTTTTTAAATATAATCGAACCTTTATTTAAGTCTCATCTGCCAGCTTCTTATGTCCCACCAATTCGGGGAGCAGAGACTTTCAAAAGCATCACGTTTGTTCAGGCACTGCTTTTGTGGAATCCTCGGTACCAGCCGTTAAGCCTTTCTACATGTTTGTTTGGCCTCCATTGTTTCCTCCGCCTCTCTGATGATGTTTGTTCTCATTTGTCCTTTCTCACTTTAGGGTGTGTGTGTGTGTGTGTGTGTGTGTGTGTGTACACACCGTTGAATGGGATCTGAATGGCACAGGAGCTTGCCCCTCCAGTGGAGCATCTGGTGGATTTGAACCACAGGCCTTCAGGACTGCAGGACAGCTTCTTGCCACTAGGCCACCAGAGGTCCCTCTAACCTCAGGCTTTTGATTCCTCTTGGCCATTATATAAGCAAAGAGATGCACCAGTGATGGCCTCTGCATCACTGCATGGAATTTGACTGCATGGCAGGTTCTTTTCTTTTTAATTTCTTCTGATTGGCCCTTTTAGTGCTTTCTTCTGTAGAGGCCAGTCCAATCTATCTACCCTGGATACCCAGTGGAAAGGAATGCCGACTGTCATTTTGTATTAAGAAACTGGAACACCTTCCCGGGGTCCTGGCGCAGCGCCTCCCATGCCCCGGGTAGATCTGGTACCTGCTGAAAGCTCGGGCCTTCAGGGCTGTGCTGCCACAGGAACAGGGAAGATGGCAAGGAGAGCCGCTGGCGTGTTCTTCACTGCCTGGCTCTTGGTTTACGAGGTAACCTCTACCAAGTACACTCAGGATAGCTACAAAGAGCTTCTCATCTCCTTGTGGTCCTCTTCCTGCTACTCTGCATCAGCTTCTATATATGACTACCTGGGGTGTGACTCTGACAGCTTCACTGGGTCCCCAGTATTTTTTTTTTATTACCTAGTACTGGAATTATCCCACCTTCTGCTCAAAATAAAGGCAGGTGTGCAGGTGTGTACCATAAAAAAATAAAAATTAATAACAGCACAGGAAAGGAAAACCCCAGGTGAGATGGACTGACACAGTAACTGGGGTAGTGTGGCTAGGTGTGCTGGAGTCAGTGAGACTGGCTCACAGTAACTGGGGTAGTGTGGCTAGGTGTGCTGGAGTCAGTGAGACTGGCTCAGGGTAGAGCAGAGAGGTTAGAGCTATTGTGCAAAGGGTCTCCATGAGTCTCAGGCAATTCTGCACCACTTTGTAAGATCGCAGAGGAAGAACTGAACCCGGTACAGGCCAAGAAAGAAAGTTTATTGAGGAGAAACTTCTGGGCTGGCTCTAAAGCAGAGACCAGCAGCTACTTAAAGTTAGAATGGAGTTTTATCTTGTCTTATAAAGAAATTGAGGAGCTCGGATGTTCGCAGCCGCTCGGTACAAGCTAGGAGAGCAGGTTGGTCGTGGATAGTCATTCTTGGGAAAGGGAGGTAAAGTGGTTTTGCAGCTCTAACAGAGATAAGCAGAGTTGCAGCTGCTGCTTTGGTCATTTCTGTGGAAGGGGAGGGATGGCAGCTCCACGGCCCTGATACACACAACAATAAGTAAACTGTTGCTAAAACTCATGAACTCATTGCTGTTGAGTCAGAACTGACTCCTAGCTGACCCTCTGGAGGGTTTTTGAGGCGGTAAATTACACACGAGAAAAATGTTCAGTTTTCTCCCACAGAGTCCCTGATGGATGAGAAATGTCCAGAGAGGTTGGAGTCAGCAGCACAGCTGCCCACCGATTACACCACCGAGGAAAGCCACTTCTACTAAAGAGAACTGAAAAACGGCTGCAGCTATACATCAACAGGAAACTCCCAGAAATTAGTAAGAGGATACGGAAAGAGAGAGATTATTTCTGACTTCAGAGGGATGTTGGCTGAAGGTAGAGAATATCAGTGCAATGTTGGCTTGTGCTTTATCAACTATGGTTATAAATGTTTCAGCTGCATAAATCATAATAAATTATGGATAACACTGCAAAGAGTGGGCTTCCAAAACACTTCATTGTGCTCTGGTGGGACTGGTACACATACCAAGAGGTACTGGTTTAGGTGGTTCCCAGGGAACAAGGGGACACGTTGTGTTTTAAAACTAGGAAAGAAAACAACTATGAGATATCATCTCATCTCAGTCAGAATAGCAAAATTTAACAGAACAGCAAACATCAAATGCTGGCAAGGTTGTGAAGAAACTGGAACCCTTATTCACTGTAGGTGGGAGTGTAAAATGGTGCAACCACTATGGAAGGCTGTATGGCACTTTCTCAAAAAGTTGCAAATAAAAATACCATTTGGCCCAGCAATTCCACTACTGGGAATTTACGCTAAAGAAACCAGAACTAGGGGAGCTCTGGTGGCCTAGTGGCAAGAAGGTGCACTGCAATCCCAGAGGTACACGGTTCGAATCCACCAGATGCTCTGCCGGAGAAGGAGGAGCAATATCCTCCTGTACCAGTCAAATCTGATTTGACAGTACACACACACAAAATAAATTAAAAAAAAAAAACCCAGAACTGCCACCCAAGCAGATATGTGCTCACCCATGTTTATTGTGGCTTTGTTCGCAATAGCAAAGAGCGGGAACCCAAGTGCCCATCAACAGACGAATGGATAGAGAAGCTGTGGTGTATTCAAACAATGGAATACTATGCAGCATTGAAAAACAAAGAACTCATGAAATATTATACAAAATGGGTGACCCTGGAGGACATTATGCTGAGTGGAATATCTCAGTCACAAAAGGACAAATATTGCATAGGGCCAGTGTTGTAAAATGGGACTGACATTAGGGTTGAGGGAAGACAGAGAAGGAGGGGAGAAATAATATATACTGCATTGAAACAGATGAGGGAGAGAACTGTTTAAAAGGGACATATGAATGGGTATTATTGTCATTACATAAGTCCAGAGTGAAGGCCACATAGTAGAGTGGACTTGGGGAGGGGGAGGAATTGCCTAACAATGAAAGTTTTTCTTTCTTTTCAAGAAGTAGAGTAAATTGGGGGGGAGGAGGTGGGTAGGGAGAAAAGTGCTACAATGAATTAATGGAAATCCAAAGTATCTGTAAATTTTCATTAAAATTAAATTTAAAAAAAACAACTAGGAAAGGTATGTCTTAGGGCTGTGTCCTTTCACCATAGTTATCTAATCTATGTGCTAAGTAATTCAAGAAGCTGAACTATATAAAGAAGAACATGCCATCAGGATTGAAAAAAGACCCATCAAGATCCTTGCTTACTTGCAATCCAAGAAGGCATGAGACACTTACCGAAGAAGATCAGAGATTACAGCTTTTTAGTATGGCTCAACACCAAGATAATAAACATCCTCACAGTCAGATCAATGGGCAACATCATGATAAACAGAGGCAAGATTTGCTTTGTCCAGCGTTTCATTTTACTTGGATCCTCAATCAACACCCATGGAAGCAGCAGTCAGTAAGTAAAATGACATATTGCATTGAGCAAATCTACCCTCAAGGATCTCTTTAAAGAAGTGGAGAATAAAGATGTCTGTCACCTTGAGAATTTAGGTACACATGGCCCAACTCATGGTATTTCCAATCACCTCACACACATGAGAAAGCGAACAATGAATAAGGAAAGGCGAAGAAGAGTTGGATGCGCTCTGGTGGCACAATGTGTAATGCGTTAGGGTGTCAACCAGAAGGTGGGCAGTTTGAGTGGGTAGTCTCCCCCCTTCAAGATTTACAGTCATGGAGGCAAGAGTGCTGAGACTTTGTTTCACACATTTTGGACATATTATCAGGAGAGACCAGGTCTTGGAGGAGGGCATCGTGCTTAGTAAAATAAAGAAGAAAGAGAGAAAGGTGCTCTGTGACTCACACAGTGGCTACACAGGGGACTCATAACATAACAATGACAGTGTGGATGGTGCCAGACTGAGCTCCATCTTGTTCTGTTGTGCATAGGGCCATTATCAGTTGGAACTGACTCGAGGGCACCTAACACTAGCCACAATTTTTAAAAACTTAATTCTAGTGGCACTGTGGTTAATTAAGCATTCAGCTGCTAACCAAAACGTTGGTGGTTCAAGCCCTTCAGTGCTCCATGTGAGAAATCTCCTGGGAAGATATACAGCCTTGGAAATCGTCCAGGGCTGTTCTGTCCAGTGGGGGTCAGTAATTTGGTTTGGCTAGCAAAATATTTGAGGCGTTCCTAGGTGACGCAAAGCATGAAAAACCTGACTACTAGAGCCATCGCTGAAGAAAAGCCTGGAATCTGCTTCTGAAGGTTCACAGATGCGAAAATCCTACGGAGTTCAGTTCTGCTCTGCACACACCTGGAATCCTTTTGACCGCAACTAACAACTCCAAAAATAGCATAAACCTGAATTTAAAGAGATCAGTATGTTTGTAAATCTGTCCGAGTAATGGGGAGTCCTTTCAGAGGCTGAAGGGAGGAGGCAGAATTAACTAGCCAAGAGTGGCCCAGACAGCTGGAATGGTGTTTGCAAAGATCCTGAGGTCTGACTGCTATCATGATAGTGATACACCTGTTAAAATGATTGTCATTGTGGTTCTGGCCTGGCATTTCCTCAACCTTCGCATAACACATCCTCTTCGTTCTACTAAATTATGTCCATCCTAGATACCAAACCGCGCCTACCGCCTTCAAGGTTTCTAGATGGAGGCACTGAGGCTACAAGGCGGAGATGGTTGGCCTCCATACGTATTATGAGGTGCGGGGCGGGGACAAAGAACTCAATGCGAGCGGAGACGTGAACCATAGAACATAGTGGGCGGGGAAGACGAGACATTCGAAAACAACACGGGCGGAGACGGCAAACAGATAATGAGGCGGGCGGGAGTCCCATAGAGCGGGGGCTCGGGAAGAAGAATCGAGGTTCGGTGCGGTCGGGGACGTGAAGCAGCGATCGAGCGCGCGGAGACGGCGGCTGGCGCGGGCGGGCGAGGCCTTTGTCTCCTCCTCTAACACGCTCCGCGGCGCTGCCGGCCCCATGAGCCCGCGGGCCCCCGGCACCCGGGCCGCCCGTAGCCCCTGACCTGCCCCTGCTCTCACGATGGCCGAGGCCACCTCTGCCTCCGGGGGCACGTCCCTGGATGGCGAGCGCGGCAAGAGGCCCCCACCCGAGGGCGAGCCGGCAGCCCCGGCATCCGGAGTGCTGGGTATGTGCGCGGCAGCGGGACCCCAACAGGGTTGGCAGGTGTCTAGGGGTGCGCCGGGCGGCCAGACCGGGGAGGGCATGCTGGTGTCTACTGTCCCGGGTCTGGAGGCCAGCAGTGAGATAGGGGGCCGGCCCCTCCCGGCACTGCGGCTGCGGCCCGGCGGATGGAACTGGATGGACCCTGCAGTCGGCGGGGGTCCCAGCGTGGCTTGGACACACCCCTCTCTCCAAGAGCCCCAGACTGGGGACCTGAGCCTCACCACTTTCAGTAGAATATGGTAGGGGGGAGAAGGGTACTCTTAATAGGTCCTCCCCGCTAAAGATACAAATTGGTTCTGGGTTCAAATTTGAGATTGGCTGTGTGACCTTGGGCAAGTGACTTAACCACTCTGGACCTCAGTCTCTCACCTGTGAAATGGGGGTAAGAGCCGCACCCAGTGCTGACATAATGTGGTGATCAGCACTCAGGGCTCTAGTGAGCGCCCCGTGATTGTGGCTTTGGAGGCGGAGCTGGGCCTGAGAATGAGTAGGGTTTGTAAGGGAGGGCCTGGGGGCAGGGCATCCTGGCCGAAGCTGATGCAAAGGCGTGCAGAGCGGGAAACCAGCCATGGCCTTGAACACCGAGTATGCTGAGCAGCCCTGGCGAGTGTGAGAGGAGGGACCAGGTCCTGTCCAGAGTGGCTGACTTGGTGGTGCACCTGTCCCTCAGATAAGCTTTTCGGGAAGCGGCTCCTGCAGGCGGGACGTTACTTGGTATCTCACAAGGCCTGGATGAAGACGGTGCCCACGGAGAACTGCGACGTGTTGATGACCTTCCCAGGTAGCCAGGCTCCCCACCGGTGTCCATACAGGGTGACCTCGGGAGAAGGTCTGTAGGAGAATCTGGCCCCTTGTGGCAAGAGCCATCGGTCTCTGTGCCCCTTGCTAGACACCACCGATGACCACACGTTGCTATGGCTGCTGAACCACATCCGCGTGGGCATCCCCGAGCTCATCGTGCAAGTCCGCCACCACCGCCACACGCGTGCCTACGCCTTCTTTGTCACCGCCACCTATGAGAGGCGAGTCCCCAGGGCCAAGCCTCTCGACCCTATCGGCCACCTTCTGGCCTTTGCACGCGCCAAGCTGTCTAGCAGCCCCACGTGCGTCCCTGCCAGGTCCACCATCCTCACTCGCGGATAGGGAGCCTACCCTCCTAGTGAGCCTCATTTTCTCTGCACAGCCTGCTCCGAGGGGCCGATGAGCTGGGCCTGCGCAAAGCGGTGAAGGCCGAGTTTGGAGGGGGCACACGCGGTTTCTCCTGCGAGGAAGATTTCATCTATGAGAACGTAGAAAGTGAACTGCGGTTCTTCACCTCCCAGGTGCGGCCACTTCAGCTCCCATGGCCTGTCTCTAGTGCCTGCCAATCCCACCTCCACCTCCCGCACCCTTCTCCTGGCTTATGCCCATATCCCCTCTACTTGCATCCCCATGTCCAAATCCTACGTTCCTGTCCCCAGCCCGCCCCTTCTCAGCACCATGCCCACCGCCAACTCTCCCTCCGCATCCCAAGCCCCATCAGTGCCTCAGTCCCATTCCATTCCAGTGCCCCAAAGCTTATATCCTATACCCAACACCCCACATACTCGACCCCCGCCTGTGCCCTGTGCTTATGCCCTCTCCTCTGCAGGAACGCCAGAGCATCATCCGCTTCTGGCTGCAGAACCTGCGAGCCAAACAGGGCGAGGCATTGCACAACGTGCGCTTCCTGGAGGACCAGCCAATCAGTGAGCAGAGCGGGGCCAGCCCTTCAATTCTAGAGGGAGGTTGGGACCGGCTCTTACAACTATTGGTTCAGGAGAGTAGTGTCTGGAGCCAATCAGCTAGCAGAGAGGGGATCCTTTAGCCTGACCCAATATATATCAGCAAGGGGGCAGGGCCTTGGCGGAAAGGTGGCGCTTATCCTTTGGGGGTGTGACCAGTGGGGTCCTTGATGGACCTGGGAGAAGGCAGGTTAGGACCATGGACAGCACTCCTAGTGAGGACCCTGGGTCTCAGTTTCTCCTCTAGGAAACTAACCCCTTCAAGTTCACTTCCCAATACCAACTTTATATCCCACCTCAGACTTCAGAAACAGAACCTGAAGCCTTTGAAAGTCACCAAATGTCTTTATTTAAAACTGTAGCTCCCCAGTAGGACCTCCACCATCTCAGTTTCCCCACTCCCCTACCCACCAGCCCTTGCAGTTATCAAATTCTGTAGGAGAATCAATATTCTCTCCACGCAGAATTCCTCCCCAGAGGAGAGCCGCTTTGTTTAGGAGCAGACGAAAAGCTGTGACTTGGGTGCCAGCTAGGCTGGGTGCGGCGTGAGGGGGTGGGCATGGGGGAGGATGGGCAGGTGTCATGGAGCTCGCTCCCCTCCCCCCAGTCCCCGAGCTGGCGGCCCGCGGAATCATCCAGCAGGTGTTCCCAGTGCACGAGCAGCGCATCCTGAACCGCCTCATGAAATCGTGGGTGCAGGCGGTGTGCGAGAACCAGCCTCTAGGTGCGGCTTAACCTGGGTTAGGTGGGCGGGCATTTGGGGCAGTGGGTGGGACTGACCAAGACCCCGCCCCTATAGATGAGATCTGCGACTATTTCGGTGTGAAGATCGCTATGTACTTCGCCTGGCTGGGCTTCTACACCTCGGCCATGGTGTACCCGGCCGTCTTTGGCTCAGTGCTGTACACCTTCACGGAATCGGATCAGGTGCGAGCGGGGACACTGGATAGGAGGTGGGATTAGGGGGTTGAGGCATGGTCCCTAGTAGCTACCCTGACTCTACCCCTGTCAATGCCTGGCCTTCCATTGCCCTTATAGACAAGCCGAGACGTGTCCTGCGTGGTCTTCGCCCTTTTCAACGTGGTCTGGTCCACGTTGTTCCTGGAGGAGTGGAAGCGGAGGGGGGCAGAGCTGGCCTACAAGTGGGGGACTCTAGACTCTCCAGGGGAAGCCGTGGAGGAGCCACGACCTCAGTTCAGGGTTAGTCAGGCTCTGCACCCAAGCGTAATGGGAAGACCATGCAGGATGGAGGGACACCACATAAGCAAGGGCAGAGAAAGGAGGGAAGCTGAGGACTGGGAGGGGTGGGCGGGTGGGGGGTCTTATGCCTTGCCCTCCAGCCTCCCACTGGCCGCCCCACCTGACCCCCAGGGTGTCCGGCGCATCAGCCCAGTGACCAGAGCCGAGGAGTTCTACTACCCGCCCTGGAAGCGGTTGCTCTTCCAGCTGCTAGTCAGCCTGCCGCTGTGCCTGGCCTGCCTGGCCTGTGTCTTCTTGCTCATGCTTGGCTGTTTCCAGCTGCAGGTGATGACAGAAGAAGCCCTGTCCAGCCCCTCCCTGCCCTAACCCAAGCTAGACCCCAGCCTTGACCTTGGGTGACCTGTGAACCCTCTCTGAGACCCTTTGACCCTCAAGTATAGCCTTAGAGGACTGTGAAACTCCTGCACATGGCCCACACTTGAGCTCTGATGCCAGGTGACCGTGACCCCTGCCTTGCTCTCTGAGTGACAATGACCCACCCTCACCCACACTCTGAGCCCTAACCCCGGTGATCATCCCCACCCTCACAGGAGCTGGTGCTGAACGTGAAAGGGCTGCCCCGTCTGGCCCGCTTCCTGCCCAAGGTCATGCTGGCCGTGCTGGTCAGCGCCAGCGCTGAGGGCTACAAAAAGCTTGCCATCTGGCTCAATGACATGGGTACGCCCTGTGAGGGAACGATCCCACCACCAAACCCATCCCCACCCTGGGAGGAAGCCCCACCCCTCCCCATGGTTCCTGCCACCCCCTGACTCATCCCCTCGGCCTTCAGAGAACTACCGACTGGAGAGCGCCTACGAGAAGCACCTTATCATCAAGGTGGTCCTGGTGAGCAGCGAGCTCAGGCAGGTGGGCAGGCTCTGGGTGGGGGCCGGGGACCAGCACAGGGTGACTGCTTCCTGTTCCCACAGTTTCAGTTTGTAAATTCGTACCTGAGCCTCTTCTATATTGGCTTCTACCTCAAGGACATGGAGCGTCTCAAAGAGGTGAGTGCCAGGCCTCCTGGAGGTGGACCCAGGGCATGGGAGAGGGGACATGTGGTGGCCCAGACTCCAGCTCCTTCCCCGTCCTCCATCCTTCTCTCCTCTTTGTCTGTGCGTCCATGCGTCCATCCTCTTTCTTCCTGTCTCTGCGCCATCTGTCTGTCCTCCTGTCAATCGGTCCCTCCACAGCTCCTGCTCATCCTGTCCCTGTCCCAGAGCCTCGAGCGGCAGCTGCGGGCAGTACTGGTCCCGCTCGCGGCCCTGCGGTTCCGCCTGCTCCTCCTCTCCCTCCGGGGCTTCCTGCTAGCAGCCCAGGCCAAAGTACGGGAGGGCATCAAGGGGGCCAAGCATGAGGCCTGGCCAGTGAGGCCATGTGATAGCCAGAACTCTTGTGGGTGGAAAGTGCAGGGAGGTGGCAGGGTGTGCAAAGGCCCTGGGGTTGCTCAGATGCAAGGCTGTACCTGGTGGCTTTGGTGCTTAAATTATGGGCCTCTGGTAAGGAGGGCCTGCGTGGAAAAGAGAGGCAGCAGGCGTGTCCTGGGGGGCGGGGGGGTGCCTGCCCCTGCCTGTCCCCCACGCAGCCACTCTTGCCCCCTTCCTGTCATCAGATGCTGGCCACCCTGCTCATCACCCGCCAGTTCCTTCAGAACGTGCGTGAGGTGCTGCAGCCACACCTGTACCGGCGGCTAGGCCATGGCGAGCTGGGCCTCCGGGCCGTCTGGGAGCTGGCCCGTGCCCTGCTGGGCCTGCTAGGACCTCGGTGCCCTGCACCTCGTCACCTGGAACCCCAGGCTGAGGAAGGGGCTGGCAGTGGTGGTGTAGGGGGCCGCAGGTGTCTCCGTGGGGGCTGTGGGGCACCTGAAGAGGAAGAGGAGGCAACAGTGGAGCGGCGGCCAGCTGGAGAAGGTGGAGAGGAGGGGGAGGGACTGCGGGGGGGCCCAGAGGAGGTGGAGGAGGACGAGGATGAGGATGAGGAGGACGATGAGGAAGAGGAGGAGGGGGAGGACGGTGGCCTCCTGGACTGCGGGCTTCGGCTGAAGAAGGTCAGCTTCGCAGAGCGGAGCACCGGGCGGCCCCGTGGCCCAAGCCCAGAGGCCCTGCTGGAGGAGGGCAGCCCCACCATGGTGGAGAAGGGTCTGGAGCCCGGTGTGTTCACGTTGGCCGAGGACGATGACGAGGCCGAGGGCGCCCCCAGCAGCCCCGAGCACGATCCTACTGCCGTGCTGCTGCGCCGGGCTGGGGGTGAGGGCCGCGACCAGGGCCCCAACGGGGTCCCAGAGCCAGAGCCGGGCACAAGTGACTCAGCCCGCCGCCAGCGGCGACAGAACCGGGCGTCCTGGATTGACCCGCCCGAGGAAGAACACTCACCCCAGCTCACGCAAGCCGAGCTGGAGAGCTGCATGAAAAAGTACGAGGTGAGGAGGGCGAGGCTGGAGGCCCACGTCAGAGGGCAGAGAACATGGACAGTCTGAGGGGGGTGTCAGGCTGGGATTGGCGCAGTCCAAGGGAAGAGGCAGACCAGAGGGCATGCAGTCTGAGGGCAGAGGTATAGTAGTACGGGCAGTCTGAAGGTGGGTGTCAGGCTGGCGTGGAGGCAGTCTGAGGAAGGAAGCAGAACAGAGGGGAATGATGTCCGAGGGCAGAGGCAGTAAAGAGGATGGGCACAGGATCTGAAGGCAGAGGTGGGTTCTGGGAGGGGTGACTACACAATGGAGGGTGAGGTAAGATGAGAATGGACACATACTCCGAGGGTAAATCTGGGACCTGGATATGTGTGTGTGAGTGTGAGTTCACGTGCATACACTCACGTGTGTGTGCAGATTGAGGCTTGGGGTGGTTAGGATGTTGACACGGCTGCTGAGGTGGTGGGAGCTTGTAGGAGGGGCCACCTTGCACAATTCAAGGCTTGGCCAGACTGAAGAGGCCGAGGGCAGGCAGGATTCTGGAACCTGAGGAGGGTGCACATCAGACTAGAGCTTGATGGTAGGGAGAGGGGCTAGGAAAGGAGTCCGGGTTTGACAGCCGGCCTCGCCACCCACACGCCCACTGCTCGCCCGCAGGACACGTTCCAGGACTACCAAGAGATGTTCGTACAGTTTGGCTACGTCGTGCTCTTCTCCTCGGCCTTCCCGCTCGCTGCGCTCTGCGCCCTCATCAACAATCTCATCGAGATTCGCAGTGATGCCTTCAAGCTGTGCACGGGCCTGCAGCGACCCTTTGGCCAACGCGTGGAGAGCATTGGCCAGTGGCAGGTGGGGAGGGAGCTGAGATGGGCGGGGCCATCTGGGTAGGGGCGGAGCCACCTGGAGAATGGTGGGGGTATCTGAAGAGGGCAGGACCGCCGGGTGGGGGCGTGTCCTCTGGAGGAGCAGAACCCGCCCACCCCCACCCCCAGAGCGCCTTGCCTGAAGCCTCTCCCTCCCTCACCACCCTGCAGAAGGTGATGGAGGCCATGGGCGTGCTGGCTATTGTGGTCAACTGCTACCTGATTGGCCAGTGTGGACAGCTGCAGCGCCTCTTCCCCTGGCTCGGTCCGGAGGCCGCCATTGTGTCCCTGGTGGTGCTCGAGGTGGGCTGGGGGCCAGGGATGGAGTGACCCGAGAGGGGTGGGTAGGCTGGAGTCTTCGGCTGCATCCCGCATCTCTCTCTCACTGCAGCACTTCGCTCTGCTGCTCAAGTACCTCATCCACGT
Source organism: Elephantulus edwardii (assembly GCF_000299155.1). NCBI lineage: Eukaryota > Metazoa > Chordata > Mammalia > Macroscelidea > Macroscelididae > Elephantulus > Elephantulus edwardii. The sequence continues at coordinate 905,366 of NW_006399976.1, forward strand.
GGCCATCCCTGACATCCCGGGTTGGGTGGCCGAGGAGATGGCCAAGCTGGAGTACCAGCGCCGGGAGGCCTTCAAGGTAGGTGAGCCGGCACAGACACCCTCTCCCGTTGCACACAGTGGGGCTCCTCTCTTCTCTCCTGATAAGTGACAAGATAAGATGCATCTCAGTGGCTGTGTCCTTGGCGCCAGGGCAAACATGCAGGCAGGACACTTTGAGATGTCTCAATGAGCACTGCAAATGTGCCAGCCCCATCTAGAATTTCTCAGTGACCCGTCACCCTCCAGCTGTCCATCAGGGTCCAGGGACACAGCTGATATTTCCAGAAGCCCAGCCTCTTCCTCTTTCCACAGACATCTTATGGGTGGGCCAAGGCTCTCACCAGCGCTGTCCAAGGGAATTTTTCGCCACATTATTTTCTATAGCTTGGCTGTCTGGTTTGGTAGCTTCAAAAGAGTGCTTTCTGCCCCAATCAGGGCTCCACTTCACAGAACTAGTTGAGACCCCGTATTTGGCTATGATTCTCTCAGTTTCCAAGAAGGGATATTGCCCCTATCTAGGGCCAAAGGTGGAAGCCGATAGATGCTCATCCTCTTTTGATTCTGTGACATGCAGTCCGTGTCCAACTGTCACTCATTAAGTGCTAAAATCTCCCCTCCTTGGCAGAATGTGTCAGTGTGGTGCTGAGAAGTCTACTGGTGGCCACTAAGTGTTTAAATGTCTCCTCAATTAACTCATTGCGATATAATTTGAACCAACTCATAACTGGCCCTCCATTGTAGATCCCAGGGGAGGCCTTTGCTCGTCTTTGTCCTGTGGAACCACAGCTAGATTCGAACCACCATCAAAGTCTTAGCCTTTGAGTTAGTACAACTCCCTGTGGACGAATGCCACCAGAGCTCGCTAAATGCCTCCTACATCCTCCAGTTTCAACCCGCGTAGGCCCAGGGGTCCAGTCTGAGCCCTATTAATAAATGTTTCTACTGCTCGGCTTCTGTATGATGCCGGTTCAGCCTTGCCATTGACACCACGTGCTCTGCCCACAGAAGCACGAGCGCCAAGCTCAGCACCACTTCCAGCAGCAGCAGCGCAGGCGCCGGGAGGAGGAGGAGCGTCAGCGGCACGCAGAGCATCACGCCCGGCGCGAGCGCGACACCAGCGGCTCCCGGGACGAGTCACGACCGGAGGGCTCCGGGCTCGACCCCAGCGCTGGACCCGATAAGGCCTCGAGCAAGGCCAAGGGCGGTGGGGCAGGCGGCCACGGCACAGAGCGGCCCAAGCGCCCAGGCTCGCTGCTGGCACCCAACAATGTCATGAAGCTGAAGCAGATCATCCCGCTGCAGGGCAAGTTCCTGTCCTCCGGGGCCGCAGCCTCGCCGGCCGCCTCGGGCACCAGCCCCACCGCCAGGCCAGCTGCCGCCCAGTCTCCCACGGGCAGTGACACCCGCCTGCCTGCCTTCCTCAAGTTCCTCAAGTCTCCCGAGACCCGGCGGGACCCCGAACAACGCAGCCACTCACCGCCCAAAGCCTTCCACGCCGGCAAGCTCTTTCCCTTCGGCGGGGCCCGGGCCGAGGCCGGGGCCAACGGGGCGGGCGGGCAGGCCCGGCTGGACGGGATCTCCGGCGGCGGCCGGCCCCAGCGGAGTGGGCCGGCGGACGAGGCCGCGGCAGAGGAGCTGGAGGCCGCCCGGCCAGAGGAGGAAGCCTCAGGTCATAAGCTTTAACTCGGGGGTGGGGGAAGCCGGGCCTGGCTTTGGGGCTGGGAGGGTGGCCGGGTCTGGGGACAGAGGTGGCCCCGGTCTGTGGTGCTGGTTGGGGACCTGGGGATCTGATGCGTGGAGTCTCTCTGGGGACCCTCGAAAGCTGGGAGCCACATGTCTGATCTTCTCCACCCCCTGGCAGGGATGCCAAAGCACCCCACGAGCACCCCCACAGGGAAGCTCCTCACCCCTGAGACCTCACACCCAGCTCACTCTGGGGGGGCCTAGACCCCCTAGCCTCTATGCAAATCCTCTCCCATAGCCTTTCCTCTAAGGCAGGGCTGGGGCTGCCCACCCAGGGGTCTCGGGACTCCGCTCCAGGCTACACCCACATCCAGTGGCATCCAGTGGAGGCCCTGCCCGGCCTACCTCCTTCTCTGCCTTCACCCCAGCCCCTGGGAGTCTGAGAGGTGACCGCTGAAGTTAATGGGACTTGGGTCAGATGGCAGGAAGGACTTGTCTAGACTGTCTGTCCCCAGTGCCCTGAGGCAGGGGGTGCTCTGAAGACACCCCACCTGGCCTCCAACCAGAAGCAATAAGGCCTTGACGTGCCTCTGCGCCTGGGAGGGAGAGCGGGCAGGGTCCTGGGTCCGGCGGCGCAGGCGGCACCCCCCCGGAACGGCCCCTCTCCCCTCCGCAGGGACAGCGCTGGCCCCAGTGGGCACCCCTGCCCTCCGCACCCGCCGCAGCCGGAGCCCTGCGCTGCCATCGCCGCCACCGCCACCGCCTCCACCCCGGCCCCTGACGCCACCTCCTACTGGCTGCTGGCAGTGGGATGGGCCATGGGGCTGCGGGGGCGAGGGCACTGCCCCACGCCAGGTCCCTGCCACTGCTGCCGCCGCTGCCGAGTGCCCACCCTGTGCCCACGCTGGGCCACCACCTGCCCCACAGCCCTTGCCAGGGGACGCCAGCTTCTATAGTCTCCTGCCCCTTCCACCACCTGCCTCAGAGCACCCTGAATCTTCTGAGCCGGCACCCAGCCCGAGCCCCCAGGCCTTGTGCTGGCCCAGTGGCTGGCACTAGCTCAATGCCCACCTACTCAACTCGCTCATATGCAATACCCACCCAGGGCCAGCCACCCCCTCGAGGGCCAGGGCCACCCTATCTGCCGTTGTCCTTTCGACTGACTGGGAGGAGGGGAATAAAAGGAACCCACCCCAAACCAACAGAACACACACACACAGAATAGGCAATTATTTATTTGTTTTTAATTTATTTTGTCATATTTTTGTAAAACGGCAGAAATGCAATAAAAAGTATATTTCAACAGTGCCTGGGGTCAGCGCTGTGGGAGGGGCTGGGCTGGGTACCTCTTACATGAGACCATGTTCAGGCCTCCCCCCTGGAACTGGGACTCAGGGCCACAAATAGAAAGTTCGAGGTCACTGTTGCCTATGAGACGGCCCAGATTTGGGGGCTGGCCTCATACTTGGGGTCCCTTGGGAACAGCTGTAGAGCCTCTAGGAATGGGTTCAGCCACCTAGAGGAGATAAGTTGCCATCACAAGAAGGCAGTCAGAGGACCAGGGGTGTGGGTCAATGGAGAGGGGGCGGTGATGGCTGTGCAGGTGATGGGGTTTTAAGAGGTGGCCCTACCTGGCACACCATCTCTTTAGGTTGCCCTCTGGGGACCCAGGAAGGTGAGGTATGGCATCAGAAGGCACCAGGCAGGATGAAAGGAAAAGAGGAGGGGTCTTGGCCCACAGGCTCCCCTCCCCCAACCAGACTCCTCGCTTGACCTTAAATGTGACCTTTGACCCTCACTGTGGTCTGGTCCAAACAAAAGCAAAGGACTGAATGGGCCTCAGCTACTGGCCAGAGCTGGGCAGTGAGGAGGGGGCTCTGTGGAGAGGGCCAGGAGCAGCTCACTGCCAGCCTGCAGCCTGTGCGAAGGCACAGAGGTGTGGGAGGCAGAGTGGTGGGGGCACAGATGGGAGAGGAGCACAAGGTGGGGAGGTGGGCAGAGGCTGTCAGAGACCCTTTCCTGAGGATGGGAACCATGGATAGTACATGAGCAGGGGCAAGTCTGGTTCCAAGTTAGTTCGCCAGCAGTGAGGCCACAGGAGGGCTGAACAGGAATAGCCCCAAGTCCATCCCAGGAGTGAGCCCAGCATGAGAAGGAAGACAGTAGGAAGAGACCTCAAATGGGGATGTGGAACTGGAGGCACTGACCTACAGTGAGGTTTGCTTTCCCTGGGCACCCCCAGATGTGTCCAGGGGACCACAGAGCCCAGTCACATCTGTTGGTGTGTGAAGGGAGTTCCTAGGGTGGCTGACCAGCTCAGGCTCAGGAGACCTGGGACCACTCCCTTATTAAAGAGAACTGGCAGTCCAGGCAACAGGACAACCTAGGGTGGGGGCCCCTCTCAGCCAACTGTCTTCTACTCCAAAGCATGGCCCTTCATCCTCTCTTGACCCCATTGCTTGGCTCCCACACTGCAGTCCCCACTGGAAGAGATGGGCAGTAGAGGTGGCACTGCCCCAAGCTTCGCAGGGACGTATTCCCCAGAGGTATCCACGTCCCACACCCAGCCCTTTCAGCTGAGGGATGGTCTCCAGGGGGTGCTGCTGACCACATCCACCACAGGTGGCTGCATCAGGGACAGCGGTCTTGCTGACCCAAGACACAGGGGCCATAGACCATTTGCAGTCATCATACTGGGAGAGCCGAGACCCCAGGCCCTGTGCAAACGGATATCCTGTGCAGACAGGTACAACATGTATGGCTGGTCTCTCCACTGCCGCCCTATTAGGCAGTGTCCAGGGAACAATGCCTGGCCACAGCTCTGTCCTTGGTAGGGTAGACTGTTTCCAGGTGACCTGGTCCACAGACACACCTGGGCAGGTGAGGTAGAGGAGCAGTTCCGCGGGTCTTTGCTCTAAGCGAGGCAGCTGCAGCGGGACCACAGGAGTCTGGCTGGTCCCCAGGATTGGCGAGTCCCCTCCTGGCTCTTCCTGGTGGCCATGAGACGCCTCCCAAAGACTCAAGGTCTGATAGGAAAGATCCTTTTATTGGGGTGGACACGGAGCACGCACTAGTCCATGATAAAATGACCGAAGAGAAAATTCCAGAAGGGCTTCTCTGCCCCCATGAGCACGCTCAGAGCAAGTCTGATCTGGGCCCAGAAGAGTTCTCAGTGGAACATTAGACCAGGCCACATCTGAAAGGCCTGGGCCAGCGACCAGGTGGATAATGGGGGAAGGCTGCTCACTGTCCCTGTGGGCCAGGAGGCTGGGGACCCTGGCTCCTACGCTCTTGGCCACCTTTCCATTTGTGAGGAGGAAAACAGGAGGAACAAAGGGAGGTGGGCTGGGTGGGGAAAATAACAATTGGTTTTCTTAAAAAAAGCATCTACCGACATCACACTACAGGGTCTGACGTCCGTTTTAACCATTGCTGGGTACACTTTACAGCATAAATAAAAACTCGAGGAAAATAAATACATCAGCTCCTAGGCAGTGTGGGCGGCGCGGTGTGGGCAGTGGGAGGGGAGGGGTAGGGTGGGCACGGACGCACGGCAAGAACAAAAAAAAAAAGAAGCAAGGAAGGCAAGGGGAAGCCTAAAGGGCCCCAAGCAAGGCCCGGCCGGCCGGCCCGGCCAACCTGGCCCGGAGGAGCTGAGCCCGCGCCATCCAGCGCCACGGCCCCCAGCTCTCACCCCCCAGCTCCACTCGCGCCGCAGCGACAGGAGCGGCAACCTGCGACAGCCCCCAAAGCCCAACAAGAGACCACAACAAGACATGTGCACTGACTGACACAACGATGCTGGACACAGGAGGAAACCCGCCAAGCAAGGTAAACTCAACCACGCCGGGCTGAGCAGCCACAAACAGACTCCACAACCAAACAGAAAAAAGCCCCTCCCAAGTAGACAGCCAACAACAGCAGAAAAAAGGCCCACAACAGCCAGCGACCACACAACACACGAAAACGGCAGACCACGGACAGCAGAGGACCTCCCCTCACCGGAAAAAACAAAAAAAAAAGCAAGAGGAAGTCCACGAAGAAGACACAGCGCCAATAAACCACACCAGGGCACCCAAGGGCAACCGCAAAGCGAAAAACAAACCAGCAACAAGCCACAAAAAAGGACAGACACGCAGGCAAAAACGAGAAACCGCCCAAGCCACACAAACGCAAGCTCGAGAAGGAGGGAACCCCACAGATACCCAGAAAAGCACACCATGCCCCGGAATGGCACTCCATCCTAGGGACTGAAGTTGCCATCATCTGCTTCCCAAGGACCTCCAGTGTGGTCACCCAACATGCTGGACTCTGCTGTTCCCTAAGTACCAGAGCCTGGTCAGCTCAGCACAGCTCCTCCTGTGCTGAGATGCTCCTCCGGGTTCCTGAGTATTTGCTGAACTCCTACTAGGTTCTCAAAGCCCCCCTCAAACACCTGGTTCTCCTAGTACTGACACCTGGATCCTGAGGCCTCACCTTTTTGTCCCATTGTTGATGTAGATATCGCAAGAGGATATTTGTCTTTTCTGTCACAATGACTAAGAAAGAGAGACAAGAAATCACAAGAAAGGCCAGTGAGAAGCTGAGGCGCCCTTGTCCTTCAGCTGGGACCAGTCCTCAGGTGCTCATCAAGGGAATGCCCACCTCTACGGCTGACAGACTAGGCCCTCTGCAGTTGCACCCCTTGCCTAGGGTAGCCTTTCTGGAGGTTTCCAGAAATCCACACGGGCCTATGTCAACTGCCCTGTCAGTCCTAGATGCTGTGTACGCATCCCACTCCACGCTGACAGGAAGTGGAATCCACATGTCCGCCCAGAGACTGTACTGCCCAACCCGGAGGGTCTGCATGAATTCTCTTTTAAAGTTAAAAGAAAAACACCACCTTGGGGTCCTTCTTTCTGTCCCATGGGGATTTCTACCTGGCAGCCGTGTCGCCCAGCACCCTGCACTATGGATAGCACTTTGTCTCCCTGAGGACACTAGAACTGAGCAATCCCAAGTCTTGTGAGGAGACATCTCAGGGAACTCCCAATATGAAGGAAGGCAGGAGGTGGAGAGGGCTAAGGAGGCACCATTTCAGGGTCAGTAAGGGCAGCCTGGATTCAAAGGACACTGCAGGTGCCACATGGAACTGGGCCTGATGCAGATGTGTGGGTGTCCCCAAGGGCAGGAGCAGACCAAGTCTTCTACATGCACACCAGTCTAGCACATCATGGCCTCCCAGGCCCCCTGAGAACACCCAAGGTCCCACAGCCATGCAGCATCTGGACCCGCCTAGAACAGTTGGATGGACAGAAGCAACTTACTTTGTTCAGATGGGTACTCCCGCGTAGGCAGGTAGACTGAAGGCCGGCGGTTCTGTTGAAGGATGGGAAAGGTTGAATGTAGCAGGCCTCGATCCCTGCACCCGTCAAAGGGTGGCCCAGAAGGAACTCTGGCAAGGCTAGGACTGCAGGGCAGCTCCAATTCCTCCAAGACCCCACTCAGGGAGTGCACTTCCCCTCGATCTCCCCCCACCTGGCAGCTCTCAATGACAGCAGTCCCCGGACACAAACTTACTGAGGCTTTGCAGACAGAGTCGGCATGGAATCGGCTAAAATTGCTTTTGTTGTAGACAGGCAATCCTTTCAGAAAATCGGCCTGGAAGACACAGGAAAGGACACATACACAGACAGGCATGCAGCAGCCAAGAAGCAGTCAGGCCTCTGCTTTCTCTCTCTTGTGTGACGTACCCTGAGGCTGGCCGCCCAAAGTGGACATGTCTCGACCCAAGAAAAACCAACCAATGAGGCAGGAAGTGCTTTGCAAGGTTTTTCCTGTAGGTCCTTGCAATTATCTATTCACACGCAAGAGGTAAGGAAAGCAAAGCTCAGAGAAGGCAAGCTACTTGCTTGTGATCACACAGCAAGTTTAATAGCAGGAAGATCAGGCCTGTAACAGCCAAGAGACCTGCCTCTGATAAGTAGCTGATGGATGAGACTGTCCGAGTGGAGGGATCACTGACAGCTGTCCTTTGTAGTCAGGGTGTTAACATAGTAACCCAGGAAACACAAGGCTGCTCTTAGTTCCAGCATCAGTCATTCCATCTTTGATGGATTTGGGGATGGAGAAAGATTTGTTCATTCCAACAGGAGTTCCTGCACTGTGCAAATGGTTAAGTGCTGGACTACTAGCCCAAAGACTGGTGTAATGTGCTAGTATCTGACAAGCCCTAGCCTGTATGGAACTCTGGTGTGGAAACGGCCTAATTCTGAGTGGGTTGAGTGTGTGCCTTTCACAGACCTCCAGCCATCAAGTGGAAAGGATAAAGACCACCTCCAAGAAATGGGAGCAGGCAGGCTGGGGACTGGGTCTGAAGGCAGGGACAGGCTGTAGGCTGTAAATCAGGTTGGGCAGGTCAGCCAGGCAGGCCGGAGGGGTGTGTCCATATGGTGCTCCCTGTACGACTCACCTGGGACTGGGGACTCACCAAACATCTCACTAACAAGGTCTAAAGTTCTCAAGGCAGGATCTGGTGTTACCTATCACAGAGATGGGGAAACTGAGGTAAAGCAGTCACATATCACTTGTCCAAGGCCACCAGCTTCAAGGCTAGGCTGCTCCTCTATATGGTCCGCCAGTGTTTCCATTTCCCTACCCGCAGGCTGCCAATGCTCAAAGGCTGCCAATGCCCGAGGACATGGCTGGAGGAGGGGCCCACAAGGAGTATGAGCTTCCTCCTGAAAGCCTGGAGACCCACCCAGGAGGCCAGGCTGCCAGAGACCCTCCCCACCCCAGCCTCTGTCCCTAGGGCAAGCAGGAGCAGCAAAGTCCAATGCTGCGGAACCATCACTACTTCTGGCCTAAGAGCCCTCCTTGTGGAGGCCACCAAAGTGGACCAGAGAACCGCACAGGTGAACATCAGCAGCCTCAAGTGATATTGGGGGCAGAGGCCTAGCTAGATCTGAAGGGTGAGGAGGGTGCCTGCTCTAGTCCTGCCATGCTCAGACCTCTCCACAGGCCCGAGGGCTCTGGGGACACAGTCTAACACCTGGTCTGGTTCGGCCTTGACACCTCTGGCTGTAAGACTAGTGCTGTGCTACCTCCAGGAACACTCCTTTCTCCACATAGAGCACCCACCAACAGCCTGCTATCCAATCCCAGCTCAAAGTCCACTCCTTGCCCTGTCCCTCTCCCCACACCACTCAGGGATCTTGGTCACAGTGCCTCACTCCCTTCTGTGGCCACCTACAGACACATCCCCTCTCGCTCTGGCACTTCTCAATCACAGATGGAGGGCAGAAAACCTAAGAGTTGGCTTGGCCCAGGCCCCTGGCCAGGCTGACATGGGCTATTACACTCAGCCTTAATGTAGCCCCTATTTAACTGTGTAACTAGGATGTGAGACTTCCCAATCTTGCTACCCATCCCCATAAAACCCTCCACCCAGGGCTGTTCTGAGTCTCTAGGAGCTCACACTAGAGTTACACAAACGGGCAGACAGAGCCAGCAGTGAGCTCCCTGGAAGACAGGAGTCAATATCCTGTCTTTGTGTGAAAGACATGCACGGAGTGGAAGTACAGAGTAAGTTGGAGAACAAAGCCCTCCTGACAGGGAGACATCCTCATCAAGCCAGTCAAATCCCAGGCATCATTTCCTCAACTGATCCAATGAACATCTGTGTATCAATCCCCACCACGTGGGTCACCCACCACTGACCAATACAGACTCAGCTTCAACAAAGAATGAAAAGAAGCAACAGTGAGTCAGGACTGAAAGAGCTTAGGCATCTGTGGTCAACACAGGTCTCCCTAAGGTGACTTCACAGGAAGAGCATTCCAGGCAGGAATGGCAAGTGCAAAGGCCCAGGGGTAGTTAGGACTTCGGTGAGTGAGAAGAAAAGCCAGTGTGTGGCTAAAGCACCCAGGAGGGGGGACAAAGGTGAGATGATGTCACAGAGGTGGCAGAGGCTGGGCCTGCAGGGCCTTGTGGGGAGCTGAGACTTCACCCAGGAAACACAGGCATATTTTACGTGAGAAAAGAACAACATCTAATATCTGCATTTAAAAACTCCCTCTAATCCCCAGGTGAATCACGGACTGCCAGAGTCAAGACTGGGAGTCCCTGGGTATCTCACACAGTTAATCGCTCAACGACTAGCTAAAAAGTTGGCAGTCTGAACCCACTAAGGCCATCTGTCTTGCAAGTAAGGCCTGGGGATTTGCTTCCAAAGGGGACAACCTTGAAAATCTTTCACGGTACAGGCTACTTACACATCTCTCCCTCATTGTTCTCGCTCATAGCTGACCCTGTAGCTTGCTCTTGTGGGCAACTCGAAGAGGAGACTGTCCATCTTTCTCCCTCAGAGAGCCCAGAGAGGTGCAGCCTTTGAGTCAGCTGCACAGCAGCTCCAGACTTTACCACCAGAGCGCTAGGGACAGGGATCCACAAATTCTAAATCGATTCGGCAGCAACTATCAACAGGGAGGGATCGAGACAAAGCTGAAGCAGGGGACCAGAGGGGCGATGGCCCTGCCAGTCCACGGAACCTTCTGGTGGCAGGGTGTGGGAAGGTACTGTCTCGGGGAGGCCTGAGCTTTGAAGACCCACTTTCCCATCTCCTCCTCCTCCTCTACCTGCCTCCACCACCTAGAGATGCAGACTGGGGTCTTGGGGCAGTGGGCAATGGGGTCTTAACTTGCCCTGAGAATCCCCTCCCCTGCCCACCATGGGGGATGCCCAACAGTGTTGGAAACAGTGACTTCGGCAAAACTCTGGGACGAAGTCCTTCTCAGAACAGCCCCCAGACCCAAACCCGCAGGGCGCTGGAGTGGCAGAGACGATTTCAAACCTCCCAACGACCAATCAGCATGACTGGGATCCTCATTTCAGGTTAAGAAGCCAGCTGTGAAGCGTGTCACCAGCCCTAAGTCGCCCTCAACGGCATCAATCCTGGAGGGCTGGACCACGGTGGTCTCCTTTGACAGGGGCAGCTCCTGACGATCCCCAAGATGCTGCTGTTCCCTCCCCAGGGGCAAGTGGGCTTGAACAGAGAGGGTGGGACCCAGACCGGGGTACCGAAGCAGTCCGCGATGTCGCACTTCCTTTGGCGACACAGCCCGGCCATGCACTGATGCTAAGCGGCCTCCCTCCCCGCGACCACCAGGTCGACCCCCCCAAGTCCTGCAGACGTGGAGAGGCCGAGCCTCGGAGCGCAGCGAACGAGGTCGGAACCAGGGGTCTTAGTGGACCCCATCCCCAGCACAAACGACTTCCGGAGGGGGCCGCGACCCGGAAACGAATGAGTTGTCAGGGCCTCGAAGCTCAGAAGTGGTAAGGGACCGAGAAAGGAGCTTGGGCGGGGTTAGTAGGAAGCGTGAGATAGGGCCCGGGGGTCGAAGGTCAGAGGTGAGTGGGGGGCGGGGCCACAGGCAGGGGCCTATGCCGAGGGGGCTGAGCCGTGAGGGGCCCTGGGGGCTACTGGGATGGAGGCTGGCTCGCGGTGCCATCTTGTAGGGCGAAGGAGGGGTACAGGCTCGGCAGTGGCACTCACCATCTTCTGTTGCCGCCGCCACAGCCACCTCCTCAGCCACCGCCACCACAGCTGCCTTCTCTGCCGCCGCCGCACAGTAACTTCCAGCCACGGCACAACCCACACTGATGGCGCCAACGGCCCCCGTCATTGGTCCCGCCTCTAGCCCCACCCCTGCAATCCAGCGCCTTCGCGTGCTCCCATTGGCTAGATCCCACAAAGTCCTTGCCCATTGGTGGCCACGCCTCACTGGTTTCCAGTGAGGCTCGGTTGAGGGTGCAAAACCCCGCCCGGGCCTGGGAAGCAAAGGGAAGATCTGAATAGAGGCGGAGGCCGCGCCGCCAAGCCTCTTGGGAATGGTAGTCCGGGAAGCCGGCGATCTTGGCTATTTTGACTCCTTTGCCGGGGAGGTGGACACACCTGTTTGCAACTGGTCATTGGAGTTTCACAAGGAGCCCAGAACTGCTGGGACCACAACCCTTCCAATCTTTTTCCTGAGTTCCAAACTCTTTGAGTTTAGAGCCCTCTAGTTTTGGTGGCCTAATGGCAAGAATCTGTGCTGCAATCCCAAAGGTTTGAGGTTCCAATCCACCAGCTACTCTGCTGGGCAATCTCCTCCCTTGCAATTAACTTCCTCTGAAAACCCGCTGGAGAGTCAGCTACGGGTCGGTTCTGATGCTGTGGTACACAACAAATGACTGCCCCCTTAGATGGCCTAATGGTAAGAAGTTGCACTGCAGTCCCAAAGGTGTGCTGTTCAAATCTACCAGAGGCTCTGTGGGAGAAGGATGGGCATTGTCCTCCTACGCAATTAACTGCCTCTGAAAACCCGCCGGAGGGTCGGTTATGGTCTGGCTTCAACTGGAACGGCATGTAACAAGAGACTGCTCCTAAAAAGGGCTTTTGGCATGTGTCAAGTTTAAAAATGAAATTACAAAAAAATAAATAAATAAAAAAAAATAAATTTAAAGAAAAAAAAAATTACAAATTCAAGCCTCCGAATGAGGCAGAAAGCATCAAAAAAAGAAGGAATACTCAGTCACTGCACCAAAAAGCATTCATTGTGACACTGAACCATTTCAAGTAGCTTATGATCAAGAACCAATAATAATAAAGTACAAGCTGTATTGAAGGCACTGGCAAAAAAGAAGGCTCAAAATACCCGCTGAATTCAGAAAATACCCGTTGAGATATTTCAGCAATCTGATGCAACTCTGGACATGCTTAGTTGTTACCTTGTACTGTGGAGTCAGAACTGACTTATAGCTGACTCTCCAGCCTGTTTTAGGAAGCAGTAATTCGCAGATTGTCCATTCTTCTCCCACGCAGCAGCTGGTAGATTCCACTGCCATGTCCTTGGGTTGGCAGCACAGTTCCTTACCAGTAAGCCACCAATGCTCCCTCAGTAGTCTATGCCATCTGGTACTTGGTAAACTGTATGAAAGATCCATTAGGTCCCATTAAAAAAAGGGGATGATCTAGCAGAATTCTATTATTAATAATAGTCTATTCTAACATAATACTTATTATTAAGCAATATCAAAACTATATGCAAGTAAAATCTTGCCAAAGATTACTCAAAGATAGCTGCAACAGGTACAGCAACAAGAAACTAATTTCTTTTTTTTTTTTTTTAAATGTGTGTACCATCAAATCAGATCTGACTGGTACAGGAGGAGATTGTCCCTCCTTTTCTCCAGCAGAGCATCTGGTGGATTCAAACTTCACATCTCTGGAATTGCAGTGCAGTTTCTTGCCACTAGGCCACCAGAGCTCACCAGGAAACTAATTTCTATGGATGGCAGAGAATACCAAAAAAATATCTACTGTGTTTATTTATTGACTATGAAAAGGCGTTTGATTGCGCAGGTCATAATAAATTATGGATAGGATTGGAAAGAACACTTAACTGTGCTCATGGAAAATCTATGTAGACCAAGAAGCAGATATCAGAACAAGGGAATTCTGCATAGTTTAAAACATAGAAAGGTGGGGGGAGGGATTGTATAATAGTGACTTACTTTTCAAAAAGAGAGAATTGGTGGGGTGGGCAGGGCGAAAAGTGCAACAATGAATGAATGGAAATCCAAAGTCTCTGTAAACTTTCATTAATAAAAAAAAATTTAATGGAAAAAATATAGAAAGGTGAACAAATCAAGAAGCTGGACTATGTAAAGAACGTTATCAGGATTAAAAGACTTTTCAACAACTTGTGTTATGCAGATGACATAATCTTGCTTTCAGAAAGTGAAGATTAAGCACTTACTGAAGATGATAAAAACCCTACAGCTTTCAATGTGGATTATACCTCAACATAAATGAAAAAAAAAAAAAAAATTCTTACAACTGAACCAACAGGCATGATCAATGGAGAAAAGATTACAGTTGTCAGGAATTTCATTTAACTTGGATCCATAATTCCCACCCAAAGCAGCAACAGTCGGGAAATCAAAAGACATGGTATACTGGTCTTATTTGCTGCCAGGGACATCTTTAAAGTGCTAAAGAGCAAGGATATCAGTCTCAAGATGAAGGTGTGTAGGACTATGTCTTGGTTTTTGTAATAATGCTAGCAGAGTACACACAGGAAGAAAAGTAACTGCACCAGATTGGAAAGACTAGGGTGGACCTCTTTCTTAATGTCCAGTGTCCTTTGTCTTAAGATTTGGTGCGATAAATCATTTTTAAGATCTTTGAGATGAATTCTTAATGAGGAAATGGGGGAGAGAAAATGACATTAAAAAAAAAAAAAAAAGATGAAGGTGTGCTTGAGTACCACACCATGGTATTTACAATTGGTTCATATGCACAGAAAAGTTAAGACCATGAACAAGGAGGACCAAAGAACTGATGGTTTTGAAGTACAGTGTTGGCAAAGAGTACTTAATATACCACAGACTGAGCAAATGTGTGCTGGAGGAAGTGAAATCAGAGTGCTCTCCAGAGGCAATGATGGTCACACTTTACCTCACACACTTTGGGCATACTGTCAGAAGACACCTTTGCAAAAGATTCATCCTGTTGGGAAAGGTGCAGGGTCAGCAAGAGAGGAAGACCCTCAACAAGATGCACTGACACAGTGACCTACCAATGGATGTGACCATGGCAGAGATCAGGATAATGAGGCAGGGTAGGACAAAGTTTCAATCTGTTGCTCACTGGGTCACTATGAGTCGTTGTCCATATGAACCTTCCTAACAACTCCTGAAGCTCTGGTGGCATGTTATGTGACCTTTCAAGGTCAGCAGTTGAAATCCACCAGTTGCTTCTTGGGAGAAAGCTGGACAGTTTCTTCCCACAAGGATTTACAACCTTGGAAACCAAATAGAGGGTTGTTCTGAGTTGGAATCGACTCCATTATAGTGCATGGAGTTTTCTCCTATAAAGAGTCAAGGTGTCACTTTGAGAACCAAGGTACATCTGACCCAAACCATACTGTCTCCAATCACCTCACATGCATGTGAAAAATTGACAAAGGTTGACGGAAGAATTTATGTATTTGCAATATAATGTGGGTAAAGACAGACAATGGACTAACAGAGAATCTGTGGTGGAAGGAGTACTGCGGGAAAGCTCCTTAGAGGAGAGGATGGTGAGACTTTATGGCATTTACTTTGGACATGTTATTAGGAGGAACCAGTCCCAGGATAAAGGTCATGCTTGGTAGAGGGTCACCTTAAAGGAATCACCAAGACTGTGGTCCTTAGTCACTCTTCAAACCCAAATAAACCTCATAACCCATGGCTCAACGTCCAGCAACAAAACAGACCCATAAGATAAAAACAGTAACATCAGAGAGTCGCTTACTCCTGAGAATAATCAGCCACGTAAGATCAAAAGGGGAGCATTTGCCCAGGATAAAGTTCCCAAGGCTGAAAGAAGTAGGATAGGATTAATAGAATGCACATCACAGGAAGTGGGAAGAATTCAGAGACATTGTGGGTATTGTAAAATAAATAAAAACCAAAATGTATGAATGAATATTTTTTTAAAATTTTTTTAAATTATTTTGTGTGTGTCTGTACCGTCAAATCAAATCCAACAGGTACAAGAGATTGCCCCTCCTTTTCCGGCAGAGCTTCTGGTGGATTCGAACTGCGTATCTCTGGGATTGTAGTACAGCTTCTTGCCATTAGACCACCAGAGCTCCCCGAAAATTAATTTTTTTAAGCTTTCACTCAAATTTCAATAAAAAGGAGGGAAAGAAAAGTAGAAAGGCATGGAGTTAGAAAAAAAAAAAGACTCTCAAAGAGATAAACTGACACACTGGTTACAAACAATATGCTCCAACAGACCTGGGCACCGTTATCACGCTGTTGTACAAAGGGTTGGAACCAAATCAACAGCACCTAATAATACTGACCCTAGGGGAGCTCTGGTGGCCTAGTGGCAAGGAGCTGTAACTACAATCCCAGAGGCAGACGGTTCGAATCCACCAGATGCTCTGCCGGGGAAGGAGGGACAATCTCCTCCTGTACCAGTCAGATCTGATTTGATGGTACACGCACACAAAAATAATAA
>NW_006399976.1:921219-929173 GCF_000299155.1 Elephantulus edwardii
ACATATTGCTGCAACTACAATCCCAGAGGTGAACGGTTCAAGTCCACCAGTTGCTCTGCCGGGGAAGGAGGGACAATCTCCTCCTGTACCAGTCAGATCTGATTTGATGGTACACGCACACAAAAATAATAAAATAAAATAAAAAAATTAAAAATAATAATACTGATCCTAAAAAGTGTTAGTAGCACAGTGGTTATAAACACTAGCTGCTATCAATAGGTCCTTGGTTCGAACCCACAAGCTCCTCTGAAGATGTGGCATTTGTTTCTTTGAAGAATTACAGTTTTCCTTTCTATGAAGGAAGGCAATGAAAGCGAAGAAGGAAGCCCCTACCCTCCCAAAACTGAAGCCAAAGCAAAGGCATTAAAGGCCAAGGCAGTCCTGAAGGGCATCCACAGCCACACACACACACACAAAAAAGAATTTCCGCATAGCACCCACCTTCTGGTGGTCTAAGACGCTGGGACTTTGAAGGCAGCCCAAATACCCCTGGAAGAGCGCCCCTAGGAGAAACAAGCTTGACCACTATGCCATCATCAAGTTTCCCCTGACCACTGAGTCAGCCAGGAAGAAGATAAAAGATAACAACACACTTGTGTTCATTGTGGATGTCAAGGCTAACAAGCACCAAATTAAACAAGTTGTAAAGAAGCTCTATGACATTGATGTGGCCAAGGTCAACACCTTAATTAAGCCTGATGGAGAGAAGAAGGCCTATGTTCGACTTGCTCCTGACTTTGATGCTTTGGATATTGCTAACAAAATTGGGATCATCTAAACTGAGTCCAGCTGGCTAATTCTAAATACAAATTTTTCTCACCATAAAAAAAAAAAAATATACAGTTTTGCAAAACTTCTAAGGCAATCCTACTGACTAAGAGTTGCCACATGGCAGTATCAACTTACTTAGCAGTGGGTCTGGGGTCTGCTAGTTCACTCCTGTACTACCTGTTTGAAGATTTTCCAACTATCCACTATAGTCTGATTCTGCACAATACTCTAAGGATTCAGTCAAAACTCCTCTGATCTGAATTCTGGGACTCACTCACATTTGTCCCTGCCAAATCCTCTTCTCGGGCTGAGTGTCTTAACAATTTCTCCAGGAAGCCTTTTGATGGCGTTTTTTTCCCAAGATCAAATAAGACCTACTTCCCAAAGTCCAGTAAGTTTCAGAGGGGTCCTTACACCCCATCTTTAAGGACAGAGAATTTTAACACTCCTCTCACCAGCAGTGTTCGCTTTCCAAACCTAAACAAGTTATCAAATAAATAAAACAAGTAGGAATGACATTTTTGTATTTAATGACATTAATGAGTTAATTACTAATTTTTCAAGTATAGTAAATGTTGGGATTATGAATCTTTATCTTCATGAGAAATATTTTAAATTACTTACTGAACAAATAAAAGAATCTGAGATCTATTATGAAACTACGAGGAATTTAGCATGGGTGGTTGGTTGACGGTGGTCGAGGTAACAATTCACTCATTATTATTTTGTGGATGTGTATGTGCAAAGTTCTTCCAAACTCCAAATATTTTTAAAGAAAGAGATTTTACAAGGTTTGATTGCCCCCTTTTCAGTGTCTCACCCTCCATCTTCTTCTGCACCAATCACGAAATTGGGAGCCCATTGCCGTCAGAGTATGTTCCCTTCTCTGTGAAAACAAAACAAAAATCCAGAGGAAGTCCGGGATGAGGACACGGCTTTAATGAACTTCTCCAGGGCAGCTCAGGTCAATGGCTCAGCGACTTGCGCCCCTTGAGCATGCGCCGAAGAATGACCTGCACGCCGGCCGGCGTGCTCAGGCGCTTGATCCAGCCATGCTTACGTTTGCGTTTGATGTTACTCGGCTGATACTCATTACCGCGCGTCCTGCCCCGGACTGGCTGCAGGGTGGGTAGACCCCAGGTGTCCGGGAGCCCCAGCCAGGCTCGGGGCTGGAGCCACCTATGTAAGCAGAAAAGGGGGAAAAGGTCAGAGACAGCGCTGTGTGACCTCAGACACAGCGCTCAACTTCTCTGAAAGTTCAGCTTCCCGACCCGCGCCGCGCGACAGCCTCTGGATGCAATTAGACGTTCCATAAATACACGAGGGGGTTGGCTTGTTACCAGGAAGGTCAACAGTAGGCGCTAGTCTACTGCATTGTTCTATATTGTTCTCACTTCCAGTTTTGGAAAGAAATGCCGCTGAAGCCTCACCTGGCCTTTAGCAGAGCCGTCGACCGACTGGCAGGACCCCACACGCGTGCCAAAGACAAAGCCAAAGAAGCCATCGCCTGCGTTAGTAAACTCGTCTCTGTCGCCAGGAAAGTCGTAAGTTCCGCCACTCCGGAACACAGACTTCTGGGAGGTGTAGTTCGCCATACAGGAAAGCTGGCTTTGCCGCAAAGAACTCTGGGAGTTGTAGTTCCAAGCCTGCAGACAAGCGTGAGCTTCGGTGACTGCAAGGGAATGTAGTCCTTTGTGGAGACCCAACAGATGGAGAAGGGTGTCTCCTCGTGAGGCGCATGCGTACAGAACTGACCCAATGACGGCTGGGAATTGAGGTGCCTTCTGTTCACCAGTAGAGGGTGTCCCGAGGTGACCATGGCGCAGCTGGTGGCATCGGCTGGAAAGGCTGATATATTCCCGCCCCGTGTCCAGCAGCAGCCAGGCAGATGGCACACAGCTGGCTGGCAGCCTTTCTTTGGCCCCTGCCAATTCTCCGCCCCTTGGCAGGGAGCCCAGAAAGCCCGAGTTCTTGCAGACTGGAAATCTTTGGGGTGGTCCCCCATTCTCTCTGCCTTTTCATTTCTCATTCTGCAAGCCTGATAAATGAAAGGGGCTCCAGAGTTCCGCCTGCTGGTCTTGACCCCTTTTAAAAAAACTAATAAATTTTTCTAATGCACTGATCACCTTGACCTGTTAGACGCCCTCTATGGCTCCGCATTGCCTTAGGGAAAAATGTTCAGGTCATTCACCAGGCATGCCAGGCCCTTTACATACAGACATATACTGCCTTTTAGCCACACCACACCCTCCTCTCTGCCTGGTATTCTTCACCCTTGATAATCAGACGTTTGCTTCAGGATGTTCTTCAGTCTTGTCCCTTCCTCTGGTTCAACCCTGACTCCATCTGGCTGGAGTGCCTGTAGTAGCCACATTCTCCCTTCTGCCCGGGGTACTCAAAACGGTTTGGCCTGGACCTGACTCCCTGTGGAAGCCCTAGCCTCCTCCAGCATGCAGTGGGAGTGTTTAAGGAAGGCATGCAGATGAAATCATATATGTCGTCTCCCAGGAGTACCCGGAGTAGGAGTAGGCAAGTGTAAATGGCTGGAGTTAATCCATCTATGGCAGCAAATTCCTGGGGAAAGCAGTAGACCAGGAGCGAGGGAACAGTTAACCCATTGTTTCCTGCAGTCTATGGCACCTGCACCTTCATTCAGCACACCACCACCACCATAATAAAAATGCCAATGAATGATAGACCAATTTGTTAAGCATTTGTTATGAGCAAGCTGTTTTAATCTGCATAGCAAACTCAGGATAGAATTTCTTTCACAGACAAATAGGTGCTTAGAGAAATGACCTCCCCAAGCCTCCATTTCTCCAACTGAGACTGGATTTGAACACTAGGCTCTTTGACTCTCACTTTCTTGGGGTTCCTGTCTGGACCACAGAGAAGCAGGTACCTGCCTCTGGCTACCACCCTCCTCAGCTCCATTGGTTATTGTTAGGTGCCATCAAGCCAGCTCTGACTGATAAAAACCCCACGTACAGCCAAATGACACACTGCCCAGTCTTGAAACATCCTTAAAATCAGTGCTGCCCTTGAACTCATTGTTGCAGCCCCTACATCAACCTATTTTTGTTGAGGGTCTTCCTCTCTTTAGATGACCTTTTACTTTTCCAAGTCCTTAACCATGTCCTTCTCCAGGGACTGACCCCTCCAGGTAGCACATCCAAAGTAGATAAGAGTTTCTCTCCATCCTTGTCTAAAACGCACTTCAGCGGCACTTCTCTCAAGACGAATTTGCTCGGTTAGGAGCCATTCATTTGAGAAGTGGAGTTGTGAAACACAAATTCTCTTCTTGCTCACAGCTGTTAGACTTTTGTGTTTAAGTTTGGCAAATAACAATAATCACTACTTGAAATCATATAGTCTTGGGCTCAAGTCCCAGTTATGCCTTTTGCTTACCTTGGGAATTTGGCCAAGTGATTTGCCCTTTATAAGCTCTGTTTTCTCACTTGAAATTGGAAAGATTGGCTGTTTCTTGAAGGCATGGGTAGGTATCTAGAAGGTTATAGGGGCAAGGGATCTCTATTTGGCGGCAACAGGACTTTTTGGAAGCTGGGATTGGCTAGGGTGACCCCATGCGGAGAATGAAGATCTCAAGCCCCTCCTCCTTCATGGAGGCCCGCAGACTTCAGGCTGCGACCCTAGACTCAGCCCTGGGCCAGGCCCAGGACCTCCCCCACCTCCGTGAGCCCCCTGAAAGGGGCGGGGTCGCTGCACCTAGAACCAGCCCCATTCTTAGCGCCGCCACCTTTAATTGGCCAGTTAACTAGGCCAATTCAGCTGAAAGCACCGATTGGCCTGCCAGCCCGTTTGTCTGCGTGCGGCCCGCCCTCCCGGGCAGGGACTTAAAGGGCCGGCTTGCTCAGCGGCCGTGGGATGCCCCCGCATTGACTGCCCTGGGCCCGCAACTGCCGCTGCCGCCCGCGTAGTCGCGCCTGGCCAGACACCGCGCCACCATGTAAACAGCACCTGCCGGCGGATGCTGACTTCTCGGCTCGGGACCCGCCTGCCCCAACCTGGGTTCCGGGGGCCCTCGATGAGGTGAGAAGGGAGCGGGCCCGGACGGGGGGCACTGAGGCCCGTGTCAGAGATAAGGTGCCCTCCAGGCCAGGACTCCTAGGAAGCCGCAAAGCCCTAGCAGCCCCAGCCTCGCTGCAGGGCTGACAGGCCCCAGAGGGCAGGGGCTGGCGCGGCACATCTGCAAACCGTGGGGGGCCATCCTGGGGTGGGGGCGCGGCCAGCCGCCTTCATCACCCCCTGAGGCCCAGCCTTGGACCAATGTGCTGTCTCCAGAAGCCCCCAGACTGGGAATCAGAAGCAGGGGCGCTCCTTCCTAGCACCCCTAGGCCCTAGATAGTGGGGGAGCTGCATGGGACTCCCCTCGAGTTATGTAACAGCTTACGGTTACCATGAACACACAAGGGGGGTTGCGGGGGGTGCAGCGAGAAGGACGGAAGCGTAGAGGCCCCCAACTATAGCCCAGGTACCTCCATCTCCTCGTCTCCACCACTGGTATTTATCCTGGTCAACTGTAGAATTTAGGGTATAGAGAGCAGCTTCCACCCAGCATCCTTTGAAAACCACGTATTTCATGCCCTTGGGCCTCAACTTGCCCATCTGTGAAACAGGGCTAGCTCACCCTTCTTGAGCAGATGTTGGAACCACGGGGCGGGGGCGGATGGGGGGGAGCAGAGTCCTCCAGCTGTGCTCTGCCAATATGTATGTAGTTTTAATTAGAAGAGACCCACTCAAAGTGAGGTGTTGAGTAGGGCTTTCTACAATGCATTCCCCATCTTCCTTCCCCAGGGTGTCTGTCACCTTTCTGGACCCTAGGTAGAGGCCTAGGGTGCGGCTCAGTGTAGGTCTGCATCTCTGATGATGCCTTCCACAGCCCTCAAAACATAATACTGGTTTTGCCACATTAGATGAACCCTGACCCAACAAGAAAGAACTATGCAACAGAACTCAAATTCTTAAAAAAAGTTCAGGCTAGTTAGACTGATTAAGAATAGAGGCCCAATAGAGATACTCTTTACCCCTCAAACCAAAATGATCTTTTGAGGTCACGTTTTAACTAAATAACAGAAATATTATCACTTAAGAGTAATGATCTCTTTAAAAAAATATACCCTAAAATGGTAACAAGTTGCATTAAAGCAAAGATGAGAAGGTAAGGGGATGGGAAAACTAGAGTACCAGAAGTTGTACAACTGGAACAGAGTGAATGACAATGATCACACATTGTGAACAATGCAATCCGTTTCATAGAATTTGTGTAGGAATTATTAAATGGGAGCCTAATTTGCTGTGTAGCCTTTACCTTAAACACAGTAAAATATTTCTTAAAAAAAGAAGAGGGGAGTAATTGAATGAAGGAATGAGGCAACCATGTTGTAGTTGTCTTTTTTTTTTTAATGTTTTGCCAAGTCATCTGCAACCTTTTGAACAGTAGCTCTGAACCCTGCTCTAGCCTGAGCCAATCTCACTGCCTCCAACACACTTGCCCCCATTACCCTAGTTACTGAATCAATCCATCTCATCCTGAGTCTTCCTCTCCTGCACTGTCCCCTCTGTCCCGACACCCTTTCGAGCATGATGTCCTTCTCCAAGGACTGGTCCCTCCTGGCTATATGCCCAAAGTATGTGAGACAGAGCTTCAATATCCTTGCCTCCATGGAACAACCTGGTTTTACCCTCTCTAGTTCAGTCCTGTTTGTTCTCTCAGCGGTCTGTGATAGTTACCATTGTTGTTGCTTTATACTATCAATATTAGTGACCAGCAAGTCAATTCATGGAGACTAAACATGTGCAGAGTAGAATCCATCCATAGGGTTTTCAAGACTGTGGACTTTGTGAAGCAGCTTCCCTAGCCTGGCTTCCATGGTGCCTCTGAGTGGATTCAAACCACTAACCTTTCACTGAATAGTCGAGCTCTTTACTGTTGGTCCCACCCAAGGAGGCCATCCAAAAAACCCACTGTTGTTGAGTGGTTTTGAACCCAGTTTTCCAAAGCTACCCTTTTTTAAATTTTTTTTTAAAATACTTTAAAGTTCACAGAAAACTTGGATTTCTAGTCATCCATTGTTGCACTTTTTCCTCCCTACCTTCCCTCCCCCAGTTCATTTTTCTCTTTAAAAAGAATCTCACTGTTACACAAGAGACTGTCAATCTTTCTCCCTTCAAATAGCCAGTGGTTCCCACCACCAGCTTTTGACTAGCAGACCGGTAGGTTAAACACAAAACCTCTAGACTTCCATAACTGATAAACTCAAGCTGGTCAAATTTGTCATAATGTCCCTCCTCCAGGAAGTCCCCCCAGGGCGACTGCCTTCTCTGTAGATGATTCCTGGGGCCAAGTATATAGCTAGATTCCTGTATAAGTATATATAGATTCCTCTGTCTCTCTCTGTGTTGGCTGCCTTGGGAGGGTAGCCAGCCACCAGTTTGGCACTGTCCAGATAAAGCCTCTTTTTGGTATTTGGGCTGGCTCTTGCTCAAGCTGGAACCTCTTAGCAAAAGCTGGGCTAGTAATGGTAGCTTGGTGGCCTCGTGGCAAGTAGCTGTGCTGCAGTCCCAAAGGCATGCGGTTCAAATCCACCCGATGCTCTGCGGGAGACTGATGATCAGTCTTTTCTGGTGGGATTAAGTGTCTCTGAAAACCCTCTGGAGGGTCAGCTATAGGTCCGTTCCAATTCTACTGGTACACGACAAAGACAGCAGTGGAATACTTGACCTCCAGAGGTCTGGGCTCTGTGTGTGTTTGTGGAGGGATGGCCCCTGAGCTGGCAACTGTCCTCCACTCACAGGACGCACCATGCTGACCGGGGTGACCGATGGGATCTTCTGCTGCCTGCTGGGCGCACCACCCAACACCGTGGGGCCCCTGGAGAGCGTGGAGTCCAGCGATGGCTACACCTTTGTGGAGGTCAAGCCAGGCCGCGTACTGCGGGTGAAACACGCCGGGCCCGCCCCGGCCCCTACCCCGCCGCCGCCACCAGCGGCATCCCCGGATGACGCCCAGGAGGACCGTTCCGGCCTGGTCCGTTGTCAGCGTCGGATCACCGTGTACCGCAATGGTCGGTTGCTGGTGGAGAACCTGGGCCGCGAGCCACGAGCTGACCTCCTGCACTGGCAGAATGGCTCAGGGGAGCCGCCCACCGCCCTGGAGGTCGAG
>NW_006399976.1:929273-949898 GCF_000299155.1 Elephantulus edwardii
GCGCCCCAAGCGGACCATCCACATTGACTGCGAGAAGCGCATCACCAGTTGCAAGGGCGCCCAGGCTGACGTGGTGCTCTTTTTCATCCACGGGGTGGGCGGCTCCCTGGCCATCTGGAAGGAACAGCTGGACTTCTTTGTGCGCCTGGGTTACGAGGTGGTAGCTCCTGACCTGGCAGGCCACGGGGCCAGCTCAGCTCCGCAGGTGGCTGCCGCCTATACCTTCTACGCGCTGGCGGAGGACATGCGCGCCATCTTCAAGCGATACGCCAAGAAACGCAACGTGCTCATCGGGCATTCGTACGGGTGAGTGGGCCCTGGGGCCAGGGCTGGGGATTGTCAAGGACCAGACAGCCATGAGATGCTGACTTCCTGCAACAAGACAGCTGTGTCACTCTTACTCACGTCCGCACATTTTTTATGGCAGCATTTTCCAATCTCAGCACTATGCCCTTTGGGGAATCTTCATTGGTGGTTCAGTGGTAGAATTCTCCCTTCTAATCGGGACATCTGGTTCAATTCTGTACCCAGGTATCATATGCACATTCTGCTCCCCAACTCTGTGCCTCACTTTAAACCCTTCTGTCTGTAGAGTCTTGCATGTTGCTGAATCAGTTTGAGCAGAGTTTTCCAGACTAAGCTTTGGAAGAAATGCCTGGTGATCCACTTCCCCTGAAAACTGTGAATCATAGTGGTGTGACCAGTTCCTGCTCACAGAGATACCGTAGGGCTAGGCAATGTTTTATTCCGCTGTGCCCAGAATTCCCCTGAGTTCAGGCTGACTCCCAAGCAACAACAGTGCTTTGCTGTGGGGACTATTCTGAGCACTGTAGCACCTTTAACATATCCCTCAACCATGTTAAAAAAAAAAAGGCTTCAGTGTTTCCCAAAGAACTCTGGGTGCAGAATCACTTCAGGTGAGAACTGCTGTCTTAGACTAAATTTAAAGATGAGCAGCTCCAGTTAACCTCATGTGGTGGGAAAAGGGCTTTCCGGAATCTAGAAATCCTACTTACAATTTGCCAACAGCCTGGTATCTGACCACTGAGAAGTTGTATCATTCTTTTCTTCTCTCTGGAAGAAGTAGGAGATCTGATAAGCCCAGCAGACTGAGAACCACTTTTTTAGCAATTGGGTTGGGTTTTTGTGGGTTTTTTGTTGTTTTTTTTTTTTGTTGTTGTTGTTATGTGCCATGAAGTTGGAACCAACTCCTAGCTGACCCTCCAGTGGATTTTCAGAGGCTTCCCATCTTTCTCCAATGGAACAGCAGCTGGATATGAACCACCTATCTTTGAGGTGACAGTCCAACTAGGCAACCAGAGCTCCCTTTAGCCCATGCACTAAGACGAGAAAAACAAATGTTATACAAGTATCTAAAAGCAAAGAATCCAGGCTGAGGGGTAGCATAGCTCTTACTTGCTAAAATGGTAACATCTTTAAGAAGCCAGTGCTTATGGCAAGTGACACTCCAATGTGATAGTTTCTGTCAACACGTTTATGTGCATCAACTCATAACAAGGCTATGTGGTCAGCATGGTTACCATCTCACCAATGTTCAGACTGAAGGTCAGAGAAGGTTAAGTAACTTGCCCAAGGGCACACAGTCACCAGTACAGTCAAGTCAGCTGACTCCTTCCTGTATTCTGTGCCTCAAAACAAAATGCCCTGTGATGGAAGCTCATTAAAACAAGCCTGGGGTCTCTTTTTTTTTTACTAGCTAAAGGCCCAGGAGCTGAAACTTTAGATTTGTAGTCATACAGTCTCTGTTGCAGCACAAAAGCTGCCATAAAAAAAAAAAATGAGTGTTGCTGTTCCATCAAAGAAACTCATTTGCAAAACAGTGTGAAGTCTGTTTTCAAAAATTGGGTGGTTGTCCACCACAGCTTTAGAGGGAATGAGGAACTGGATTTACAGGGCCCCTGAGGCCTTCTACCTACCGAAGTACATGCCCAGAATATGAGGGAGAATGAGGACAGGGGACAGATACACGGACAGCTGGTGCCTTCTCTGGGCCCCCCCAAACCAAGCTCATCGCTGTCAGGCTGTTTCCGGCTCCTAGAACCTTGGAGTGCGTAGTGGTGGGCTCCAGAGTGTTTCCAAGGCTGTAAAACTTGAAGGGAGCGCACTGCTTCATCTTTCTCCTGTGAATACCTCTCTGTTAGCAGCCCAGTGTTTAGCCCACAGTGCCACTAGGGCCGCCCAAAGGGTCTTTTCAGCAGATTGCTTTCCAGGTATTTGTTGTTGTTGTTAGTTGCCTAGGAGTCAGTTTCAACTCCTGGTGTCCCCATGTGTGTGCAGCAAGTGTTTCCAGGTTTGTGACCTTCTGGAAGATGTCCAGGCCTCTCTTCTAAGGCGACTCAGGGTGGGTCTGAACTGCCAACCTTTCAGTTAGGAGTCATACCCTTTTGACGGAGTCCTAGAGCATTTGAGAAAGTTCTGCATTTGGATTCTTTTTCCAGAAAACACACACATATACACACACACACACTCATAATCTCAGAAGCCCTGAAAATGCCCCACTCCATGAGGTGACCGTGAACCCTAAGGAAGAATCTTGGCTTACAAGATTCCCACTTCCTAGAGAGCTCTGGTGGCCTACTGGCAAGAAGCTGTACTCCAATCCCAGAGATACGTGATTCAAATCCACCAGATGCTCTGCCGGAGATGGAGGGGCAATCTCCTCCTGTACCAGTCAGATCCGATTTGACGGCATACACACACAAAAAAATAATTAAAAAAAAAAGCCACTTGCTGGAGGAGGGAGGACATTAGCCCCCTCCCTACGTTTTCTCCTACTAACGTTCAACCTTTCTGCCCTTCACCCTCGGGCAGCGTCTCCTTCTGCACATTCCTGGCCCATGAGTACCCAGACCTGGTGCACAAGGTGATCATGATCAACGGCGGGGGGCCCACGGCACTGGAGCCCAGCTTCTGCTCCATCTTCAACATGCCCACGTGCGTCCTGCACTGCCTGTCCCCCTGCCTGGCCTGGAGCTTCCTCAAGTGAGTGCCTGGGAGTCGGGTGGGAGGGAAGGCTGGACCACACGACTGGGGCTGGCGGTCGGGGTGCCCGTGATGGTGAGTCTGGCACCAGAGCTCCAGAGATGCTTCCCCCCAACACGCCAGGGCCGGCTTCGCCCGCCAAGGGGCCAAGGAAAAGCAGCTACTGAAGGAGGGCAACGCATTCAACGTATCGTCCTTCGTGCTGCGTGCCATGATGAGCGGTCAGTACTGGCCCGAAGGCGACGAAGTGTACCACGCCGAGCTCACCGTGCCAGTCCTGCTGGTCCACGGCATGCATGACAAATTCGTGCCAGTGGAGGAGGACCAGCGCATGGCAGAGGTAGGGGGCGGGGCCAGAGAGGAGACGGCAGTGTGGGGGCGTGGACATGTAGATCAGGGGCGGGGATTCTGGAAGCTCCGCCTCCGCCGCTTCTGCGCAGGCACAGATTTGTCCTTTCATTGGAAAAGATGGAGTCCCCAGTAGTAGGGCTGCCCTGGACAGTTGTGAAGGGGTCACCCACGTCCCCAGCCACCATCCCTCAGAAAATGCATGCACTATGGCATCAGGGGATACCAGTGCGGGACTGTGTGGTTCTAAGGCAGCACCGGGGAGCATCAGACTGGATAGAAACATCAGGGAAAAGAACTTGGGGACTTTAGCATTTAGAATAACTGGAGGAGGAGTGCTCACCTTCAACCCCAGAGGAGACTACACAACTTCTGGAGAATATTTTTGGTTGTCTTGCCTGAAGAGGGGGGTGTTATTGGCATCTAGTAGGTGGAGGCCAGGGTGCTACTTAAAACTCTTCAGTGCACAGGACAGTTCCCACCACAGAGAATGATCCAGAACCAACTGTCAGCAGTGTTAAGGTGGGAAATCTTGTTCCGCATATACTGTACAGAGTCACTTAGTAAGTGCTAATGAATGACTGTATGACCATCATTTCCTGCTCCATCCAGCAGGGCAACAGGACATTTTTTGACTCCCCATTAGGTGGAAGGGTAAGGTGAAGGGTAGATTATCTGAGGGACTTCCTTTGTTTTCCTGTAGAGAATTCCCTAGACTGGCAATCTCTACCTCCTGTTGGTAGAAGGGAAGGACAAAGTAGGCTGCAGGAGGGACTAACTGATTTCTTAAGTCGAACACATCCCCAGACAGGCTCCCCACAGAGTAGACTCAGAAGGATGGAAGGTAGACAGATTGCAGGGGTGACTTGCTTGTACCAAGGGCCACGAGTAGGTAAGGCCCAGAGATGAAGGGTAGATTCAAATGGGACTTCCCAGTTCCGAAGGCAGCACGTGGATGATGAGGGGGTTGGAGGGTTCAGGGCGGCCTGCCCCGTGCCCACTGTTCCCACTGTCCCGCGCCCGCCTAGATCCTGCTGCTGGCCTTCCTGAAGCTCATTGAAGAGGGCAGCCACATGGTGATGCTCGAGTGCCCGGAGACTGTGAACACGCTGCTCCACGAGTTCCTGCTGTGGGAGCCCGAGCCCACGCCGCAGGCCCTGCCCGCGCCCCCAGAGGAGAAAAAGTAGCCGCGGGCGGCGGGCATCACATCGTGAGCGGGCGCAGAAGGAGCGTGCGCCAGAGCCATTTCTTCAGCGCGGCCATCTGGGCGGCCACTCGCTCCGCCCCGTGGGCGGGGTCAGGTCAGGGAGACGCCCCCCCTGGGGCGGGGCTTGGGAGCTAGGTGTAAGCCCCGCTCTCTGCTCTCCGCCTGCGTCCTGCGGACCCTTACTGTTTGGTGCCCGCAGCCGGGACCCTGCGGAGGTGACCTTGTATAGAAGCCCCCCACACTCCTGACGCCACAGCCCAAGCAGGCCTCCAAACCCGCTCTCTGTCTTCGTGTCAGCGTGCTTTATCCCGGGGCCACCCCTTTCCCCAAGACCCTCCCCCCCAGTAACCCCTTTTCCACAGCGCTGGGAAGTATTGTCACCCAAGGTGGGTAGGGTGGAGGGTCTGGCGCCATAGAGCCTGCACATCTCAACTTATAACTCAATAAAAAGAAATGACAATCGGGGTCTCTGAAACCCGTGTTGGGGGATCCCAGAGGGGAGGCTTCATGCCCTGAGCCTCAGTTTCCACATCTGCAGACTAGCTTGACGCTAGTGCGGCCCCCTCGGGTTTGCAGAGGACGGAGCTGTCTATGGTCCAGGTTTGCTTCCTGACCACGCCTGCCACGCAGAATGTAGAGGCTGCTAGAGCAATAGTAGTCCCATAAAGGGAAGCAGCCAATCAGAGCCTGAGGTCCACCATGGAGGTTGTTAAGACCAGTGGACATGGCACAGGAATCCTGTTTGCTGCCCTTCAGTCTGCCAGATCTATCATGAGCCCATGCTATATAGTCTTTGAACTTCATCAGTAAGTGCTTCATACCCTCTTTGCTGCCAGCAAGCAAGTCTGTGTCATCAGTATGTCAAAGGTTGTTGATGAGTCTCCAATTCTATTGTTTTGTTCTTCATATAGTCCAGAGTCTTAGACTGTTTGCTCAGCTCACAGATTGAACAGGTATGGTGAAATCTGTACCATATTGCTGATTTTCTATCTATACTTTTCCTGATTTTAAACCATCCAATATCCCCTTGTTCTGTTCCAACGACTGCTTATCTTAGTCTTCGTGCTGGTTCTGCATGAGCACAGTTAAAGTGTTCTGAAGTTCTCATTCTTCTCAATGTTCTCCATAATTTGTTTATGGTACACATAATCGAATGCCTCTGCATAATCAATAAAACACGAGTAAACATCTTTCTGGTATTCTCTGCTTTCAGCCAAGATCCATCTGACATCAGCAATAATATCCCATATTTCATGGTCTCTTCTGAAGCCAGCTTGAATTTGTGGCAATTGCATTATGTATTTTAATTATCTTCAGCAAAATTTTACTTATGTGTGATATTCATAATATTGTTTGATAATTTCCATATTTTTTGGCCACCGTTCTCTAGAATGGGCACAAATATGGATCTCTTCCAACTGATTGGTCATGTTGCTGTCTTACAAATTCCTTGGCATAAGAGTGAGTGCTTCACTTTGCATTTGTTTTTTTAAAACATCTTAATTTATATTGATAATTCCTGTAGTCCTGTGTGTTTTTTTTAAATTAATGCCTTCAGTGCAGCTTGAGCTCTTTCAATATCATTGCTTCTCTTTTGTTTTTTCCTCCATGAGACAAAAATTTTAATGAAAATTGATTAGTGGGTATGTAATAATCCCCAGGACTAAAAATAGTTTACACAGGCTTGTATTTGAACTATAATATCATCTGATTCATAGTCCTTCAAAGATTCCTTAGCATATTTCTCTGCTTCTTCCCTTATATCTTTGGGTACAATTTCATGTCTTCCTTTAGTTAATTCACCAACCCAGCTGAGCTCTGGTTCAAAAGTTTTGTCCTTCATCTCCACAAGGGAGAACGGTCCCCATCAACAGCATCCACCACACAAAAATGTTCCTGTGAGTTCACATATATGCTGTCACAATCCTCCACTTCCTTCTATCAATTCCAACCAACTCCAGCTGTTACCCTCCCCCACCCCCACCCCAGGGATCTCACTGCACTACTGTGGGCTCCACCAATCTGTTACAATGGCCATACAGAACTCACAGGCAATTAAATAATGGGGTTTAATAGGGAGTGACAGGTTACATTCAGGTTGAAACGGCATACAATTCTTCAGTCAGGAAAGCTACTCAAGTGTGCTCAATCGCTCTCTCAGACCTACAGCCTTGAGACTTTGAGCCAGTGTTGCTAGCCTTTCTTGCTCCTGCCAATTATGACATCTCCTCCAGACCTCGTAAACGTGGATGAAGGTCTCCCAGCTTTGGCTCCCTGGGGCAGCAGTGCTAGTTCAGCTCCTCTCTATCTCTGGTTCTCCACCACCTCTTCTGTTGCTACACCTTGATCTTGGTCATCCTCTGCCATGTATGCAGGAATCCCGCAGGCCCTAAAAGAGGCATGCTTCACTCTCTGCTTCTTCTTTCTTGCTGGCTGTGAGATTCCATTCTTTACCCCTGAACCTGCTCGGTTTAAACCTGACGGGGTAGCAAACTCAATCCATCCCCTCATTAGTTGTCTATATACTTTGTTTGCAAATTCCCAGCCCAAAGGTGAAAATCAAAGCCAGATGCTAGGAAGGCCATTTTGAACAATCACGCACCACGGCCGTGTGCCATGTGTATTATTTTTGCAGCTTCTTTTAACATCACGGCAGGTCATTTCTTTCTTCTGAAGGTTTTTAATTTCTGGCTTTGTCCGGCTTTACCAACAGCACAGCCCTGACCACCATGAGAAGCACTCAATGAGGGAATTATGTAGAATTGTGCACCGTAATTCACACCCCAAAACCCTAGAGGAACCTGTAGCCCAAAAGACCCAACCACACTGGAAACAGTATGCGCGGGCACACACACATTCTCTCTGTCCTAAAGACTTTTTCATTAAGTGTGACCTGAAGTTAGAAATATCTTCTCTTCCGTTTCTGCTTAAGAATGAGCGTCTACCCACATGCTTGTTACCGCCATGCTGATCGGCCAACCGATGTTAAGATGCTGATGGCTGGAACCTCCTTCATAAAGTTTGGAAAGGGCTAATTTCTCTACTTCAGAGATCACATCATCTTGACATATGATCCTAATAATTGTAGTACTGTCTTCCCACAGCCTTCATGGCATATTCAACCAGAAAAGTCTTCCAGCCAGTGAGAATGTGGAAGCTGATACCAGATGCCAATGGAGCTCAACATGCTGGCCAACCAGGACGTGTAGGACTTTAAGGCTTAAAGTGCTCCCTCTTCCTTCCAGCACCGCCCATTGCATTGGTTTTCCATCCTCTGTGACTTCCTCAAATGGTTGAGTGTCAAGCAATTCTTTTCCAGTACCCTGGGCTGTATTCCTTCCAGCTTTTTGTTGTTGTTGTTCCTGCATCACTCACTATTGTGCCCATGGAATCCTTCAGCCTTGCAATTCAAGTCTTGAACTTTCACATATTTTTAGCTCGAGAAATGCAGAGTCCGCTCTTCACTTACGTTTTTCTGCCGGTCTTTGCACATTTTATTAGCCTGCTTTGTCTTCTCTGGCAAATCTTGAAATCTTTAGCTGCACAGCTTGTTTTAGATGGTCTCTAAATTCCAGTGAGATATTCCCAGAGCAATGCGCAAATTGTCAAATGGACAGACAAGTAGCGCGACAGATGGTTGGTGGCTATGAAGAAGGTTTCGGTTAAACTCAGCTAGGTTCTTTGGCTTGGAGGACAGCTGTCATAATTGAGTGCTCACTGTATACTTCTAGTCCTTTGCTGGCTGCCTGAACTCCCCGGTTCACTGAATCTCCTCACTCCAACCCACCCACTCCCATATCTTTGACTTGTTCCCACTTTATTTTGCCACTTGGTTTAGGGGTGCGTTCATCATGAAGACTACTCCAACTTGTCTTATTTTATTTATGTCTGGCTGAAGGCCCAACTTTTGTTGTTCTATACATCCAGCAGAAGGTACAACCAGGATGCTGCTTAGCGGCAAGGATGGTGACACTCTGCCTCATCTACTTTGGGAATGTTTTTAGGAGAGGCTGGTCCTTGGGAAAAGACATCATGCTTGGAGAGTTGGAGGGTCAGCGAAAGCGAGGAAGACCCTCAATGAGATGGATCGACACAATAACTGTAACAATAGACTCAAGAATGGCAAATATAACAAGGATGGCCCAGGACAGGATGGGGTTCAGAGGGTCACTATGAGCCATAGTCAACAGCACCTAAAACCAACATATAGCTAGGAGTGATAAGGAGTTGTGCTGCCAACCCAAAGGCATGTGGTTCAAATCCACCAGCTGCTTCATGGGAGAAATATGGACACTCTCTTCTTGTGCAATTACTGCCTCTGAAAACCTACTGGAGGGTCAGCTATGGATTGGTTCTGATTTGATGGTATATAACAGCAACCACCTTATATCTAGGAAGTTCTGAGGTGCAGGTGCTTAAGTGCTGGGCTGATGACTGAAAGGTTGGCAGTTCAAACCCACCTGCAGCTCCCCAAGAAGAAGACCTGGTTACCTGCTTTTGTTAAGGATTACAGTCATGCAAACTCTATGGGGCAGTTCTACACATTCTATTACTATGACTGGACATCAAGTGGCCCAATATATCTTAATCCAGTATGTCCCTACTTCAGTGCAAACAGTGTGCACTGAAGTTCCCACTCAAAGGCTGCTGGTTTAAATTCACCCAGGAGCACCACATAAGAAAGGCCTCCCCTTTCTACGAAGATGGCGCCGCAAGCGAAGAAGGAAGCCCCTGCCCCTCCCAAAACTGAAGCCAAAGCAAAGGCATTAAAGGCCAAGAAGGCAGTCCTGAAGGGCATCCACAGCCACAAAAAAAAGAAGATCCACATGTCACCCACCTTCTGGTGGCCTAAGATGCTGAGACTCCGAAGGCAGCCCAAATACCCCTGGAAGAGCGCCCCCAGGAGAAACAAGCTTGACCACTCTGCCATCATCAAGTTCCCCTGACCACTGAGTCAGCCAGGAAGAAGATAGAAGATAACAACACACTTGTGTTCACTGTGGATGTCAAGGCCAACAAGCACCAAATTAAACAAGCTGTAAAGAAGCTCTATGACATGGATGTGGCCAAGTTCAGCACTTTGATTAGGCCTGATGGAAGAAGAAGGCCTGTGTTCGACTTGCTCCTGAGTATGATGCTTTGATATTGCCAAAAAAATTGGGATCATCTAAATTGAGTCTAGCGGGCTAATTCTAAATACAAATTTTTCTCTCAAAACCAAAAAAAAAACAAACAAAAAACAACCTCGCCCTCTGTTTTTATAAACGTGGCTAATGTCAGTTGTCACTGAGTCCATTCTGATGCACGGCAATCCCATGGGATACAGAGCTGCTATAATCTCAAGGGAGCCGACTGTCAGGTCTTCCTTCTGCAATGCTTTTGAGTGGGTGGGTCTGAACTGCCAACCTTTGTGTTAGGAACCTACTTGTTCCTAGAGTCAGAACCAACTCCTAGCTGACCCTCCAGAAGGTTCTGGGGAGGTGATAAATTGCACACTTCTCTTCGGAGCTGCTAGGAGATCTGAACTGCCAGAGAGAGGTCACCTTTGGGTCAGCAGCATAACTCCCTAGGGACTATGCCAAACACAAAACAATTGTGTCACCCACGGGCCAGTTTCAGACACTGAAAACTCTTAGAAATGCAGTTTTCTTCTAAAACACAGAATCTACTTGACAGCAGTAATTTTTAGTTTGGCGTCTATTTCCTAGTGCTGCTGTATCACAAATACAAGTGGGCAGGCAGCTTTAGAAAACAGACATTTATTGTTTCATAGTTCCTATATGGACTGAAGTTAAATGTCAAGAAAACAAAGATTCTAACCACTGGGCCAATTGGCAGCATCAGGATGGATCGTGAAGAGATTGAGATAGTTAACAGTTTTCATTTACTGGGCTCCACAGTCAACACTCTTGGTAACAGCAGCCGGGAAATCAGGAGACGAATTGCATTGGGAAAGTCGGCTGTGAGGGACCTCTCAAGAGTACTAAAGGGCAACAATGTCAGGCTGGAGACTAAGGTGCGCCTGATCCGGGCTATAGTCTTTACAATTACGTGCTATGCATCAGAGAGTTGGACAGTAAATACGGCTGATAAAAAGAGGATTGATGCCTTTGAGCTGTGGTGCTGGAGAAGAGTGTTGAATGTACCATGGACTGCTAGGAGAACAAACAGTTTTGTCCTGGAGAGGGTGAAGCCAGAGTGTTCCCTGGAGTCAAGGATTCTGAAGCTTCGTCTGACATATTTTGGGCATGTTGCAAGGAGGTCCTTGGAGAGGGACATCATGTTTGGCAGAGTGGAGGAGAAGTGAAGGAGAGGAAGACCTTTGGTGAGATGGATCGATTCTGTGACTGGAGCGGTGGGAATAAGTGCATTTGAGATGGCTAGGTTGGCACAGGATAGAATAGCATTTAGAGCTCTTGTACATAGGGTCGCTATGAGTAGCAAGTGACTCGATGGCACATAACAACAACAGTTTAAGAGACAAAAAGTCTGAGTGTAGGGCACTGGCTCTAGGAGAAGGCTCCCTGTGGGGTCTAGCAGGTCCTCTGTCTTCCCAGCGTTCTGTGACTCTCCGGTGATGTTCAAACGGCTTTGTTCTGTATCTATGCTGCTCTTTTGATCATTCAGATGTGATTAGGTCAATAGAACCAAATGTCACAGGACCAAGGGTGATAAATCCTGGCTTAGCTAAATGCCATTGCTTCTTAGCTTTTTTCTAATTATCTATGTTTTCGTAGACCATCACCACCACAGTCCACCCCTTTACCTGGGCAATCTTCTACCTGAGCCACAGGGCCACTTCTGCCCAGTTGCTGGGCTCTGAGCCATGGCCTTAATCATCTGACCTCATTTAATTCCCCGAGATAGGGCTTCTCACTGCCCATGTTGTACAAGTGAGCTTCAGACAGATAAGTAGCTGCAGTGAAGTCCCTGAGGATGTGTCTAAGAAGCCACTTCCTATGATTGGCGAATAAAAGTGGACTCTGTCCACAGAGGCAAAATTGCTAAAGCACCAGAATGTTCTGAAGCACCTTCAAAACCCCTACTTGTATCAGCCTGTAGGGGGCGCCCACCCTGTTGCCTTCGGGAGGCAGTGATGGGGGCTGCTATCTGCACGTGGCAGCGAGGACATTCAAACACTGCTCTCCACCTGGGCCGGATGGCCGGCTCGCCAGTGCTCAGCCACGGGCCTGGATGTCCTGGGGCCTCAGCTCTCGCTCTCCCTCAGCCAGGAAGACAAGGAGCGCACGGTACAGCAGGTGCACACCGAGACTGCGGCGCCGGGCAGGAGGCCAGCCTGCCACCACTCCATAGCAGTGTCCTTGTTTCTGGTTGGTCAGCATCTGGATCCCTGGGGAGATTGGAGCAGAGTAACTAGGCAACTCAAGGAATCCCCCAGCACAAGTGGGTCACAATGATTCCATTGGAGATTGTCCCCCAGAGGAGATAAGCCAATGGAGCAAAGTATGTGCATGTACAAATACAGAGCCGGTGCTCCCTAATTGCTCATCAAACAAATGGACAGCCCCTGAGGACAAGGGCTTGAGGGAACTGGTAGGTCAGGGCTCCTTGTGTGCCGTGTGCCAGGCACCCACCCAGAGCATCCACCAGGCATGCCTCCCGTGTGTAGGCCTCCACGGCGACCACGTGCTGGAAACAATGCAGGGAGACAACGCCATGGCCGCTGGCCCAGATGTCCAGGATCCGCTGCACCTTGGGGCAGGCCTGGGAAGGGGGGGCAGAACGGAGTAAGGCCAAAAGTCATTCTCCCAATCTCCCAATTCCCTCTGCCCCAGGTTATAGCAGCATGCCTGCATTTGCCAGGACTTTGACCCTTGTCACCATACTTGCTTTCCTGGACACCCACGGTGGCCAAGGGCTTCCCAGAGGTGGGCATCTGGCCGAGCTCGTGTCCCCTTGCCCACATAGAAGATGGCGCGAACGAATATCCGGAAGCGTTCGGCCGGGGTCAGCTGGAAGGCTCGGCCTGGCAGGTCCTGAGTTTCCCTGGACAAATGAAATAGCTTAGGGAGGGGGGAAGTGGTAAGAGGGGCCCCAGAGGCAGTCCCCAAGGTCACAGAGTAGCTCTAATCTGGTCCATTGACTCCCTCTTATAGGATCAGAGAGGGTCCCTATTTCCTGGAGCCATCTGACCCCCTGAATTGGGTCAACCCAACTTGAAAGATAAGGAAGTATATGACCAGAGCGGGCCAGCTGCTCTGCCATGGTCACACAGCATGGATACGCCAATGCTGGAGGGGTCTTACCTGGGGTCCAGCAGCAAGTATGTGAAGCTAGACTTCACAATTCCCTCCCGCCACTTCCTGGCAGGGTCAGGCCGCTCAAATTGCTGGGCCAGTGCATCCTCATCAGCTTGGGCGTCTGGGATCTGACCCGTCTTCAGGGCCTTGGCTAGCTCTGGGCTGTGCCCTGCAAAGTCTGGGCCTGGGAGGGGAAACCGAGTCACGGGAGAAGGAAAAAAGGGCGATTCCCAGAGAGGCACAAAGCGAGGCTAGAGACGCTGTGAGCTCCGAAGGAACTAACCAGGCCCAACGCTGGCTTCTTCCAGCCGGCGGAGGTAGTGAGGTCGGGTGAAGGATGTGATGGGGCCGGGATTCTGTCCAAGCGCTCGGAGTTGGCGCAGAAGCTCCAGGTCGGACATGGAGGGGGCTGGTGAGCGCCAACACGTGGGGATGTAGTCTCTGACATCTGTGGATGGCTCTTCATCCTCTGTCAGCCAGAGAGCAGCCACATCACTGTCTTGGGACGTCTGGTCCTCGGTCAGGAAGAGGAAGTCAGAGGGTCCAGGCGACGGTTCCCACCGAGGGTTCTGGGCTAGGTGAAGCGTAGAGGAGCGGGGAGAGGAGCCACTGGCATTTGATGAGGCCAGAGTCAGGGCCTGGAGGCGGGCGTTGAGATCCACCTCCCTGCCCTCCATCATGGCTCCATGTGATGGTGATGGAGTGCCCAGAGGCTTTGGCATCCTCTGGGGAGGACAGACACCAGACATTGACGTGGCACCAGGGGGACTGTCAGGTGCCAAGTCTTCAGATACAGAGGCCTCCACGGCTGTGACAAAGGAGACCCCGGAGCAGCCATTGCAAAGCCCCAGGGAAGCCTCTGAGCTCGAGTCCTTGTCAGCAGCCTCCTGGGGTAGAGGGAGGGTGGGCTGTTCAGAAGCAGCCTCTAGGCTTCCACTGTCCTTATTGTCACCTCTGCCCAGATGGGTCTGGAGCACTGTGAAGTCCAAGTTCACATCAGGAGATCTGGAGAGGGTAGTGGCCAGTCCATTTTCCTCAGGGTCTGGAGGTGGGGAGAGATAGAGGGATAGAGAGGAAGGGTGCAGGGCAGGAGGGCTGGAGACATCTGCACTAGACTCAGAGGGAAAGAAGTGGTTGAAATTGAAGAGAGGAGAGAAAGAGAGAGTTGGGGGCAGAGAAGAGACCGCTAAAGACAGTCTGAGGCCATGGAGACCAGTCAAAGAGAGCCTGGGACAGCCAGAGACAGCTGGAGACGTCTGGACATAGCCAGACACAGCCAGAGACAGGCAGAAGTGGCTGGAGACCTCTGGAAACCGTTTGGGACAGTTGGGAACAGTCATACAGAAGAAGAAGACAGCTGAAGGATTCCAAGCACTACACAATGGAGATAGTCAGAAGAGTCAGAAACAGCCGGAGGTGACTGGCCATGTCCTGAGAGTTGGGAAGAGTTATACGGTTGTTTGTTGTTGTTATGTGCCATCAATTTGCCTGCAACTTATAGCAACCCTATATACAATAGCTCTGAACTCTGCTCTATCTTGAGTCTGTCTCACTGTCTCCAGCACACTTATCGACATTATCTCAGTTACTGAGTCAATCCATCTCATCTGAGGTTTTCCTCTCCTGCACTGTCCCTCCACTCTTCCAAGGATGATGTCCTTCTCTCAAGACTGGTCCCTCCTGGCTACCTGCCCAAAGTATGTGAGAGGAGCTTCAGAACCCTTGCTTCAAGGAGCAGTTTGGCTTCACCCTCTCTTAGCATCCCATAGTATATAAAATACTCTTTTCCAGCACCACAACTCAAAGGCATCAAATCTTCTGTCATCTTTGGTCATTGTCCAGCTCTCGGATGCATAGCAAGTAATTATGAAGATCATGGCCTAAATCAGGCGACCTTAGTCTCTAGACTGACATCGTAGCTCTTCAGCACTTAAAAACAAAGCTTAATGACAGCAGCTTAGTTATTAAACAAAACCAAACCAAAAAACTCCAACCAAGCCCACTGCTGTTGCGTCTGACTCAGATGACCTTCTGTCCCAGGAGCCTGAGACCATGCATGGGAGTCAGAAAGAACCAGAGACAGAGCCAGGGAGAGGGGGTACTAAAGTCAGTCAGAGACAGCGCAGAAAATGACCAGAACGCATAAAGCTGGAGGAGGAAGCCCCCGTCCCCACAGGCCCCATTTACCACTGTGCTTGGCCTCTGGCTCCTGGGACGGCAGTGGAGTCCAGGTGCGTGTCCCCAGCTCCCGCAGGACGCGCTCGCAGTCGCGGTGTCCCTGCTGCTCCGCCAGGTCCAGCGCGCGAAGCCCGTCCTGCGACAGTGCGGTCAGCAGAGGGCGCCCGCGGCCCCTTGCCGCCTTCCCGCCCGCGCCCTACCCGCCAGCCCGCGCAGGGTCCCCACCTGATCGCGCAGCGCGGGGTCCGCTCCCTGGCTAAGCAGCAGCTCCAGGCCGTGGCG
Organism: Elephantulus edwardii; assembly: GCF_000299155.1. Classification (NCBI taxonomy): domain Eukaryota; kingdom Metazoa; phylum Chordata; class Mammalia; order Macroscelidea; family Macroscelididae; genus Elephantulus; species Elephantulus edwardii. The sequence goes on from NW_006399976.1 coordinate 944,553, forward strand.
ACAGCCCCAAGCGGCCGCCACGTGCAGCGGGGTCAGCGCCTCGGCCGAGCTGAGCAGGGGCCAGGGAAGGATCAGGCTCGGCCCTCTGACTCGAGAGTCTCCGCCCCTCCGATTCAAACCCTAGATTCCCACCCTTTGGCTCCAGCGCAAACCAATACTCCGCCCCCGACCTGAAGTCCCAATCGCCCCCTTCCTCGGACCCTGGTCCCTGCCCCTGGGCCTCAAGCACCACCCCCGGACCTCGGGGTCCCTCCCCCTAGACTCTAGGCCTCGCCCCGACCTCTGACAGTCTGCCCTGAGCAGGGCCGCCTCACCGGGCGTTGGGGTCCCCGCCGCATCGTAGGAGCACCCCGAGGCAGCGGAGGCCGCGAGGGCGGCGCGCTCCAGCCGCCAGATGGATGGCTGCCACTCCATCTGGAAGCACCAGGTTAGGGTCAGCGCCACGCTGCAGCAGCTCTTCCACGTCCCTGCGGACAGGGGACAGAGGCGTCACCTTGGCTCCGGACCGGGTCCAGTCCAGCTCCGCCCAGACCCTTCGCTCACCGCGGCTCCTCCGCCCGCAGCGCCGCCCGTAGCAGCTTTGCCAGCCCGGTCGCCGAGCCCATGGCCCGGCTGGGGCCACAAGCCACCGGCCCCTGACGTCCCGCGCCGCCCCAGCGCGCATGCGCTGCACTACCCCGCCACCAAGCCCCCAGCCGGGCAGTGTAGCACAGCATCCGCGTCCACATCTGACTGCAGGTTCTCGTCTGGGCTGTCTCGACCCGGGATCCCGGGTGGCGCTCAGACAGGAACCTGGGACCATAGATAAGGACCCAACTGGCCAGTATCTCAGCTCAAAATTTGGGAGACGCGCCCTGTCTGTATGGGTGGAAGTACGATGGGGCATGGAGCACTCACAATCAAGTCTTCCAGAACTCTGCTGAGACCTCCCTCCTTCAGTGTGCGTTTCTACAGGGACTCGATTCTGACACATGACGAACACATCACCAGGCCTTACTTCTGAGGGACCCTGGTGAATCTGAAACATCAGCTTTGTGATTACTAGTCAACCACTTAACAAGTATTTTAATTTACATCCATCATTACTGTGCACGTTCTAATTACCAACGAATGTTAATAATTGTTTATTAGCAATTACAACTCTTCCCATAAGCGGCCTCAAGGTGAACTCCCAAAATGGTTCTCTGCTTACTTGACCCACAGAATCATGCAAATGGGGAGACTCAGATCCCCGGGTCCATTTTAAGAACACCCGAGAAACTGCCCAGGACTTCAAGGGATTGTATCTGAAAGATGTCACTTGGCAAAACAATATGCCCATTTAGGTATTACAGTGGTGTGGTGTAAGTGTGCCCAAGCCACACACAGTGGGGTTGGACACTAGATTTGCGCCCAAAAAAGAGTGCTGAGGTTTTGCTACCTGTGCTTAAAAATGCAGAAAGCAATGCTGAAACTTAAAGATTTAGATATTGAGTGGTCACCAAGCACATGCAGGCAAACCTCCCAAGACAAACCACATGTACAGAGTTCATGGTGGATTAGCCCCTACATGAGCTCCCACCCCCACCCATATGCAGATGATCCTTACTGAAAAGGAACACTTATGGCTCTGGAGTAAATAATTTAGCATCAAACAACTATATCATCTCACCCCAGAATAGCAAAATTTAACAGAACAGAAAACAAATGCTGGTGAAGTTGTAGAGAAACTGGAACTCTTACTCACCGTTGGTGGGAGTGCAAAATGGTGCAACCACTATGGAAGGCAGTATGGCGCTTTCCCAAAGAGTTGCAAAGAGAAATACCATTTGACCCAGCAATTCCACTACTAGGGATATGCCCTAAAGAAACCAGAACTGCTATCCAAGCAGATACATGCACACCTATGTTTATTTTGGCTTGTTCGCAATAGCAAAGAGTTGGAAACAACCCAAGCACCCATCAACAAAGGAGTGGATAGAGAAGCTGTGGTATATTCACACAATGGAATACTATGCTGCACTGAAAAACAAGGAACTCATGAAATATTATACAAAATGGAAGACCCTGGAGGACATTATGCTGAGTAAAATATCTCAGTCACAAAAAGACAAATACGGTATGCCACTGTTTTTTTAAATCATTTTAAAAATTAATTTTAATGAAAACTTACAGCGACTTTGTATTTCCATTCATTCATTCATTGCTGCACGCACCTTCTCCCTGCCAGTTCCCCCCAGTACACTCTTCTTTTTGAAAAGTAAAAGAAAAGTTGCCCCTTGTTTTACAATCCCTCTGCCCATGACCACTCCACTATGCATCCTTCGTTCTGGACTCCTGTCATGACAAAAATACCTGATCACATATTCCTTTTAATAAACAGTTTTCTCCATCATCTGTTTCAATGCAATATACATTATTGAACCCATCTTTCTCGGTCTCCCCCCAACCCCAATGTCAGTCCTGTTTTACAACAGTGGCACTATGCAGTATTTGTCCTTTTGTGACTGAGCTATTTCACTCAGCATAATGTCCTCCAGGGTCACCCATTTAGAATAATTTGAATGAGTTCCTTGTTTTTCAATGCAGCATAGTATTCCATTGTGTGAATATATACCGCTTCTCTATCCATTCATTTGTTGATGGGAACTTAGGTTGTTTCCAACTCCTTGCTATTGTGAACAAAGCCGTGATAAACATGAATGTGCAGGTATACCACTGTTATAAAAGAGGACTGACATGATTAGATATTATTATTATGACAGGAGTCCAGAACGAAGGTAGCATAGTGGAGTGGACTTGGGTGGAGAGACTGAATAACAATGAAAGAATTTTTCCTTTTCCTTCTCAAAAAGAAAAGCAATTTGGGGGGCAGGGGTGGGCAGGGAGAAAAGTGTAACAATGAATGAATGGATATCCAAAGTCTCTGTAAACTTTCATGAGAATAAATTTAAAATAAAAAATATATTAAAAATAATTCAGCATCAAATAAAATCTAAATCCATTTTTTGAAATCCACAATTATTAATAAGCAGCTGAAGACTAAGGTACACTTGACGCAAACCATAATGCATAAAGCTGACTGAAGAATTACTGATGTCTTTGAATCGTGTTGAAGAGGAGTGCTAAGCATCCCACGACCTGCCAAAAGAACACATATGTCTCGGAAAAGATGCAGCCAGAGTGCTCCTTGGAGGCAAGTATAGTGCACCTTTGTCTCACATACATATGGTATGTTGTTAGGAGGGGGTCTGTCCTTGGAAAACGACATCATGCATAGAAAGGTGGAGGAGGGAAAGACCCTCAACAAGATTGAAAGACACAGTGACTATAATGGTGGGCTCAAGTAGCAACTATACAAATGGACTTCACCTGATGGCCGAGACAGGATTCAGATTGATTACATTTGTAGAAAGAATTGTTGAAGAAACTCAGTATCAGCAGTGAGAACTAGGCCAGGTACTGACTGTGGAAAAGACCATCAAATACTCCTATGCAAGTTCAACCTGAAAAAAAAATAATAAATCAAATCTATAAGAACCAAAATTTGACCTTGAATCTATACCAGCAGAATTTAAAAAACCATCTCAGAAACAGGTTTGAGGCCTTAAATGCTAATGAACTAAGTAAGACCCGATGACCTGTGGGACGGTATCAAGAATATCATCCAGGGAAAATGCAAAAGGTCCTTACAAAGACAGAGTAGGAAGGAAAGACTGAGATGGATGTCAGAAGAGACTGACTATTGCACTAGAGTGTGGAGAAGGCAAAACAATGGGAGAAATCAGGAAGTTAACGAGCTGAACAGAATATTTCAAAGGGCAACTCATGAAGACAAAGCACAGTATTACAATAAAATGTGCAAAGAGCTAGAGTTTAAAAGAACATCAAAAGGGATAAACTCTGCATTTCGTAAGCTGAAGAACTGAAGAACAAAGTCAAGCCTCAAGTTGCAATACTTAAGGATGCTATGGGCAGAGTGTTGAATGATCTAGGAAGCATCAAAAGAAGATGAAAGCACACATGGATTTAATTTTTAAAAGGTCTCATGCATCAATTTATCCTTTCCCCCCCCCTCAATTTATCCTCTTCAGATTGTGCATTTCTGGTTGTACTTGGCAGTCTCTTTATACCTCATACTAGCACTTCTAAGCTTGATCCCAGTTCATCTCTTATGAACATTATAATTTTGGGCTTTACTCTCAGGTCTCTGATCCACCTTGAGTTGCTTTTTGTGTATGGTGTGAGATGCAGATCCTGTTTCAGCTTTCTGCAGGTGGAAGTCCAGTTTTGCCAACACCATTTATTGAAGAGGTTATCATTTCTTCATTTGATAGCTTTGATTTCCTTGTCATATATCAGTTGACCATCGATAGCTGGGTCTCTTTCTGAGTTCTCAATTTTGTTCCATTGGTCTATGAGCCTGTTATTGTACCAGTAGCATGCTGTTTTGGTTACTACTGCTGTGTAGTAGGTTTTGAGTTCAGAGTGTGCTATGCCTCCCAACTCATTTTCGTTTCTCAGAAGTGTTTTGCTTATTCGGGGTCTCTTGCCTCTCCAAATAAATCTGATAATTTCCCTTTCAATCTCCTTGAAAAATGAATTTGGTATCTGGATTGGGATTGCATTGAACATGTAGATTGCTTTTGGTAGGATTGTCACTTTCACCATATTGAGTCTTCCTGTCCAGGAACAGGACACATTGCCCCATTTCTTTAAGTCTTTTTTTGTGTCTTGCAGAAATGCTCTGTAGGGTTTTTTAAATAAGTATTTTGTATCTCTAGTTAGGTTCACTCCCAAGTATCTCAATTTGTGGTTGGCTACTGTAAATGGTATTGCTTTCTTGATTTCCTTCTCTTAGTTCTCTTTGTTATTTTAGAGGAATCCTATTGATTTTGGATATTGATCTTAGATCCTGCCACTCTACTAAGTTGACCTATTAACTCTAACAGTTGAGTCTTTGGAGTTTTCTCTGACAATATGATATCATCTGCATATTGCAACAGTTTAACCATATCTTTGCCGATCTGGACACCTTTTATTTCTTTCTCTGGTTGTATTGCCTTAGTAAGCACTTCCAATACAAGACTGCAAAGAAGTGGTGACAGTGGGCATACTTGTCTGGTTCCTGTTTGCAAAGAAAATGTTTTCAGTCTTTCTCCATTGAGAATGATTTTGGCTCTTGGTTTTGCATATATACTTTTCACTATGTTGAGGAAATTCCCTTCTATTCCAATTTTTCTGAGTGTCTTTATCAGGATTTTTAAAATGCCTTTTCTGCATTAATTTCTAAGATCATATCATTCTTGTTATTTACTTTGTTAATATAGTGAATTACATTGATTGTTTCTCTTATGTTGAACCATC
>NW_006399976.1:950933-951499 GCF_000299155.1 Elephantulus edwardii
TTATGTATACTGCACTGAAACAGATGAGGGAGAGAATAATTTAAAAGCGATGTTTGATAGGGTATTATGGTTATCACAAGAGTCCACAATTAAGGATGCATAGTGGAATGTACTTGGGGTGGTGGTAGGGGTGTGGGGGAACTGTATACCAGGGAGGGAGTGTTTCTTTTACATTTCAAAGAAAGGAGTGAACTGAGGGGCTGGGCAGGGAGAGAAGTGCAGCAATGAATGAATGGAAATCCAAAATTTCTGTAAATGTTCATTAACATTTAAAAAAAAGAAAGAAAAAACTTTTTTTTTTAAAAAAAAAGCTGGACATAGAAATTCCATATGACCCAGCTATTCCATTACTTGGAATATTACCCTGAGAAAATGAGAACTAAGGCACAAATGGACATCTGTATACTAATGTTCATAGCAGCATTATTCACCATCGCAAGAACATGGAAAGAGCCCAAATGTCCAAGCATGAACGAACAGATTGAGAAATTATGGCACATTCACACAATGGAATACTATGCAGCATGCAAGAGCAATGATTTTGTAAATTATTATCTAAATTGGGA
>NW_006399976.1:952239-974898 GCF_000299155.1 Elephantulus edwardii
TCATGCTCGACTCAACAGCAATCAACAACAACAAACAAACAACATACTTGGACCAGGAGGCAGCTGTCAGAATAAATCAAGGAAACAGTGCATGGTTCAAAATCAGGAAGGGTGTACACCAAGGATGTGTCCTATCTCCATACCTTTTCAATCTATATGCAGAACAGATCATCTGGGAGGCTGGGCTCTATAAGGAGCAATGTGGTATGAGGATTAGAGGAAGACTCATCCGCAACCTGCATTATGTAGATGACACAACCTTGCTTGCCGAAACTGAGTAGTACCTGAAGTGTTTGTTGAAGAAGGTCGAGGATATTCAGTTTTCAATATGGATTTAAGCGCAACATCAAGAAAATAAAGATTGTTACCACTGGGCCAACTGGCAGCACCATAATAGATGCAGAAAAGATTGAGATTGTTAACAGTTTCAGCTTGTTCGGTTCCACAATTAACACTCTTGGCACCAGCAGTTAGGAAATCAAAAGAAAATTGCGTTAGGGAAACCTGCTCTCAGGGATTGCTTCAGAGTGCTGAAGAGCAACAATACCAGTCTAGAGACTAAGGTGCACCAGATCCAGGCCATGGTCTTTGCAATTACACGCTAAGTATCAGAGAGTTGGACAGTGACTAAGGGTGATGGAAGAAGAATCAAGGCCTTTGAGTTGTGGTGCTGGAGAAGAGTATTGAACAAGTCTGTCTTAGAGTAGGTGAAAGCAAGTTGTTCACTGAAAGCATGGATTTTGAAATTCTATCTCATACTTTGGGCATGTAACCAGGAGGCATCAGTCTTTGGAGAAGGAAATCATACTTGGGAGGGTGGAGGGACAATGCAGGAGTAGAAGACCCTGGAGGAGATGGATTGACACAGTAACTGAGGTAATGGGGTTAGGTGTGCCAGAGGCGGTGCGATTGACTCAGCACGGGGCAAGGTTCAGAGCTATTTATTGTGCATAGGGTCGCTATGAGTTGCAGGTGACTTGACGGCACATAACACCAAGTATGTCAAAGATGGCCAGCGTGGCACAAGTTAGGGCAGGGTTTAGATCCATTGTTCATAAAGTCACTGTGCGTTACAGTCGATTCCACAGCACTTAACATTATTATCTACAACCCAGTGCTACATACATCTCTGCCTAGCCCCCACCTCCAGAAGTTCTACGCGGCCCATGTGCAAGCCAGTGGGGGCAGGAGGCTGTTACTTGGAACACTGACCCTGGGCAGCTGTTGCCCTTTATAAAATGGAAACTCCCTCAGAGGCTGTGTGTAGCTTGAACCAGCAGACGTGGTATAAAGTGTGTGTTCAGTAAAGGCTCACAGGGAGGAAGAGTTGTCAGTTGTTGTTAGATGACCCACAGCGACCTTATGAACAGTAGTAGATCTGAACCTTGTCCTATTCTACACTATCCTCACACTTCCTGTCACACTAGAGCCCACTGCGGCAGTCACTGTGTCAATCCCTCTGGTTAAGGGTCTCCCTCTCCCTTACAGACTATCAGCTTTTCCTTCATGTCCCTCTCCAAGCAAGAGCATCCTGCCAGCCACATGCCTGAAGTATGTGAGGCGAAGCGTTATCATCTTTGCCTCCAAGGAACACTCTGGCTAAACTTTCTCTAAGACATATTTGTTTGTTCTTTTGGCCATGGGACGTTAAGCACTATTCTCCCACACCACAGCTCAAAGGCGTCAATTCTTTTTTTGTTATTCATTGTTCAGCTCTCAGATGCATAGCAAGCAATTGGAAAGACCATGGCCAGAATCAGGCTCACCTTAATTCTCAAACTGGCATGATTACTCCTCAAAAATTTGGAGAAGTTGGATCTCTGGTGGCCTAGTGGCAAGAAGCTGTGCTGCAATCCGGAAGGTATGTGGTTCAAATCCACCAGATGCTCCACTGGAGAAGGAGGAGCAATCTCCTCCTCTAACAGTCAGATTCGATTCGACAGCACACATACACACACACAAAATAAGAAAATAAATTTTTTAAAAGTTTAAAAAATTTTGAGAAGTCCCTGAATGCACACTTTCCCAGTGCAATATGTCTCCTGATTTCCTGATTGCTGATTCCAAGGGGGTGGATTGCGGATCCATGTAAAATGAAGTTGTTGGCAGTTTTAATCTACTCTCCATCTATCACGATGCTGCCTATCAGTCCAGTGATAAGAATTTTTCTTGATGTTGAGATGCAGTCCATATTGAAGGCGAAATTCTTTGATCTTCTGCAACAAATGCTGTAAGTCTTCTTCATTTTCAGCAAGCAAGGTTGTATCATCTGTATAACGCAGGTTATTGATGAGTCTTTCTCTGATCTTGATACCATGTTCTTCTTCATAGAGTCCAACCTCTTGAATAATTTGCTCTGTATATAGACTGAATAGACATGGAGAAACAACCCTGACACAATTCCCTTCTTAATTTTAAGCCAGGTAGTGGGTAAAGGGTCAGCAAAGGAGAGGAAGACCCTCAACCAGGTGGACTGACACTATGACTGCATTGGGTTCTACCATTTCAGGAAGCAAGAAGATGGCACAGGATAGGACAGGGTTCACATCTGCTGTTCATAGGGTCCCTATGAGTCATACTTGACTTGATGACATCTAACAACAACAGGTGTTCCTTGCTCTGTTTGCACAACAGCCTTGTGGTCTAGGTATAGGTTTCACATGAGTGTAAGTGCATGCTCTGGATTCCTATTCTTCTCAATGTCAGCCATAACTTATTATGACCCACACAGTCAAATGCCTTTGCAGAGTCTATAAAGCATAAACAGACATTCTTCTGGTATTCTTTATTTTGAGCTAGGATCCATCTGATATCTGATATCTCTGGTATCTCTTCTAAATCCTTCTTGAACTTCTGACAGTTTCCTGTTTATGGCTATAGCCATTTTTTTTTTTGGCTATAGCCATTTTTGAATGATCTTCAGCAGTAATCAAATAAGGCAGACCCAACCACCACACCCTACTTGGTTTAAAGAAGAGGCTCCCAGCCCACACTGACCATTAATCAAATTTAAAAAGAACTACCTTCCAGATCTCAACTGCTTTGAATGGGAGTAAGAGAAGTTGCTCAGTAAAATTGCTTTCATTTCATACGGCATAAGACAACCTGGCTAATAAACTTCACAATTGTACTTTATCCAGAAAAATAGTTGAACTGTGTCTGTCTCTCCAGATGACCTAGGAAGCAGCCACACTCACCTGATAGAAGTACGGATCTTCCAGACCCAGGCAGAGGCATGATCTGGAACCAACCAATCAGAGGATCCCAAGGCTATGGTTCCAGAGTGCCCTAATGAGAAGGTCACATGACACAAGCAAGGCCAATAGAACATGGGTGCTAGGAAAGATCTCACTTTTGTGGAGGCAAACTCACCTCTTGGGTTGGGGTAAGGTGAAGTGGTCATACTGGAGATCAATCTCCAAGGCATACTCGGTTGTCCAAGCACCTGGATACAGCCTGACCTGAAGCTACCCAACTTGACTTCTCAGCTACAAAAAAATAACCCTTTTGGCACAGTGGATAGATTTTTTAGTTTGCAACTGAGGAGATCCCAATTAATGTAAGTAGACTTGGGTTAGAGATACTCAAAATTTTATTGTGATGACAAACTCACATGACAAAGATCAAAAGCTACAATTAATCAAAAGCTATCAGGAATGGGGTATCAGCTGGAAAACATGGAGCTCAAAGCTTCTGAACTGCTTCCTGGAATCCCAGGTTTTCTTCGGGAACCTCCTCAAATGCCTTGGGTGCCTCCTGGAACCCCCTTAGGGTCCCAGGGAATCCAGTTTGAAAACTAGCATGCTAGGCCAAGACTCTCGCAATATAGGAGGGAGGTTTAGGAGCCCGGGACTGGCTCAGACAGTGGCCTCCACTTCAGCAGTCTCATCCTCCTCCTCCAGCAGGCTGTAGGAGGCATGGCTCTGGCAGGGCCGCTGTAGTGGGTGAGCCAGCAGCTTGGCCATGCAGTTGTGTAGCTCAAGGGCTGGTCCAGACAGTGCCACCTCATACTTGTAGCTTGTGCCTTTCGTGTCCAGGCTGCCCATGAAGGCAAACATGTCCTGGGGGGGCCAAGGAGGAGAGGGTCAGCTAGGGGTTCCCCTGGACTAGCCTTTTCTGTGCCTGGAGGGCTTCCCATATGAGGGAGCTTCTGGGGTGGGTTCTGAAGGGTGAAGAGGAGTTTTCCAGGCAGAAAATACTTGCAGGCACTTAGCAACCATTCCCTGTCACCTGTACAGTTCTGCACCTTCAGGCATAGGCAGTCAGAAGTTCACCCATACCTCCACCCCGCCCCAACCCTAATTCCCACTCTTCCTTCAGGAGGGAAGGCTTTTGACTTTGGTGTTGAGGGGTAGGTAGAAGCTGGTCTCCTTTTTTTAGCTGGCAACACTGAAGCGCAGAGAATAAGGAGCCCCTATCTACTTGGGTTGGGATGGAAAGGCCCAGCAGGGCTGGGGAGGCAAGCAGGAAAGGCTGGGGAGGAGGCAGGACTCCGATTTGCTCCTGGGCCAATGTCCCAGTGAGCCCGGCATACAGTCTCGCCTTATCTGGTCACCACAGCTCATAGCGTACACAGAAGCTGAGTGACTGGGTAACTATGGTATCACTGAACCAAGTCTCTAGGGCTGGCACATGGGGATGAGGACCCCAAGGAGGATTCCCCAGGCCTCAGGCAGTCACCCTCGCCCAGACCCACCATGGGCCCTCACCTTCCAGCTCATCTCTTCCTCCTTCTCCTCGGCGCCATTATGGATGTAAACAACATCAAAGAAGAAATATGGGCACTGGAACATTTTCTGGAGAGGGAAGAACACCAGGGACAGGGCCTCAAGTCACACCGTTCACAGGGCCACAATTCTGAATCAGCCCCGCAGACCCTGCAATCCATGCCACATGCCCCATCTGCTGCTGGTGGGAAGTGCCCCCTGGTGTCTAACCACCACCTTGTTGCCTGCAAGCGTCCTTCCCTCTCCTTGGCCTCACTCACCTTCATGGGCTCTGTCAGGGAGAACTGGGGCTGGCAAGGTGGACGGCTGTAGACCAGGATGGTGCGCACCACATACGGGGGCGGGATGGTTTGCACATTCTCTGTGACTGGCAATTCTGTCTTCTGCTGGCTAGAGAAAGGGCAAGGGCAGGTCAGAGCACACTGCAGTGGTCTGCCATGCTCATCACCCTCCCAGGGAACTCAGCTTATCAAGAGGTATCCAAGGCCCCTCCTGAGTTCATTGCTGCCCTGAACCTCTCTACCTCCTGTTCTCTTTGCTTAGAGCAACTCGCCAGCTTCACCTACACCCCTAGTTGAGCCTTCACAAATTCCTGAAGATGGAACTGGCTTCTCTCACATTAAGAGCCTTAAGCATTCTCCATAACACCTGGGCTGGAACTGCCTAGTGAAATGGGGTTCTCCAACCAGGCCAGGAGTCCCTAATGCAGGGAACAAACCTTCTGTGCTACGCCAGTGTTGCAGATGAACCCCACCCTGTCTCTAGAACAGAATAGTTGGGCCAGATGAGTGGTCCTTAATATGTAAAAAGCAAACCTTATAACAAAGCAAAAAAGCCAATATACCCACTGAAAAATAGGTAAAGGCCACAAACAGATAAAGTGCTGGAAGAATATTCAATGACTTAAAAATGAAAAAAAAAATTGACTTGACAAATATTGTGTCATATACATTTTTCCTGCAATTAAAGCAACAAAAATAGGCTCAAGGAAAAGCACAGAAAAACAATGTGCTACCTTTCTTTACCGATCATATGAACAGAAATTTTAGCAGCAGATCAGCCCCAGCATTGAGGAGACAGATAAACTCAGGCACTGCTATGTGACATTCAAGGGTAGGTTAATTTCTTAAGAAATTCTTTGGCAAAGTGGAGCAAAATCAGTCTTTGATCCAGTATCCAGAAATATTTTGATCCATTGTCCTCCTCCGGGAATTTATCCCATGGACTGACATGCAAGATTGGCTGAGATGTTTGTAACAGGTTAGTCATGATGAGAAAAACCAAACAAAGGAGTTGGTTGAAACAAAGTTTAGCAAACAAAAAGGCTTAAAAAAACTGTGGCTTTATTACTTAACTGGTCTAAACTCTTGTCTTGTTTAAGGTTGAGAAAAGTTTATTTCACTACAGGGGAAAAGTCTATAAAAGTCAAACGGAAATGTGTCAAAGTTTTACTGATGTACAGATTGACACTATTACGTACTGTCTACTGCTGCATTTGAAACATAGCAGATCAGTTTCAATTATTGTTATTGTTGATTGCCTTCGAGTTGAGCACAACTCATAGTGACCCTATGAACAAAAGGCCTGAAGCCTTTATATAACTACCGACATTTATCAAAGTTCATAGAGTTTCCGGAGGCATATTGTTTAGGAAGTGGATGCTACTCCTGCTTCCAGTCAGTTCCAATAGAGCCCTTAAAAGATCTGTGGAGACTGAATGATTTACTATCTGGCCTTGTATGGAGAACATGCACCAGGCCTTGGGTTAAATACACAAAATGAGGGAGTACAAGAACATAAGCTAGTGACCAAACTAACAGGAGACTTAGAGGGGGGGCTCCATTTTGCAGAAAAACACTTTTGAACAGAGAAGGATTGTTCCAGGAGGAGAGACAAGGCTCTGGGCTCGCTTGATTATGTCTATCCTGATTGAGGGGTTTGCTCACAGAAGACCTTCCCACCTGAAGGTGAAGAGACTTACATGAGGCTGAAGAGGCCTTCCAGATCTGGCAGGGCTGTTAAAGAGAAGGCAGGCAGAGAGTGTGTGCGGGCAGGGCAGACAGAGCCATGACCCTGGGGCTGGGAGAGGCCAGCAGCAGACATGCTGAGTGACTGGCCTGTTTCCCCACAGCATGGATCTGGAGATAGGGGACCAGAACTGGAGGCTCTGAAGACTTGAGGATTCAAAAGTTCTCCTCTGCCTACAGGGCGGGGCAAGAGCAGAGCGCTCTGCCCTCTCTCACCCTCTCAGCTGCTCTGGGCTCCACTTTTGATTTTACCTGCAGGGACTGGCAATTATATTCTATTTAATTTTGGGTCATATAAAAGACTTCAATACGCAATTCAAGTCTCTGGGTACTGCAAAAACGGTTCAATGCATCAGCTGGTAACCAAAGGTCCACCCATCAGTCCCTCAAAAGCAAGTCCTGGTGATCTGCTTCTTAGTCAATGTAAAGTCAATGGGGCACAGTTCTACTCTGCTACATATAAAGGTGCTACGAGTCAAGATTTACCTGCATGGCAGCGGATTTTTACTAAGGATCAACTTGGCATAAAACATGCTGTGCCCAGGCTGAAGAGCCCGAGTGGTAACTTTTCTGTCACATAGTGCCATTTATACTGTTCCCTGTGCATGTACACTTCAGACAGCTCAAGGTTTTGCTGTTTGTACTGTGACCCTCTCTTCCCAGGAACTCTTAGGAGTTAGATGGCTTGGCGCCTCATTTAATCATTGTTAGTAGCTGCTGTCTGAATGGCCTCGACTCATGGTAACCCCATGAGTTACACAGTAGAACTGTGTTCTGTTGGGTTTTCTTGGCTATAATTTTTTTAAAATTTATTATTTTTTTGGTGTACCATCAAATCAGATCTGACTGGTACAGGAGGAGATTGCCCCTCCTTCTCCAGCAGAGCATCTGATGGATTCGAACCACATACCTCTGGGATTGCAGTGCAACTTCTTGGCACTAGGCAACCAGAGCTCCCTTTGACTATAATTTTTTTTTAATTTTTATTTTTATTATTTATGTGTGTGTGTGTACCGTCAAATCGGATCTGACTGGTACAGAAGGAGATTGTTCTCCTTCTCCAGCAGAGCATCTGGTGGATTTGAACTGCTCACCTCTGGGATTGCAGTGCAGCTTCTTGCCATTAGGCTACCAGAGCTCCCTTTGGCTATAATTTTTATAGAATTCAATTGCCAGCTCACAGCTGAGTGGATTAAGAAAAATATCATCTTTGCATTAGTTGTTGTTAGGTGCCATTGAATCCTGTCCTGTCCTGTGCCATCCTCAAAATCTCTGACACTCTTGAACCCATTGCTGTAGTCACTGTGTCAATTTGATTGAGGGTCTTCTTCTCTTTCGTTGACCCTCCATATTTCCAAGCATGATGTCCCTCTCTAAGGAAAAGCCTCTCTTAGAAACATGCTCAAAGTATGTGGGATGAAGCTTTATCACCTTTGCTCCCAAGGAGTATTCTGGCTGCACCTTCTCCAAGACATATTTATTTGCTCTTTTGGCAGTCCATGCGATGTTCAGCATTCTTCTCCAACACCACAGCTCAAAGGCATCAATTTTTCTTCTGTCATCCTTATTCACTGTCCAGCTCTCAGATGCATAGCAAGTGATAGGAAAGACCATGGGCTGAATCAGGAGTGCCTCAATCCTCTGACATCATTGTCCTTCAATAATTTGGAGAGGTCCCTGAGTGCAAACTTTCCAAGTGCAATACATCCCCGATTTCCTGACTGCTGGTACCAATGGTTGGATTGTGGATCTAAGTAAGATGAGGTTGTTGATAGTTTTGATGATTTCTCCATCTATCATTATGTTGCCAATCAGTCCAGTAGTGAGAATTTTGTTTTAATGTTGAGATGCAATTCGTCTTGAAGGGTGCATTCTTTGATTTTCTGGTAATTGATGAATCTTTTTTTCCAATTCTCATGCCACATTCTTCTTCATAAAGTACAGTTTTTTTGAATAATGTGCTCTGCATGCAGACTGAATAGGTATGGAGAGAGGATGTAAGGCTGATGCACACATTTCCCAATTTTAAACTGTTTAGTGTTTCCTTATTCTGTTTGCACAACAGCCTCTTGGCCGAGGTCTAGCACAATTAAGTGCTCTGGATTCCCATCTTCTCAATGTCAGCCATAATTTGTTAAGATCCACAGTAAATAGACAGTCTTCTGTTACTCTTTGCTTTCAGCCAGGATCCATCTAACATCAGCAATGACATCCCGGGTACCATAGCCTCTTGAACTTCTAGCAGTTCTCTGTCTATGTATTGCTCTAACCATCTTTAAATTATTTCAGCAATATTTTGTTTACATATGATATTAATGGTTATTTATTGTTCTTTAATTTCCACATTCTGCTGGATCACCTTTCTTGGGAATGGGAACAATAAGGATCTCTTCCAGTCAGTTGGCCATGTAGCTGTATTCCAAATTTCTAGACATAGGCTGGTGAATGTGTTCAGGGCTGCATCCATTAGTTGAAACATGTCAGTTGATATCCCATCAGTTCCTGGGGTTTTATTTTTTTGCCAATGCTTTCAGTATACCTTTAACTTTTTCCTTCATTACTATTGCCTCTTGATCATATGATGCTTCCTGAAATACTTCAGTGTTTGGCAACTCTTTTCAAAGAGTTCAAAAACTCTTTGGATAGTAGACAAGTACAAACCATCTGTGTTACCCAGAGACCTCTGTGCTCAATTAAAGTCCACTGCTGTGAAGTCTGCCCTGGCTCTCAGTGGCCCTACATGCAACAGAGTAGAACAGCTCCATAGCTTTTTCTTGGCTGTAGTGTTTATAAAAGGAAGCTCTATGGCCTAGTAAGGGACTATGCTGCAGTCCCAAAAGCAAGTCGTTCAAATCCACCAGCTTCTCTGTGGGAGAAGGATGGGCAATCTCCTTCCAAGCGATATACTACCTCTGAAAACCCACTGAAGGGTCAGCTATATTTCAGTTCCAACTTGACTGCACACAGTAACAACAATCTTTATGGAAGCATCTCACCAGGCCTTTCTTTGGTAATGTCACTGGGTGGATTCCCACTGCTAAACTCTGAGCCAGCAATCAAGTGAAAACCACTTGTCCACGTAGTCTCCGAGCCTCCTATTTTAAAGATGGGGAAACTGAAGTTCAGAGATAGAATATGAACCAGAATAAGCCCCAACGAGAAAGTGCTCTTCCTGGCTCAGGTAAAAGAAAGTGTTCTGTGAAGCTGACAAACACACACACACACACACACACACACACACGCGCGCGTGTGCACGCATGTGCGCGCCCATGCCAAGATGCTCCCTCCCATCCACAAGGAAGGATACTGAACGTGGAGCAGGATGCTGTCTCCAAGTCGTAGAGGCAGCTACATAGTTCACGGGGATCGGAGGTCAGTCCTGACAGCTGCAGGAAGCAAAGGGCTAGGTGGAAGGGTCCTATCCTCCACCTCCACCCCACCCCCACAAGGCCACAAACGTCCAGCGCCCCCTTACCCAGGCCGTATCATCATTCACAACCACCAAGGCAAACTCGTGGCTCTTGCAGATCTTGTGTTTGGTCCGAACAAACATCTCGATCATCTTCTGGGAGACGTTGAGGGCATTAGTTTTAGAGCTGTGACAGGGAGGCAGGAAGTGAGGGCACTGAGGAAGAGCCTCCTGGATGGGGGGCACCTATTGCTCACTCAGCTAGGGAACCCTCCACCACCTGCAAGGTGATGGCCAGAGATACACACACCCAACACCAGTCTGGCGCCTGCTCTTCTTGAGCATATACCTCAAACTCTGCTAAGCTGGACCCTCTGGACCAACCAGAAGTGCCTTGAACTGTGAAACAATACATTTTTGTTCTTTACAACTGCTCACTTGTGTTATTTCTATTACAGTGGCTCTAGGACACTGAGATTGGACTGAGATGGGGGTTGATCATTTAAATTCTCTAGAAGATATTTCTTCTGACTGGGCTTAAGAACCTAGGATGATCAATTGCCTATGTCAGTTCAAGACCTGCCCATCATCAAGGCTCAGCGAACCAGAGCCCATGGGGGTGGGTTCTAACAGGAATGCGACCAGCCACAGTGTTGGTTAGCCTAGAGGCAAGCCTCTAGCTGGTCCAGTTAGAGCTGTACTGGAAGTCACAGAGAGAGAGAGACAGACAGAGACAGACAGACAGAGCCCTCGCTAGTCCTGATTGTGTGTTCAAGCCCCAAGACGCCCATCTCACCCATTGAATGACTCCAGCTTTGGCAAAGACATTTCCTCTGACAGGTCAAGGCAGATGATCTGCAAGGGACATTGGCAGTGATGAAGGGACCTGGGTTCAGCAGTGACGAGATGTGAATACCAGCCCCTACCCAGCCCCACTGGGCAAGCCTTCCCTCCCCAAGCAGACCCTGAGACATGGCAATGCCTTTGCTAGTTGTCATTAAGTAGACTCCAAATTGTGATCACTTTATAAATAACAGAATGACATCCACCTTCAGAATCCATGGTGTGCTTCAGCCCAGAGGCATGACTCTTGTGTTAACCCATCCCATGGGATATTCTTGTTTTCTGACTTTACAAATCCCACCAGTCTTTTCTAGTAATTAGACTTTCCTGCTGACACAGACAAAAGTAACTGAGCCAAAGTCTATCATCCTTGCCACTCAGGAGCATTCTAGTTGCATTTATTTCTTCTAAGACTGGAATGTTCTAGCAGTCCATGGAATAATCCATATTCTTTGCTAACACCATAGTCCCAATGCAGCAATTCTTCTGCCAGCGTTTTTCACTCTCCAGCCTTCACACACATGCAAAATGACTGAAAAGACAGTGACTTGAGTCTGGCACACCTTAGTCATCAAAGTGACATCTTCGCTAAAAGATAACAAGGCACCACAGGGACCCTTGATTGCCAACCAAGCTGCTTATTCTAGAAGTCAGTGGCTCAGAGGAAAGCACACTGCACTAGGAGTCCAGGCTGATGAATCAACCAATGCATTTATCACAAGGTAAACAAGGGGAAATTAGCATAGTGAATTTTGAAAAGCATGAATATTTAACACAAGACACGCCAGCCTCTTACATCTAAAGGCCAAAGTGCTTACTTACCACCTTCTCTGGACAGTTGACTCGTGGGGTCCGCACCTGGACCTCAGGGGCTGGTGGAGGGACCTGCCAGGGCTTGGGGCCAGCACTTGGTGGGTTGGGGGCTCCATCATCAGCACTGGCTGCCTCGCCCTCACCCTCACTTCGGCTGCCCACACTGGCCTGGGCCCCTAGTGCCCGGTCCTCAGCTCCTTCAGGGTTAGAGCGAGTACGGGGTCGAGGCTCAGCCACCGGCTCTTCTTCCTCCTCCTCCTCCTCTTCCTCCTCAGTGGGGCTGCTGGGCTCCGCAACCTCCATGGTTTCCGTGAGGTCAGATACAGCAGGGATTGGGGAAGCCAGGATTCTTACCTTCAAGGTTTAAAGAATACTTGGTTAATAATAGAAGGGACGTTTTTCTCCCATAGATCCAAGCAGATGATTTGGAAGAGAGGACAGGAAATGAGCAGCTTACATACTGAATTAACCATCTCAGAGCCTCAGTCTCTCCAACTGTAAAACGGGCAGTCTTTACAGCTATCTGCCCAGCATTCATTGACATAGATTAAGAACTTCTCATTTTTTTCAGTAGGGCTCACTGTCCCTGACCACTACCACTCCAAGTTGGCTAGAATGTGATCACTGGCCACTGTGATTGACTCAGTGATGGGCACAGGGACAGCCCTGGGACTTCCAATTAGACATGAGGGTGCTCCCTAATGGTGGGTGTGCAGCGATGGCACGCCCAACACGGAAACAAATACTGCACACTACTGAGTCTTGGGATCCACTTATGCCTGAAGTTATAATTTCGTGCTCAATCCAGATAGAACTGGGTTTTCTGTTACCTGAAATGGAAAATGTCTTAGCGAATAAGGGAATATTAACCCTATTAACAGGGGGCTCTGGTGGTCTAGTGGTTAAGGCGTTGAGCTGCCAACCCCAAAGGCAGGTCGTTTGAATCCACGAGCTGCTCTGCGGGAGAAAGACGGGCGATCTCTTCCCTTGCGGCTGAAAATCCCCTGCAGGGTCACTTATGAGTCAGTTTCAACTCTACAGCAATGAGATGACTTTGACCCTATGATGTTCCCTGATGATGCTGAGATGCCTGGAGGTGAGGAGGCAGAGACCTGAGTTACAGACTCCTTCGCGGGGAGACCGGTCGCCAGTGGGACAGTTTGCCTGTCTGGGCAGTGGCTGCGAGCTGTCCAGTATGGCCTCCGAGCGCCCTGCAGCTCCCACAATTTCAAATGATCACAAAGCTTTCACCGTAATAAGAAAGCTAAAGGCTAGACTGAAGAAGAAACCAGAACGGAGGCGACAGCCCCAGCGCAGGAGAGAAGATGGATATCTGGGCTCGGAGCTGGGCAGTCGAGCCCCTGAGATGGACCTTATCTACTTTCACCACCCAAAACCGGCTCACCGAAGCCTGAGCCTGTCAGTCCAACTCAGCCGACGAGAGTCTCGGAAGCCGCCATCTTCCCGACAGGAAGTGACGTCACACGACCGCAAGGTCCCCTGGGAAAGATAGTCCTCGGCTCCTCGGAGCGAGCCGAGCGGGGCTGAATGATGCTGGAGAGGACTTGGCAGCTGATAGGTTAAGACTGAAGCCGAGAGACCGGGATCTGAAATATGATTGGCTGAAGCAAGATTAGTTGTGCTTTTATAATAAATGAACCAGATTCAATTGCTCAGTTCGTCCATGCTTTGTTGTTGGTGTTATTATTGCTGTTGCTGTTATGTACCCTGTCGAGTCGCCCTGTCCTGAGTCAGTCTCACTAATTCCGACACATCAACTCTTATTGTCCCAGTTACTGTATCAATCCATCTCATCCTGGTTTTGCTCTCCTGCGCTGTCCCTCCACTCTTCTAAGCATGATGTCCTCCAAGGACTGGCACTCCTGGACATGTGCCTAAAATATGTGAGAAGGAGCTGCAAAATCCTAGCCTCCAAGGAGAAACTTGGTTTCACCCTCTCCAAGACAGACTAATTTGTTTTCTTGTCCAGTCCATGGTATGTTCAAGAATCCTCCAGCACTATAATTGGAAGGCAATGGTTCTTCTTAGATAAATCCTTAGTCACTGTCCAGCTCTCTGATGCATTACAAGTAATTGCGAATACCACGGCCAGGATTAGGCACATCTTAGTTTCTAGACTGACATCATTGCTTTTCAATACTCTGGAGAGGTTCTAGACAGCAGATTTTCCCAATGAAATTCGTCTTTTAATTTCCTGACTGCTAGTGCCAAGAGTGTTGACTATGGAGCCAAGCAGGCTGTAAATGTTAACAATCTCAATCAATTGGCCCAGTGTTGAGAATCTTTGTTCTTTATGTTGAACTTCAATTCACACTGAAGACTACAGTCATTGAACTAAAGCAAGGGCTTCAGGTCCTCCTCAGTTTTTACATAACTTTGGTTGTTGATGGAGACAGCGTACATTCCTGACACACTCCTTTCCTGATTTTGAACCATGCAGTGTTTCCCTGCTCTGTTCTGAGGACTGCTTCCTGATCCAAGTATGTTGTTGTTATGTGCCGTCGAGTTGCTTGCGACTCATAGCGACCCTATGTACAACAGCCCTAAACTCTGCTCTGTCCTGTGTCAATCGCACTGTCTCCGACACTCGCATCCTGATTACCCCAGTCACTGAATCAGTCCACCTCATAGAGGGCCTTCCCCTCCTGTGCTGTCCCTCCACCCTCTCAAGCATGATGTCCTTCTCCAAGGACCGGTCTCTCCTTACAACATGTCGACAGTATGTTAGACGGAGCCTCAGAATCCTTGCCTCCAAGGAGCCACCCAGTTTAACCCTTTCCAGGATGAATCTGTTTGTTTTCTTAGCAGTCCATGGTACTCTCAATACTCTTCTCTACCACCACAGCTCAAAGGCATCAATTCTCCTTCTAGCCTCCTTGGTCATTGTCCAACTCTCTGATGCATAACAAGTGATCACAAAGACCATGGCCTGTATCAGATGCACCTTAGTCTCCAGAGAGACACCATTGCTCTTCAGTACTTTGGAGAGGTCCCTAACAGCAGACTTTCCCATGGCAATGCGCCTTTTAATTTCCTGGCTACTGGCGCCAAGAGTGTTGACTGTGGAGCCAAGCAAACGAAAGCTGTGAACAATCTCAATCTCTTCACCATCCATCCTGATGCTGCCAATTGGCCCAGTGGTGAGAATCTTTGTCTTCTTGACATTGAGCCTCAATCCATACTGAAGGCTGCAGTCCTTGACCCTCTGCAGCAACCACTTCATGTCCTCCTCAGTTTCAGCATGCAGGGTTGTGTCATCTGCATAACGCAGATTGTTGATAGATCTTCCACCAATCTTGACCCCACATTTCTCTATACTGAAGATTATCCAAAAACGACTGGAACAGCACATCAGCAGAGAACTGCCAGAAGTCCAGGCTGGGTTTAGAAGGGGTTGTGGTACTAGGGATACTGTAGCTGATGTTAGATGGATCTTAGCTGAAAGCAGGGAATACCAGAGGAATGTATATCTGTGTTTCATTGATTATGCAAAGGCATTTGACTGTGTGGGTCATAACAAACTGTAGCTGACTCTGAGAAGAATGGGAATCCCAGAACACTTGATCATTCTAATGGGAAACCTATACTTGGACCGGGAGGCAGTCGTCAGAACAGAGCAAGGGAACACTTGCATGGTTCAAAATTGGGAAGGGCATATGCCAGAGATGTGTCCTGTCTCCATACCTTTTCAACCTGTATGCAGAACAGATTATCCGGGAGGCTGGGCTCTATGAGGAGATCCAAGTATGGGTTTCACATAAGCACAATCAAGTGTTCTGGGATTCCCATTTACCTCAAGATTGATGTTATTAGATGTCGTGAAGTCACGTTAGGTCAATTCTATCTTGAAGATGGGTATGTCACGTGTGTGGGGCTTTCAATTTAACAGGAAGGTAGTGGTTGTTGTTGGTGTTGTGTATCGTAGAGTCTGAACTGACTCATAGCTAACCCTCCCGTGGGTTTTCAGAAGCAGTATATTGCACGGAAGATTGACCATCCTTCTCCCGCAGAAGAGCTGGTGGCCTTGAACTGCTTGCTTTTGGTATTGCAGCGCAGATTCTTGCCACTAGGCCACCAAAGTCTAACTTGCAATGTGTTGGGCTGAGTGGGCAGGATCTAGGTGAGAAGGCGGGGCTTAAGGCTGATTACTGGAGCTATCGTGAGCTTCCGAAGAGGGGATTTTCCGCAGGAGGTGGGCAGGGCAAACCATGGCCAATCATTTAACAGTACTCTTTAGGTATATTTATTTTCGTATATTTGCATAAAGCTACTAAAGCAGAGCTATTTAAAATCATTTAAGCAGATATTTTTTCGTCTGTGCTGCAAACTTCGGATCCGAGGTGAAGCTCAAGCTCATCAAAAAGAGGATCGAGAAAATTCATGCTGCACATCGCTTAGACTGTTACGTCAAAAATTACCATAACTGATGCAAGTCCAGAGGCACTGGCACGAGGTGTGGAGAGAACTTAAAGACCTCCCACTGGCTATGAGTTGTTATTGTATGGAACCAACCCATAGCTGACCTTCCAGCGAATTTTCCAAGAAAGCTAATCACATGGGAGCGAGAGGTTGACCATTTTTTTCCTCACGGAGCAGCTGGTTTATTCAAACCACTTGCTTTTGGGAGGAGAGCACAGTTCCTTAATATTAGGCCACTAGAGCTCCTGCTTATGGGAGAACAAAAATGGTTTCCAAGAAATCTTAGCTCACAGGGTCAAAGAGCTGCCCATGCTCTCCACGGTGCGACATCTTATTTCTGTGCTCATAATGCTCCCAGTATTTCCTCTAAGAACTGCAAAGCCGTCGTGGACCGAGGAGTCGCTAATCTCAATGCCAGGTTGCACCAGTTGTCCCACTGCAGAAAGATAGGACCATCAACTTAAAAAGAATTACAGCCTTGGAAAACTTTATGAGGCAGATTTGTTGTCCTTGCTGTTAGGCACTGTTCAGTTGAATTCAACTCACAGACTCATGCACAACAGAACAAAACTATGCTCAATCTTGCATTGTCCTCACAATCTCTTGTCTGTTATACTCTGAACCCATTGTTCCAGTCGCTGTGTCAGTCCGATTTGTTGAAGATGTTTCTTTCATTGGCTTTCTGTTTTTCCAAGCATAATATCATTTTCCAGGTCTAGTTGGTCCCTCCTGACAGCATGCCTAAGGTGTAAGAGACAGAGTCTCACCATCCTTGCTTAAAGGAGCACTCTGACTGTATATCTTCCAATACAAATTTGTTCATTCTTTTAGCAGTCCATTATATATTCAATACTTTTCATTAATAACACAGTTCAAAGTCTGATGACTTTATTTTTTATTTTATTTATTATTTATTTTAGTTTATTCTTTATTTTTTTAGCATTGATGTTTTTAGTTTTTATCTAGAGAACTTGGATTTCCATTCATTCATTGTTGCATTTTCCTCCCTGCCCATTCCTTCTCCCACACCCCCTGAGTTTGCTTTTCTCTTTGAAAAGAAAAAAAATTTCTTTCATTGTTATACAATTCCCCCAGTCCACTTTGCTATGCAGTTCATATTCTAGACTCTTGCCGTACATTAATACCTAGTCATATATACCTTTTAAACAGTTCTCTCCCTTATCTGTTTCAATGCAGTGTACATTATGTATCCCCTCTTTTCTTAGTTTCCCCCAAACCTGATTATCAGTCCTGTTTTATAACAGTAGCATTATGCAGTATTTGTCCTTTTGTGATTGAGATACTTTACTCAGCATAATGTCCTCAAGGGTGACCCATTTTGTATAATATTTCATGAGTTCCTTGTTTTTCAACGCAGCGTAGTATTTCATTGTGTGAATATACCAGTTTCTCTATCCCTTCATTTGTTGATGGACACTTGGGTTGTTTCCAATTCTTTGCTATCAAGAGCAAAGCCGCGATAAACACAGGTGTGCATAAAGACATTGGTTCTTCTTTGACCATGCTTATTCATGTCCAACTTTCACATGCATGTGAAGTAGTGAAAATACCTGAACCAGGCACACCTCAGTATTTAAACTGATAGGTTGCTCTTTAACACTTTAAAGAGATATTTGCCTAACGCAATCGCTTACTTGATCTGTTGACTTCTGCTGCTATGGGTGTCAATTATGGACTGAAATAAAATAAAATCCATGACAATTTTAGCCTGTGGTGTGAAGAATGTGGCTTCAAAATGGCTTTCCTAGCCATTGAATTTTACTTTACTATGTAGATGAGCAGAAATATGTGAATAGTGTGTGTTAGCCTATCTACAAGGCTATTTTCTAGTCTCAACCAATCCACAAGTGGACCGAGTAGTCTTGCCGTTAAATTGAGTGGATCCAGCAGCAAATTAGGGAGGAAATTTGCTTCTAGAACAGAGCAAGCAAGAGTATGAAACTTGTCATTCAGGACCAGAAATTCTGGTGCCAGCCAGACTAGTGCCTATGGGAGCAAAAGCCATAAAAACTACAGCACAGACCCAGGGATCTAACTGGAGATTGAGGGGACCTTGGTACAGAATCAGAGCTAAGGGCCTTTCCCCCAAGTTTGTTGGAGGAGTGGGGAGGTGAGAACTCTCATTGACAGGACTGAAAACTTTGTAACACTAGCCTAAAACTGCAAGGCCCAAGGCTGAGGTGTCTGCAAGCACATTTTGGTAGCTGTCCTGACTGTATTCTGCAACTAACCTGGATTATTTGACTTCCTCAATATGGTTCTGTGTGGTCTATAAGCTATTGCATCAGTTTTATGGATGCAGTAGAACAGCAAGATTGCTGTTGAGATGAGTAGAAAGTGGTACCAGAGTGTGGG
The DNA here is from genome assembly GCF_000299155.1 of Elephantulus edwardii. Classification (NCBI taxonomy): domain Eukaryota; kingdom Metazoa; phylum Chordata; class Mammalia; order Macroscelidea; family Macroscelididae; genus Elephantulus; species Elephantulus edwardii. The sequence continues at coordinate 970,875 of NW_006399976.1, forward strand.
AGACATGTCTGACCTCAATCGAATTGGTTTTGTATTGTTGATGCTGTTGATGGGGACAGTTCCCCTTTGTGAAGTTGATAAAGATCAGATATTGTCTTCCCCATGCAGCCCTTGCTCCTTTCACGTAACCATTTCTCCATTTACTATTGTAGTTTTTTGGTCTTGAGTAAGTGCTTCAAATCTTCATTTTCAGCAAGCAACCTTACGTTATCTGAATATTGAAGGTGGTTGATTAGTATTCCTTCAATCTTGATACCACATTCTTTTGCGTAGAGTCTACCTTCTCAGATGATTTGCTCAGCATACGAATTGAACAGTTATGATTAAATGCACACCTCAAAACAAATATGATAGATCATCTCACCCAATAGGAATAGCAAAATTTAACAGAACAGCAAAAAACAAATGCTGGCGAGGTTGCAGAGAAACTGGAACCCTTATTCACTGTTGGTGGGAGTGTAAAATGGTACAACCACTATGGAAGCCTATATGGTGCTTTCTCAAAAAGTTGCAAATAGAGGAGCTCTGGTGGCCTAGTGGCAAGGAGCTGCAACTACAATCCCAGAGGCACACGGTTCGAATGCACCAGATGCTCTGCCAGGAAAAGGAGGGACAATCTCCTCCTGTACCAGTCAGATCTGATTTGACGGTACACTCACACATACACACACACATACACACAAAAGTTGCAAAAAAAAAAGTTGCAAATAAAAATATTATTTGACCAGTAGTTCCACTACTGGGAATATACCCCAAAGAAACCAGAATTGCTACCCAAGCAGATATATGCACATCCATTTTTATTGAGGCTTTGTTCACAATAGCAAAGAGTTGGAAACAATCCAAGTGCCCATCAACAAACGAATGGATAGAGAACTGTGGTATATTCACACAATGGAATTTTATGCTGCACTGAAAAACAAGGAACTCATGAAATATTATGCAAAATGGGTGACCGTGGAAGACATTATGCTGAGTGAAATATCTCAGTCACAAAAGGACAAATACTGCATAGTGCCATTGCTGTAAAGCAGGACTGACATTGGGGTTGGGGGAAACTAAGAGGGGATAATGTATACTGCATTGAAATAGATTAGGGAGAGAGCTGTTTAGAAGGAATATATTATTAGGTGTTGTTGTCATGACAAAAGTCCAGAATGAAAGCTGCATAGTGAGGTGCACTAGGGGGGATTGTATAACAATAAAATAATTTTTTTTTACTTTTCAAAGAGAAAAGCAAACTGGGGGGAATGATGGGCAGAAAGGAGAGTGTGCAACAATGAATGAATGGAAATCCAAAGTCTCTGTAAACGTTCATTAGAATAAATACAAAAAGAAATGCAAAAAAAGAATAAATAGCATTAAATTTCTACATAAGAAAAGAAAGAATACACACCTAATTCACACCTTTCCTTATTTCCAATCATGCAGTATCCCCTTGTTTTGTTTTAACTCTTGCTTCTGAGTCAATGCACAGGTTCCCTATAAATGCAAATAAGTGTTCTGTAATTCTCATTCTTCTCAATGTTATTGTTGTTGTTATATGCCATTGATTTTCCTGTGATCTCTATTGGCCCTATGTACAGCATCCCTGAAGCCTGCCCTGTTCTGAGCTAGTCTCACTAATTCTGACACATCAACTCCATTGCCTCAATTAGTGTATCAACCCATCTAACTTGGGGTTTTCCTCTCCTGCTCGGTCCCTCCACCCTTCCAACCATTATGCCCTTCTCCAAGGACCAGTCTTTCTTGGCCGTATGCCCAAAGTATGTGAGATGTAGCTTCAAAATCCTAGCCTCCAAGGAGAAGCTTGGTTTCACCCTTTCCCAGACAGATCTATTTGTTTTCTTGGTGGTTCATAATATGTTCAAGACTCTTCTCCAGCATCACAACTCAAAGGTATTGGTTCTTCTTCTGTCCTCCTTAGTCATCTTCCAGCTCTTTGAGGAATAGCCAGTAACTGTGAAGATCATGGCCTGGATTAGGCACACCTTCGTCTCTAGACTGACATCATTGCTTTTCAGTATTTTGGAGAGGTCCCTGACAACAAATTTACCTACTAATAAGTCTTTTGATTTTCTGACTGCCAGTGCCAACAGTGTTGATTGTGGATCTGAGTAAACTGTAACTACTAACAAACTCAATCTCTACTCCATTTATCATGGTGCTGCCAATTGGTCCAGCGGTGAGAATCTTTGTCTTCTTGATGTTTAGCTTCAATCCATATTGAAGACTACAGTCCTTGTCCTTCTACTGTAAGTGCTTCAGGTCCTCCTCAGTTTCAACAAGCAAGGTTGTGCCATCTACGTAATTTATTATGATCCACACAGTCAAATGTCTTTGCATTATCAGGCACCTAGCGTTCCCCTCCATTTGCAAATAGTACAGAACTTTTTAATACAGAGGTCTTTGTTGATCAACATTGCTGTATTTAAGACTGATCCTTTGAATAGACTCTAAAGCTATAGTGTGTCACAAGTGGGATTTGAACTCATGCCTCTATCTAGAGACCAACGCATTTGCATAATCAGTAAAACACAAGTAAACATCTTTCCTTGTTTGCTCTCTGTTCAACGTTGATCCACTTGACATTAACAATGATATTCTTTGTTCCATGGCCTCTCCTCAATCCAGATTGAATTTCTAGTCACTCTTTATGCCCATACTGCTCCAATTGTTTTCAAATAATTGTCCTAAAGACATTAATAGTATTGTTTTATAATTTCCAAATTCTGGCAGATCACGTTTTTTTGGAATGGGAACACATATAGCTCTCTTCCAGTTATTTAGGCAGGTAAAATTCTCCAATTTTTTTCCCCCCACAATGAAGTGTGTACATCTTGGGCTGCATTTGTTTGCTGGGAAACTTCAATTGACATTACACTAATTCTGGAAGCCACCTTATTTTTTTCTGATGCTTTCCATGTAGCTTGGCCTTCTTCCTTCAGTACTGTTTGTTTTTGAACATACACTACTTCCTGAAATGGTTTAGTGTTGACTAATTCTTTTTGGTGCAGTCGCTCTGTATTTCTCCCATCTTCTTTTGATGCTTCTGTGTTACTCGATATTTTGCCCAAAGAATATTTTAACATTACAATTCAAGGTCTGCATCTTTTCTTTAGTTCTTTCAGTTAGAGAAATGTCAAATGTGTTCTTCCCTTTTGGTTCTCTAACTCCAGGACTTTGCACATTTCATTATAATAGTCTTGTCCCACAACTTGTCTGATATTCAGTCATTTGTGTTCTATTCTTGAGAAGTCTTCTAAATTCAGGTGGGATGTATGCAAAGCTTTACTTTGACAATCGTGGATTAATTTTCCTTTTCGTCAGTTTCAATTTGAACTTGCATATAAGTGATTATCATGGCAGAGAGGGGACCATGGTGCAGGATAGGACAAAGTTTATATCTGTTCTTCATTGGGTCACTATGAGTTGAAGTTGACTTAATGACACCTAACAACAACAACAACAAAACATCAATGAATAGTTAATGTTTTATTTTTACATTCAGCCTCTGGACTTGTTCTGGTTCATGATACTGAGATGTAGTAAAATTGACCATCAGGTGAGGTCCACGTGTTTAATCATTGTCTATATTTTTAAATATATTTGCAATAAATAAATGTGTTGGCGGTATAATTTTTTTTCATGTAGCCTCTGACCTCATTTCTACCACCAAAGCTGTATTTTCTAGCTATTAAGCTTTCTTCTTTCTTTCCAATGTTAACTTTCTGATTACTAGCATCTTGCTTGTATGTTTAGTCATTTTCAGACTACAGAAGTTGTTAGAAATCCTATTTTTTCATCTATGTTTTTAGTGGCTGATGCATACATTCTAATATTAGTTTTGTTAACAGGTCTTCCTTGGACGTGTATGAATATTACTCTCTGGCTTGGGGCCAGATCTTGAAATATTTTTTAAAAAAATTTATTAATTTTAATGAACATTTACAGAGATTTGGGGTTTTCATTCATTCATTGTTGCACTATTTTCTCTACCCTCCTCCCCAGTTCGTTCTTCTTT
>NW_006399976.1:977188-1000651 GCF_000299155.1 Elephantulus edwardii
ACAGGCTCTTGCTCATATGTTATTTCATGAAATTCTTCTGTGTCAGCCAGTGCCTTCTGATACAGTGACTCTGTGTACTCCTTCCATCGACTTTAAGGAGGAGCTTTTCTGCAGTAGTATTTTGAGTGTTTCCAGCCCAGGGACCTCCTCTTCCCTCACTGTATCAGACAATGTTCTGTTGCTATTCATGGGTTTTTGCTAAGGTCCCATTATTTCAGAAGTGGATGGTCAGTGGTGCTTCATCCTCTGTCTTATTTGTAAAAGGAACACTCAAGCTGCCCCAAGCCAGTTGCAACTGAGTCAGCTCCTACACATGGTGAGCTCATGCTTTTCAGAGTAGATGTGTGTCCACAGAGTTTTCAATAGCTCATTTTCCAGAAGCAGTTTGCCAGGCCTTTCTTCTGAGGCCCTCTTGACTGGACTCAAACCTTCAATCTTTTGATGAGTAGGTGAACATATTATTATACCACCAGGGACCTCTAAGCTCATCTAACAAAACCCCAAATTTGCCACAATGTTAATTTTTACTTACAGCAATCCTAAAGGTAGGAATAAAACAGCTCCATAGGGTTTCCAGGGCATTCAGTCTTTATGGATGCAGGGTTAGGGTTAGGTACCTTTCTCCTCCTGAATGCCTGGGGTATTCGAACCAACAACCTTTCTGCTAGCAAGTGAAAACATCAACCATTCTGCTTTCTACCTCCTTACACCTCTTCACATCTGCCAGATTCTAATTCAGTGACATAGCCTGGGGTGCCGTCTAAATTGAGGGTGTTCCAACCAGAAGGAACAGCCTAAGCAAAAGCCGGGAGACCTGGAAAGGTCCTGGAGTGGTTGTGGAACCTCTAACTGGTTAATAAGGCTGGACAAGAGGTGGACAGGGAGGCACTGGATCTCCTCAGCACCTCTACTTAGAGAACTGCTTCTGTTCTACTCACAAGCCTTGATTTTTGATTGGAAGTCAAGAGGCAGGAAGATCCAGTCTCCCAAGGTCTGATCACCAACAGTGATAAATTCAACCAAATGCAGAAGGGAAGATATTTTAGAGATTAGAGCAATGCCAAGGCCCTGGGCCATGAGAGAGCTGAGAACTTTCATCTGTTTATACTCTTGTTAAGTCCCCTCGAGTTGACTACCTATGAGCAACAGATCAGAATTTTGCCCTCCACCAGACTCCATACACCATAGCTCATTGTCGCAGGCACTGTTTGGACCCATCTCCTCGAGGGTCTTCCTTTCTTTCATTGACTCTCTACTTTCGTTAGCATTGTGGCTTTTCCCAAGGTCTGGTCTCTCCTGAAAACATGGCCAAACTATGTGAGCTGAAGTTTCACCTGTCTTGCTCTGAGGAGCACCTGGGTACATTGCCTTAAAGATAAATTTGTTTGTTCTTTTGGCAGTATATGGAATAAACAGCATTCTTCTCCAACACAACTCAAAGGCATTGACTCTTCTGTCATACTTAGTCATTGTCCTACTTTCGGAGGCAAACAACTGAGAAGACCATGGCTTGGATAAGACACACCGTAATCTTTAAACTGGTATCATTACTCTTCAGTTTTCTGGAGCGATTCCTGACAGTAGATTTTCCCAATACACTACATCTCTTAATATCTTGACTGCTGATACCAACGGTGTTTGTTGTAGATCCAAGTAACATGAAGTTGTTCACAACTTCAATATTCATCTCTCATGATCTTGGCTATTGACCTCATAGTGAGGATTTTTGTGTTCTTGATATTGAGAACTAATCCACATTGAAGACTGTCGTCCTTGATCTTCTGCAGCAAATGCTTCAAGTCCTCCTCACTGTCGGTGAGCAAGGCTGTATCATCTACATAACACAGGTTGTTGATGAATCTTTCTCTAATCCTGCTGCTATATTCTTCTTCACAGAGTCTAGCAGCTTCTCTAATGATTTGTTCAGCACACAGAATAGAAATGAAGAAAGGACACAATCCAGACATGCACTTTTCTTGATTTTAAACAATGCACTGTTCCCTTGCTCTGTTCTTACAACAATTTCTTCATCTAGGTATAGGTGTGGAGTTGTTGGGTTTTTTTTCCTTGTTGTGTACCATCATGTCAGATCCAACCGATACAGGAAGAGATTGACCCTCCTTCTCCAGGGGAGCATCTGGTGGATTCGAACTGCGCGCCTTTGGGACTGCAGCATAGCTTCTTGCCACTAGGCCACCAGAGCTTTCTTAGATATAGGTTTTGCATGAGCATAATTAAGTGTTCTGGGATTCCTATCCTTCTCCATATTAGCCATAATTTGTTACGATCCACACAGGTAAATGCCTTTACACAGTCAATAAAGCACAGATATCCTTCTGGTATTCTCTGCTTTCAGCCAAGATCTATCTGACATGCAATGATATCATTACTCTTCTAAGTTCCAAAGCCTCTTCAAAATTCAGTTTGAATTTCTGGCAATTCCCTGTAGATATATCTTTCTGGCTGTTTTTTTTATAATGTTCAGTAAGATTTTGCTTGCATGTGTTATTAAAGCTATTGTTCAATAATTTCCACATTCCATTGAATTACCTTCTGGGGGACTAGGAAGAAATATGAATCTTTTCCAGAAAATTGGCCAGTGGCTGTCTTACAGATTTCTTGGCTCAGCCAGGTGAGCATGCCAGGGTTGCATCTGTGTGTTGGAATATGTCACGTGGTATCTCATCATTTCCTGGGTTCTTATTTGCCAATGCCTTTAGTGCTGTTTGAACTTCTTCCTTTATCACCATTGGTTCTTGAGCACATGCTACTTTCCGAAATGCTTCTTTATCAGCCAAACCTTTTTGGTACAGTGACTCTGTGTATTCCTTTCATCATCTTATGATGCTTCCTGCATCATTTAAGGTTTTGCCTATAGCATCCATAGCATCAAGTATTGTAACTTGAGGCTTGGATTTGTTCTTCAGTTCTTCCACAGGTAGTGGCAGCAGCGGGGGGTCCCTTAGAGCAGGAATGGAAAGGCCCAGAAACTAGGCTGGATGAGGCAGTGGCAGCCAGGGCTCCAGGGCTCCCTCCTTATAGCCATAGAAGATGCTATGTGGCTAATAGACAGAATATACCTGGATCTAGACAGAAGATGTACTATTTTAGGCCTTGAAGAGCTTAGATGTTCTTGCAAGGGCACTGGGGAGTCATAGAAGGTATGTGAGCAGGAGAGGGACAGTGAGATCTTTGCCCATAGAGGGACAGTGAAGTGGAGAAGGGAATAGAGGCATCGGACACTCGGGAACGTGCAGAGGAGAGGCGCTCACATGGGAACCAGACTAAAAGAGTCCACCCAGGACAACGTTCTGAGGCCCAGGAAACCAAATCCAAGTTTCAGAGGTGGAGGAGCCCTGGGGGTAGATGCTGATACAGGAGGGGCTGCTGGACCTGTGCCCCATGTTAGGGCTGGAGAAAAACCTCTGTCCTCAAGGAGGAAATGGTACAATAACAGGTCACATGACCGGGGGAGTGGGCTTCCTGTTTCCCAGCTTCTCCCAGCCCAGCTTGGTCAGCCCAGATCTAAGCAAGCAGTGACCCTGAGAATGTTCAGGAACTTGAGCTTTTCTGATCAAGGTGCCACCAGAGGACCAGAAAGGTAGAGGGTAGTAATAGGGCCATGTGCGTGGTTGACATGTCTGGTTCAGGAGATCTTTGAGGAGGAGGAGTAGGGGTTTTGGGTCTCAGCTCCAGAAACAGGGATAGGGTGGGGTGGGGAGGAAGGAGGAGAACACAGATGTGGCGAAAAATGAAGGAGGCAGAGGAGAAGGGAGAGTTCATTGTGAAGTAGTGAGACGCTCATCAAGAGAGGTATTTAAAGATACAGAACCAACACTGATAAGCCAAGAGCTCTTCCAGAGGAGAAATTGCAGCCACATTTCACAGGAGGGAAAATTGTGGCCTCTCTGCTCAGGATAGCAAAGCAGAGCTGAGGCCAGGCTGTGTGTTTAGGTTGTGGAGAAGAAGGCTCCAAAGAGCACTGATTTCCAGACAACAATGAATGCCCGGATGATGCGGCCCCGGAGTCGGCGAGGGAGACACCCTCCACCTGTGAGTATCCCCCCTCTCCCTGCGCCCACCCCTCAGGACCTCAGGACCCAGCCCTGCCTGGCTCAGAGCAGGGACCTGAGTGGGTAATTTTCAGGTAGAGTTGGACCCAGTGGTTGAGAGTTCAGAAGAGGTAGAAGTGGCAGCTGGGAACCCAGAGGCAGGCCCTGCACCACCTCAGGAGAGCTATGACAAGTCGGGCCTGCCCTGGCCATCGATGGAGGCTGCTGGTCAGGACACGGGGAACAGGTAGGGACCACTTGGGCCCTGCTTTCCACATCAGCCACGGATTCTTTTTCTCACCCGTCATCTGGCCTGTGTCCCTTCCCTCCTCACATACCCATCATGACTCCCTATTGCTCTCCTCAGCCCGACTTTTTAAAGGCCAGCATGATGCTGACAGCTCCTTTCTTTTCCAGAATCTTCTGTTTCTCAGCTCCAGGTCGTTGACTGGGCCATGCCTTCTGCTAAAATGCCTGTTTTTCCCTTGCAAAGGCTGACATTGTCTTCTTCAAAGAGTCACCACTCAGTTGCCCCAGCCCCAGGCCAGCCCTGTCCTCATCCACCCAGTCCCTCCTCAGTCCACCCCACAGCTTCCACTGGGCCACCAGCTCCAGAGCAAACAGCTCTTGGCGGCTCCCTGTCCTGCTCATACCACCCAGAGACCCTGAAGTTTAAGTCCCCGGGATCCCCTTTCAGGTGTCCATTGGCTCAACTTCCTGTCTTGATGTCTGGCTGCAGGGCAGACAAGGAACTTGATGAAGACAACAGTATGAGACAGTCTCCACCCCTTAAGGGTTCCCAAAGGCCTTCAGAGGAAGTCCATCAGGCTCCCGAAGAAGCCCCAGAGAATGGAGAGACCGTCCCCCCAAGACCTGAGCCCCCTGATGTGTTCCAGATGCTCCAGCACACTCTGAGCTCCCTGGAAGCAGCGGTTGCTGCCTGGCGCCAGCCACCCCCCAGCTGCTCTGAGCCAGGAGAGGCAGAGAGCAGAGGCGAGGGGGCAGCAGGGGCCCTTGATGGGCAAGAGGGGACAGGGTCCTGCCAGCGGGAGGCAGCCCGCCTGACCGAGAGGAACGCCTGGCTGCAGCTGGCCCTGGGCAGCCGTGAGGATGAGCTGGCCCGCATGCAGGCCTCTCTCCAGGCTGTCCGGGCAGAGAAAGAGATGCTACAGAGAGAGGTGAGTGGTTAGTCCCGTCTGAGGCAGGCAGGCAGGCAGGCAGGCAGGCAGGCAGGCAGGCCGGCAGGCCCTGCGCAGGCAACGTTTGTTCATTCCATACACCTTTCTGGAACATTGAGTGGGCGCCGGGGATTACTGAGTCCAATAACAACAACAACAAAAATTTCCTTGCAAGGAAGACATCACAGAAGAGATGACACTTGAATAAGGACCAAGAGGAGAGGAGGGAGGACCCTTGCAAGGAGCTAGGGGAAGAGTGTTCCAGGCAGAGGGAACAGCATGTGCAAAGTCCCTGAGGCAGATGTGTGCTAGGCTTGCTCGAGAAACAGCAAGGAGGCTTTGCAGCCAGAAAGCGTAAGCAAGGAGAGGGGCGAATGGTGGGGTGGGGGCCAGGCAGAAGTTGCCGAGGGGCTGGGAAGGGGCCTTATGAGACGTTTGCATTTGTTCTGAGTGAGGTGAGAGCCGTGGAGGGTTCTGAGAAGAGGAGGCATATTATGACTCAGGTGTCAGTACCTGCTGGCTGCTAAGGGGGAACAGAGTGTGGAGGGGGGCAAAGGCAGGAGTCAGGAAGCCACAGAAAAGGTGCGTGCTCTGATCCAAGTGAACAGTGAGGGAGGTTGTAAAGGTGGTGAATGGTAGGAATATTCAAGATGATGTTGACAGCCAATAGGAGTGGGTGTGAACACTAGAAATGAGGTGAGGGTAACTCCAGAGAGGAGGTGAGGGTAACTCCAGAGTTTGGGATGATAGGGGTTGAATGACAGAGATGAACAGGCTGGAGGAGAGTCGGGCTGAGGCAGGCTTCTTGGTGAAAAGAGATAGAAACTCCACAACTTTGATGGGGGATGGACAGGAATTTACCTTCTGGAAAAGTCTGAGGAGATTTGTGTGGACCCTGAATAGTTAAAGAATAGTTCTGAATAGTTGCAAGCAGATGTCTGAATCCAGCACTGTTGGAGTTCAGGGCAAGAGGCCGCAGCTCCCCGCAGCCAGCTCCAAGCCACAGCAACTGCGCTGTGGTCTCTGCGACATGGCAAAAGTCAGGAGCCCCACGGAGACTGACCGAGCGGTGCATTGAGTCCCTGATTGCTGTGTTCCAGAAGTACGCTGGAGAGGATGGTCACAACATTACTCTCTCCAAAAGGGAATTCCTGAACTTCATGAATACAGAACTGGCTGCCTTCACAAAGAATCAGGGGGACCTCCGTGTCCTTGACCACATGATGAAGAAACCGAACCTCAACTCTGACGGGCAGCAAGATTTCCAAGAATTTCTTCATCTTATTGGTGGCCTTGCTCAGACCTGCCACGACTCTTTCATCAAGAGTGTTCAACAACAAACCTGAAGCACCGTTGAACCTGGCCAACAAGCTCAGCCCTTTCCCTCCAAGCCCCCCCCATCATTGTAGACTCCACACAGCCCACACACACCCTGATCTAGCCCACCGACCACCCCATGCAGGCCACCTCTTTTTCTAAAAAAAAGTTCAGGGCAAGAGGGAGATATTTGGGGATTTTTGCATGTGGTTAGAATGGAAGGATTCCATGTGACTGGATTACACTCCGGGAAGGGAGTCCCCCTACTGTCTTCCGGCAGGACTACCAGACCACAGGGCTTCAGGAACCCAGAGCAAGGATGTGGACCCATTTTCTGGCTGGGAAAAATAAGTCCTGAGTAGCTCAGAGCTTTTCCAAGGTCTCGTTGTGAGGGGTGGTGGGTGATTTTTCTGGAGCTTGTGATTTCTCGCTGAGGTTCTTTTCACTGCCTCCCAGGAACAGGCTCTGAGAAGGTATGGTGGGTGGGTCGAGCCCCGCCCCCCCCACAGCCTGATGTTCCCTCTCCCTGTTCCAGGTCCAGGAGCTGCAGGATTCACTGCTGAGACTCCAGCCCTGCCCACCTCCCTCCCACAGCCAAACAGGCAGCTCAGGCAGTGGTTCCAGCAGTCCTGGAGCAGAAGGGGAGACATGGGGGACTCAGGTTGGTGTGGAAATCAAGGGCCTATTTGCAAAAGGACACTATTTATCCAGGGAGAGAGATCTGAAGGTCGGAAGGGATAGGGCAAAGAGATGAATGGAAATGAGAATGACAGGGAGGAAGTGGGAAGAGTGCTGTCATGCTATAGGGACTGTATTTAATGTCATAAAACCTCACTCAAAAAAACAAACAAAAAAACAACAAAAACCTTCTCACTCAAAGTCTAATAAAAAGCTTATGAAAACCCAAACAAACTAAGAAAAGGCCATTTAAGGACATGAGATTCAAATCTTGATCTTGGTATCCAATAGATTCTGGGATTGCAAAGACCTAAAGTCATGACCTTGGCCTTCAGTGACCCTTGGGGTTCATGGAATCTCCTCTTCCTGGCAGAATCCCTTTCCCCTGGCTCATCCCCTACTCCGGCACCTCAGGAGTGATTCCAGCACCCAGATCCTTGGACCTCTCCCTATTCAGCCCCTGGTTCCTGAGATGCACCTCATGGAAGCCCAGACTGTGCAGCTCCAGAGGTAAGAGTCACAAATGCTGAGCTAGTTAAGGGCCCTAGTGCCTCCCCAAGCTGGGTATGAATCCCGGGGTCTGCAGTTGGAGGAAGGGAAAGGTTATTGTTGTTGATAAGTGGCATTGAGTCAGACCTAACTCATAGCTGACCCTCCAGCAAGTTTTCAGAGGCTGTAAATTGCATGGGAGGAGATTGCCCATCTTTCTCCCTCAGTGCAGCTGGTGGATTCAAACCATCTTCCTTTAAGTTAGTGGTGCAACTTTTCTTAAAAATTTTTTAAATTTTATCTTATTCATTTTAATGAACATTTACAGAGATTTTGGATTTACATTCATTTATTGTTGCACTTTTCTCCCTGCCCACCCCTCCCCTCCAGTTTTCTCTTCTCTTTGAAAGTAAAAGAAAAATTCCTTCATTAGTGTATAATCCCCCCACCACCCCTTTCCCCTGCCCCAAGTACACTCCACTATACAACCTTCATTCTGGACTCTTGTGATAACCCTAATACTCTATCATATATTGCTTTTAAACTGTTCTCTCTCTCATCTGTTTCAATGCACTATACATAATTTATCCAGTTTTTCTCAGTCTTACCCCAACCCCGAGGTCAGTCCCATTCTACAACAGTGGCACCATGCAGTATTTGTCTTTTTGTGACTGAGATATTTCACTCAGCATAATGTCCTCCAGGGTCACCCATTTTGAATAATATTGCATGAGTTCCTTGTTTTTCAATGCAGCGTAGTAGTCCATTGTGTGAATATACCACAGCTTCTCTATCCATTCATTTGGTGATGGGCACTTAGGTTGTTTCTAACTCCTTGCTATTGTGAACAAAGCCGTGGTAAGCATGGATGTGCATATATCTGCTTGGATGTCAGTTATGGTCTCTTTGAGGTATATTCTTAGTAGTGGAATTGCTGGGTCAAATGGTATCTCTATTTGCAACTTTTTGAGAAAGCGCCACACCACTTTCCACAGTGAGTGGTGCAACTAGGTCATCAGAGCTTCCCAAGGGGTAAGGAGGAGCTAGCAATGGGGTCCTGACTGACCTCAGAGTTCTCTAACTTTTCTACTGCCCCACCTCTGGAGGCAGAAACATCGAGAAACTCAAATGTTTCAACCGTCTGCTGTCGGCCGTGCTCCAGGGATACAAGGGCCAGTGTGAAGGTCTCACTATGCAGCTGAGCCGGCGAGAGGCCGAGGCCACAGCCCTGCATCTGGCCTTGCAGTACAGGTCAGTGTGCCCACCGCTGATGCCACTAGCAGGGGAGGAGCTGGGCACCGGGCCACGGCCTCACCCAGAGATAGATACCAGGGGGGACTTGATTTAAGGCAGTCCTAGTTCATGGGTGCTGAAGAAGTCTGAGCTCTCCCTGGGATGAAAGCAGGGGGAAACGTGAAGGGTCCCCAGGAGCAAGCAGGAATTCAAACTCACATAGCAAGATGGGAGCAGGTTTCCCGGTGGCAAAATATTAGAGCTGGGGTTTTGAGGGGTGAGTAGGAGTTGGCCCTTTGGAAAGAGACTGGGAGATCTGAGCACCCTGGAGCATTTAGGTCCAATGTCCTGCAGTGAGCATTGTGAGGAGGCGTATGGGGCCCTGCTTGCTCTGCGGAAGGCCGCGCTGGGAACAGAGGACGGAACCTCCATGGGTGACCTGTGGGCAGCTGAGAAGGAAGCATGGAGAGTGTTGGCACAAGAGGAAGCTGCCATACAGGGAGGAAAACCACGAGAGAACCTGCCAAGGTACCCCAGGGCACCAGGAACTGGGCTGACGACGATTGGAGTGGGAGGGTATTATCATACCAAATGGAGATTTGGCAGAGTAACATCCAGCAATCACTGAGGCTGGCCTGTTGCTCAACAAGGTTGGCATGGAGCTTTGGCAGAAAGGTGCTTAATGAGGCTGGCTTGATGATAGGTATTGGTGTTGGCATCCTGGGTGATAGTGCTCATTGGTGGGGAAGGTGAAGTGGGATCAGAACCTGTCTAACTTCAGGGCAGGTAAAGCCATCCAGGTCAGCATCAGCGAGTCTGATGTCTATCAGGTCGAGGTGAGACAGACCTTTACACCAATTCTGACAGCAGGCAGCCCTCCCACAGCACTCTCTCTCTACTTTGCTTCTGGGTTTAAGAATCAATTGCAAGGGGAGCTCTGGTGGCCGAGTGGCAAGAAGCTGTACTGCAATACCAAAGGTACATGGTTGTAATCCAGTAGAAACTCTACTGGAGAAGGAAGGGCAATTTCCTCCTGTACAAGTCAAATAGATTTGATGTTACACACACATAAGAATAAGAATAAGAATAAGAATAATCCACAATTAAGGTTGCACAGTGGAATGTACTTGGGGTGGTGGGAGGGGTGCGGGGGGGATTGTGTACCAGGGAGTGAGTCTTTCTTTTACATTTTTTTTCTTTTACTTTTGAAAGAGAGGAGCGAACTGGGGGGCGGAGGGAGAGGGCTGGGCGGGAAGAGAAGTGCAGCAATGAATGAATGGAAATACAAATTCTCTGTAAATGTTCATTAAAATTATTAAATAAGATAAAATAAAAGAATAAGAATAATTCATTGCAATTGGCATGCCGAACTCCCAAACCGCACATAGAGTGAACGTAGCTCCACTCATTCCCGTCGAATTGGAATGGACTCAGAGCTGATGGTCTGGTAAGTTTTCAGAGATTGTAAATCACACGGGAAGAGATTGTCTACGTTTCTCCAGAGGAGCAGCTTGCAGATTCAAACCTCTTGCCTTTGGGTTGGCAGCCCACCTTCTTACTCACTAGGCAACCAGAGCTCCCTACACTGAGAGTTAAGTGGTTTATTAAGGAAAGTAACAGGGTACTGACTTGGATTCAGCAGGCTAACAATTCAAGATCAGGATTTTCATAGGAAAAGTGTCCCTTCTGCAGCCCTGGACAGCTCTCTCAGCTTCCTTTGGGCGTGCAGGCCTTACTTGTTACTGAGCTTCTTCTGGGTCTCTTGCTCTCTTTAGTGTTACTATCTTTGGCCTGTGGGTTAAAGCTTCTTTGGAAGATTTCCTTGTTCTGGCTCACTCTCTCTGTATTTCTCTCTCTTTTCTTTTCCTTTCCTCTACTTTTTCTTGTCTCCCCTCCCCACTACCCTTTTCGTTTTGCTGTCTTGTTTGAAAGGACTCTGCAGTTTTCTCCTTATGCACACAAACTCCTTGTTAATTTCAAAGTGTGATCCTCCCACCAGGGCCAGACACTGACCAATCCCCTTGCAGTAAGCCACAGATACTTCATTTGCATAAAAGGCTACATACACTTTGTTTACACAGTCTATTGGCCAATCCCTCCAAGGTGCAAATCACTCACAGAGCAAACAGTACCCAGGACCAGACAAAAATAATAGCAAACAAAATTGTTTATACCTTGCCCAGGAAATGTCAACTGGCCTGGATAAAATAACAAATCTTCTAGGAGAGAAAACTAGGGCAAAGGTGATGCCTTTGGGCTTGGGGAGAAAAGACAATCTCTCAAGCTGTGTTTCCAAAGAGCCAAGGAGCAAGGTACAGTTGCAGCTGGGGCGGTGTGATGGTGTCCACTCTAAGGCACGCATGATGGTGTCTATCAGGTGGTTGTGATGGTGCCTATTACATTGTTTTGAGTTTTAAATATTTTTATTTTTTATTGTGACTGAGAGGACAGTGTTTGGTGGCGCTCCCCAGTTGAAACAAGCTTGGAAGCAGGAATGGCATCCACTTCTGTAAATAGCTTGCTTCCAGAAGCCCTATGAACCTGGAGAAAGGATGAAAGTCACGCACGCAAGTGTCGAGGACTTTCGTTCATAGGGTCGCTATGAGTTGCCTATGACTCGACGCCACTTAACAACACAGAGAGAGACCGTTTGGCCTAGTGGACCAAAAGCAATGCTAGCAAGCCAAAGGTGGGTGACTCTAATCCGTGGCCCTCAGGCCTGTTTTTGTTCAAACATTCTTTAGGTCGTATAGCCCTGGCATATCCACTTGCTGTACAGAAGTAACTTGTGGTTGCTGTGAAGCTGAACACCGTGACACTGATGTGTCAAATGCAATAACGGTTGCCCATGGTGGACAGTGTTTGGTGGAGCACCCCGGTTGAAACAAGCTTGGAAGCAGGAGTGGCATCCACTTCTGTAAATAGCTTGCCTCCGGAAACCCTATGAACCTGGAGAAAGGATGAAAGTCACCCACACAAGTGTCAAGGACTTTCATTCATAGGGTTGCTATGAGTCTCCTCTGACTCAACGGCAGTTAACAACAACAATAACATTGTGACTGAGTGAAAGTTTATAAAGCAGGCTGGTTTTTCATTCACCCATTCATGCACATTTTGTTTTATCACATTAATTACAATGCCCACAATGTAATTTCACTTTCCCCACTTTCCCCCTGTACTTCTGATTTCCATTTATCCTTCTTGTCTATCCATTACTGCCTTCAGGTTTGAAGCTTGGAGAAAGGCTGCTCTTCGACTTTATGTGGTTGGTTATTTTAAGGGGTGAGTGCCTCCCTAATGTTATTATGTATTTTTTAGGCTTGCTTATATTTAACTGAAAGTTGAGCTACAGATCTTTTCTAGTGTTTTTTATTTTGTTCCAGATTTTCTCCCCCTCTATACAGGATCTCTTGGTGATGGTAGCTGGGCATCTTCTAGTTCTTCTGATCTCAGGGTCATGAAACTTGGAGTTTGTGTAATCTATTGTTAACAGCTTTAATTTGCTTGGCTTAATAATCAACACTTTTGCTACTAGCAGCCAGGAAATTAAAAGATGAATTGCATTAGAAAAGTCTGCTGTTAGGAACCTCTCCAAAGTACTAAAGAGCAAGGATGTTAATGTGGAGACTAAGGTGCACCTGATCTAAGCCAAAGTCTTTGCAATTACTTGCTACGCGTTAGAAAGCTGGTCAATGACTAGAAATGATAGAAGAACAGATGTCTTTGAGCTGTGGTGCTGGAGAAGAATATTGAATATACTATGGATTGCTAGGAGAACAAACAGGTTCGTCCCAGAGAGGGTGAGACCAGGCTGCTCCTTGGAGGCAAGGATTCTGAAGCTTCATCTGACATACTTTGGCCATGTTTCAAGGAGAGACCAGTCCTTGCAGAGGGATGTCATGCTTAGGAGGGTAGAGGGACAGCACAAGAAAGGAAGATTCTTGATGAGATAGATTGATCAGTGATTGGAGTAATGGGGGTAAATTGTCAGAGACAATAGAGTTTAGGGCTGTTGTACATAGGATCACTTGGCACATAACAACAACAACGACAGTAACATTAGTCCTTTAAAGACTGTAGCCTCACTATAGATTGCATCTCAATAAATATTCTCACTGTGGGGCCAGTTGGCAATGTCAAGATAAATGGAAAAGAGATTATTAACAATTTCACCTTGCTCAGATCTACAATCAACACTCTTGGCACCAGCAGTCAGGAAATCAAAAGACAAGTTGCATTGGGAATGTTTGCTGTCGGGGACCTCTCCAGAGTGCTGAAGAGCAGAGATCTAGAGGAAGTCTAGAGACTAAGGTGCACCTGATCCAGACCATGGTCTTTGCAATTACTTGCTACGCATCAGAGAGCTGGACAGTGACTAAAGGATGGCAGAAGAATTGATGCCTGTGAGTTGTGGTTCTGTAGAAGAGAATTGAACATATCATGGAGTGCCAAGAGAACAAACAGGTCTGTCCTGGAGAGGGTGAAGCCAGATTGTTCCTTGGAAGAAAGGGTTTTGACACTCCATCTGACAGATTTTGGGCATGTTGCCAGGAAGGACCAGATTTTGGAGAGGCATCTCATGCTTGGAAGGGTGGAGGAACAGAGGAGGAGAGGAAGAGCCTGAATGAGATGGATTGACACAGCCTCTCCAGCAGAGCATTTAGTGGATATGAACCGCGCACCTTTGGGATTGCATCTCTCTAAATTATTGAGGAACAATTATTTCTGTTTGAGGACTAAAGTACACCTAATTCAGGCCATGATCTTTTTAATTACTTGTTATGCATCTGAGAGCTGGACAGTGGTTAAGGGATGATGGAAGAATGGATCTCATGAACTGTCAAAAGAACAGATAGTTATGTCTTGGAGAAGGTGCAGCCAGAATGCTCCTTGGAGGCAAAGGTGATGAAGCTTCATCTCACAGACTTTGGGCATAGATGCTATTCCTTGGAGAAGGACATTATGCTTGGAAAGGTCCAGGGTCAAGAAAACGGAGGAAGACCCTTAACCAGATAGACTGCCACAGTGACTGGAGCATTGGACTTGAGGCTGTCAGAGATTGTGAGGATGGTATGGCATAGGACAGGGTTCAGATCTGTTGTTTGTAGGGTCACTGTATGTGACCCCTTGGCTCAATGGTTACATACAAGCAAAATCCTGTTGAAAGTGATTTAAAAACAGCTAGGGAGTGGTACATCTACAGAGAACTGCCAGAAATTCAAGCTAGATTAAGAAGAAGTTGTGGCACCAGCAGTATCAATACTGATGTCAGATAGACCTCAGGTTAAAGTAGAGAGAACCAGAAGGATGTCTGTCTTTGGTTTTTTTGGCTATACAAAAGCATTTGACTGTGTGGATCACAACCAATTTAGGAGGCTAGATGTTGAAATTCAGAGCGTCAGTTCGAGAGAAAGAAAGGCTTGCTTTCTCCATTGGCTATGGAGGAGGGTCTTTGTCCTGGGCCTTGTCGTCCTGGGAGAGCTTGATGTGACTTGGCATCACTCTTCCTGAGCCTCTGCTTGCTAGTCTGCATTTAATCGCTTTTATTTCTTCCCCTCCACTCTCCTTGCCCATTAACAGAACAAGGACAAAATGAACAACCAACCCACTGCCCAGGGGTCCAACCCATCGTGGCCCTATTGGGCGGATTAGAACTGACCCATAGGCTTTCTAAGCTGTAAATCTATAGAAACAGATGAGCTCTCCTTTCCTCCAGTGAAACGGCTGATGGGTTCAAACTGCTGAGCTTTCGCGTGGCAGGTACACTCTTTAGGCTTTTACAAGTCAAGTCATCACATTCCCAAATGGTGTTAGAACTACAGGCCTAAACTCAGCGCCACTAAGTCATTCTCAACTCACAGTAACCCTGTAGGATCATGTAGGACTTCCAAGGCTGTACACCATTAAGGAAGCAGGCTGCCACATCTTTCTCTCATGCAGCAGTTAATGGATCCAAACTGCTGAACTTTTGGTTAGCAGCCCAATAATTAATCTATTACACCACCTGGGCTTCTTCACCACAGTTAGAGGATACGATTTACAATACATGCTTTGGGGGGAGCTCTGGCGGCCTAGTGGCAAGAAGCTGCACTGCAATCCTAGAGGTACGCCATTCGAATCCACCAGGTGCTCTGCTGGAGAAGGAGGGACAACCTCCTGTACCAGTCAGATCCAATTTGACAGTAGATCCAATTTGAAAGTACACATACACACAAAATAATAAAGATAAAATTTCAAACAACAACAACAATACATACCTAGGAGGGACAAACTGAACCAAGCTCATTGGATTAGTGTAATGATTACCCATATTACATTGATTAGTGAGGCTGTTCATTGAGTTTGCATGATGATGTCCACCATGTAGTTTTGATGGATGATAGATTTTATTGGGGTTTACAGTATGATGAGCATCATATTGGTGTCGGAGGGTCCACCACAGATGTCATAGGACACATTGTAAAACGAGGGATGATGGTACCCAACAACGGCTGGTGTAGGCATGATACAACTACACCCAGCAGTGTTGACACGTATCTCTCTTCTCTTTCCTGTAGCCCTGAGGGCAGCAGTGTGGACAAGCCCACACTACAGGAGGTGGCTTCCCAGCTCCAAGGCCTCATCCAGTGTCTGCAGGACCACCGCGCTTTGGTGAAGATTCCCCCGGAGCCCGGTCCCACTCTGGCACCCATACCCAATGTGCCACGGACAGAAGCCATGCTGCAGGCCATGCTGGAGACCCAGCCTGGCCCAGCCCTGCTCCGGCTGGAGAAGACACAGATCCAGGAGGAGCTAGTGGCCACACGGGTACTCATGGGATGTGGTTACCCTGTCAATCATTCCAGCCAGAACAAAGCTTCCTGTAAAGGCAGAGAGGGCCTGGCTAGAAGGGACGAAGGAGCAAGAAAAGGGTTTTATGTCTGGGAGAAGACTTCTTTGGAGGAAAGAAAATTAGAGCTAGGGTTCTGAAGGATGAGTAGGAGTTTGCTCTCTGTGTTTTAATTTCTCTTTAGATTTCTAACATGGCTTTCAAAACCCCTCTTCCTATGGGAACGGCATGGAGGATGAGGCCATGATCTGGGGGAGGTGTCCTTGAGTGAAAAGACTCCAGGTTCTGGAGTTGAAGACACTCAGGTGCTTCCACTGAAATGGTACTCCACTTTGTCTAAGATACATACCTTCTCGGAATTGCCTTCCCCAAAGCAAACCTGCTGTGAACGGATTCTGACTCATACAGACTCTATAGGACAGAGTAAATTGCCTGCCCAGAAAATTTCCAATATCTAGGAAAGCATATTGTCAGCTGTTGGATTCAAACTACTGACCTTTTAGTTAGCATCCTAGTGCTTTAATGATGGCACTACCTAGGCATGTGTGTGTGTGTGTGTATGTACACACATGTACATACACACACACACACACACACACACACACACAGACGTGTATCACACATATATATTCTCAAAATTCATCAGTGCCAAGTCCTGGCTGACCCTGCATCAGGATTTCAAGGGTGTTTGATTGTTGTTGTGAGGAGCGGTCAAGTCAATATTTTACCCCTAGTGTGACAGAGAACAACTGTCCCGCCGTCTGTACCCTTTATGGGGCCGAGTCATTCTCTCATAGAACTGCTGGGTGGATCCAAACCATCAACCTTTCAGTTGTACCTGAGTCTTTCTAGGGGATGGTATTTCCCACCTCGCAAAAGCAAAGTGAAGGCCAGACTGTTTATCTGTCCAGCCAGAGTGTGTGCCTCAATTTCCCTAATGGTTAACTGTTGCTATTATAAAGAACAACCCCCAAAACCAAACCCACTGCTGTCAAATTGATTGCAGCCTCATGACAACCCTCCATCCGGTGTCTGAGGCCATACATCTTAATGGGAACAGCCCACTTCATCTTTCTCCAGAGGGGTGGCTGGTGAATTCGAACTCCTCACCTTTTAGTTAGCAGCCCAGCCATCAGGTTGATCCTATTCACAGGGACTGATGGAAACCCCACCTGATTCTACACATCCTCACAATCTCTGTGGGGCTTAAGTCCACTGTTGTTACTGTTGTATCGTGGAGTTGGAATCAAACAATAACTGACCCTCCAGTGGGTTTTCAGGGGCAGTAAACTTCACAGGAGGAGACTGCCCATCTTTCTCCTGTGCAGCAGCTGGTAGATTAAAACTTTACACCTCAGCACAATTCCTTGCCACTAAGCCAATAGAGTTCCTTGTTGTTGGTAACTGTTGTCAACTCAGCCCCTGGTTCATGACAACCCGATGTACAAGGACTCAGGGGTTTTGTAGGCTGAGTTTTGGAAGTCAGTCGCCAGGCCTTTCTTCCTAGTCTATTACACTCTAGAAGCTGTACGAAAATTTGCTCGGCATCATAGCTACATGCAGATCTCCACTGAGAGACTAGTGGGGATTGCTCATACGATGCACTGACCAGGGGCGGAAACCGTTTGTCCCGTGTAGAAGGGGAGGATTCTACCACTGAACCATACTACCCTTTGAGGTCGGCCCTCAAAGCACACTCTTCCTTTTTCTCCTTGGCCCCTCAGGAGACCCTGGCAGACTTGGCACTAAGGTTACAGCTGGCGCGCAGGGAGAAGCGGGGCCTGGAGCTTCGGGAGGCCGCCCTTCGAGCCCTGGGCCCGGCCCACGCGCTGCTCCTGGAGCAGCTGCAGTGGGAGAGGTCTCAGCTTGATGGGGAGGAGGGCAGCGATGCAGACAGCAGCAGGGGCGGAAGCAGCGGGGATGAGGAGGAATGGCCGCAGGTGAGTGGCCCACCTGGATCTGAGAGGGTCAGCAGTATCCTACTGGCTGTGTGGCCCTGGAGAACCATGGGCTTTTGTTCCATTTCAGGTTAGAGAGGCAAATATAATCATTGAGTGACAAGATTCACACTTGCACTTTCTTTGAGGGTGTTGAATTCAATAACCTGTTCATCTTCCTTCATCCTAGGCCCGCTCATGCTCCCACCTCTACTACCAGCCTGTGCCTCATTCTCTGTCTAAATGTTAGCTCCAGCCTCCTCTCTGAGGCTTCCCTTTTGCCTCTTCCCATCTAATCTTGTCTGTCCTATGCTTAAAGCCTTCTATAGCTTTCTGGAAACTTCAGAGTCTAGGCTCCTTAGTGTGGATCTTTGAATATCTCTCTCCCACCTCCAAGCATATGCTGGGCCCGTGCTTTGTCCTTTTTAATCTACATCAACCTCTTACAGGTCTCAGTTCAGACATCACCTCCTCAAGGAAGCCCTCCTGGGTTGTTCTTAGATGAGATTCTCCATTCTTACTTCCTTTGTCAGGGAGGAAATAAGCAGAGCTGTGGCCCTCACTTGTTGGAGTGTCTTAAGTACCATCTCTGGGCTTAGTACACATCTCAGCCAACACCACGTCCCACCCTTCTGCTCACCTTAGGGCCCTCCTGCTGGCCCTGATGGCACTTGTGGTGTTGATGGAGGTCAAGTGGACAAAGTGAGGGACCCAGAGGAGCTAGCCCGGGAGCTGGAGTTGTCACTAACCCGGTGCGTGCTGGGGTCTGGGCTGGGAAATGGGTGTCCTCAGGGAGGGCAGGATGCGGATCAGTGTACAGGTGTGTTCATCTGGAAACACCTTGGACAGCTGGGTAAGAGGAGGGGAGGGAAAGTGATTGGTCATGACTGTGAGTCCCTCTCCCTCTCCTGACCCCTGAACTAGGTCCCTGGACCTTCGAGGGCAGCTGCAGAGTGTTCGAGAAGAGCTGGAACAGGTGGCTCAGAGGGCTCGAATCAGACGCACTCAGAGTGCCAAGCTGAACAGCGATTTATGCAAAGCTCACAGGTTGGCCCCCTGCCACATGTCCAGGTCCCATGTGTCCCTGTCCGGCCTGCCTGGCCACTTCATCCCTGGCTATCTCTGGACCTCCCCCCTGTGAGGTGGGTAGTGCATTCAGTTCATTCCACACCTTCCTTGAGGCCCATTGGGAGTTCTGGAGCACCAGTTCCAGGGAGCCCCCATTTGGGGCTGTGGCAGGGGTTATTTCTGGGCTCAACCTTCACCTCTCCAGCTCCCTGGTCCTGGCATTCCGAGGATCTCACCGGAAGCAGGAGGAGCAGCAGAGGAAGTTGGAACAGCAGGTGGCTCTAATGGAGGCCCGACAGGCAGAAGAGCTGGCCCTGTTGGAAGCCACTGCGAGGGCCTTGGAGAGGCGGCAGCTGCCACCCCAACCAGGGGAGACCCTTCTGTAGACCTTGTGAGGAGTTGTCTTTGGACAAGCAATGGAAGGGTGGCTGTCAAGGTCATAAACTCCCTGGAGAACCTTTCTGTGATTTGATGAGTTTGGGCCTGTTTGGTGTGGGGTGGGTGGTCTTGTGTAAGAGTAACAAGGCATTTGAGAAAGTCAAAGTCTTAGAGGTCTCTGGGTGATGAAATAGTCTGTGCTTAACTATTAAAAGACTGGTCATTCAAACAAAGCCAGTGGTGCTGCAAAAGAAAGACCTGGCAATCTGTTTCCATAAAGATGAAAACAAACAAAACCCAAACTCACTGTGGTCTAATTAAAGTGAACATTGTTTCTGTTGCTATGTGTCAACAAGTCGACTGACCTTATGAATAACCTAAGAATCATTCCCTATCCTTCGCCATCCTCACATCTCAGGCATGTTCAAGTCCATTGTCAAAGTCACTGCATCAATTCATTTTGTGAGTCTCTTCCCCTGTTGACCCTCCGCCTTTCCCAGCATGATGTAGTTTCCCAAGGACTGGCCCCTTCTAACAACATGCCCAAAGCGTCACCATCCTCACCTCAAATGAGCACCCTGGCTGCACTTTCTTCAAGACGTACTTGTTTGTTCTCTTGGCAGCTCATGGGATATTCAATACTCTTCTCCAACACTGCAAGTCAAAGGCATTGATTCTTCTTCTATCATCCTTATTCATTGTCTAACTTTCAGATGCACAGCAAGTAATTGAAAAGACTGTGGGTTGGCACCTTAGTCATTTTTTAAATTATTATTATTTTGTGTGTACCATCAAATTGGATCTGACTGGTACAGGAGGAGATTGCCCCTCCTTCTCCAGCAGAGCATCTGGTGCAGTTCAACTGTGTACCCCTGGGACTGCAGTACAGCTTCTTGCCACTAGGCCACCAGAGTTCCCTTGCACCTTAGTCTCTATTGACCTCCTTTTATATAAAGTTTACAGCCATTACAACCCTACGAAGCAGTTTTCTTCTCTAACACATGGGGGCACCATAAGTTAAAACGGACTAGACAGTGGATTTTATTTTTTTAAAAACATCTTGGGGTCTTGTCTAATATTAGAACCTGTCATGTCCATTGGAATTGAGGAGGAGGCTGACTAGAATGTGGGGACGGGGTCCCTAGGGAACTAGAAAACATGCCTCTCTCCCACTTGAGCTGGGGGTTAAGGGAAACTGAGACCCTGTCAAGTTCTGGAGTTAAGTAGCCAGAACTCAAATTGCTGCTCCCCTTAAGGAAGGGTCAGTGATGGGCCGGGGAAGGACATACCCTTTCTGTCCACTCTTTCCCTAGGAAGCTGCTATGATGCTTACAAAAAGAAGGTGACTGTTTGTCACAAAAGGGAAACTGAGGCCACAACAATTCAAGGTGTGCACAGAGGAATATTGGTTCAAAAGAGCAATAGTTCCCAGGATGGAGATTGGGAGGGAGAACCAGAGAGACTTTCAGAATTTGACTGGGCTTCAAAGAACTTGCAGCTTCTGGGTGAAGTGGGGATTGGGGGTTTTGTGCTAATGGTGGGCAATGATGCAGATTTTTTTGAGACTTCCTCCTGAGGCTGATGGGAGCTAAGGGAGGTGTCTACATCTGGTTAAGTGGTTTGTGTTTGATTGCTAACCTAAAGGTTGGCAATGAAAGCCTAGCCAGTGGTGCCACAGAAGAAAGGCCTGGTGACCAGCTTGAATAAAGAGTACAGCCAAAAGAGCCCTAGGAAGCACTTCTACTCAGACACAGATGGGGTCACTTTGAATCAGAAATAACTCCCTGACAACCGATCAGCCTGCATTCTTATAGGCCACCTCTCCTAGGCCCTCTGGGATGGGCTAGCTTAGCCTGGAAAGCTGCAGTGGGCCTCGATCCAGCCTGGTGGGATTAATGGCCAGCTGTCCTCTCCTTGGACTGAAACCCAAGACAGGGATTAGAAATCGTTTTGTGTCCATCCTTGGGGGAAGGAGGCGTCTGGGTCACACCTGTGCAGATGTTCAGGGAGCGGCCTCTTTCTAGGGGACACCTCTGGTCAGTGCTCGAGTCTGGAGTGGCAGAAAAAGAATGAAAAAGCAAACAGCCATCTATAATTTGGGCGCTGGTATAACCTTTGGAACTGTCCCTCTCCCCGCAAGTATCTCTGGATCTGGCTGACTACGAAAAAAGTAGGGAAACTGAGACAGACAAAGCTCCGCGTGAAGGGGAAGGGCAGAAGACTGACCCTCACCCCTCCTCAGGAGTCCAAGGGTGACCTCATCCCCAGGTTGCCTGGAGGGGGGAGAGAAAGGGAGCCAAGGTCATCTTCTGAGGGTGATGACAGAGCTTGCACATTGTGGGGAGCCTGGGGGCTAGTTCCCAGGACATTCAAGAACAGGGCTGGCAGTTCCCACAGGCGCCCCCTCGGCAGATGGGCCTAGGATTCTTTGTCCCAGGTTTGCAGGCCCCTGCAAGGTCAAATGTCACCTCGGGGCTGCGGGCAGGGGTCAAGGGGGAGGGGCTGGCCCTGGATCCACCCCCAGGAGGCTTCCAGGGGGTGAAGCGGCTACTAGGAGGGGGTGGGATGACCATGGGGATCTGGAGTCTCTAAAGTTAGTCTCCCCAACCACACGCAGTTAGCATCCCCCACTACCCCATGCCAGTCACCTTGTCCTCCCCTACTCAGACCTTCGTGAACCCCATCCCAAGCCTGCTTTCCTAAATTCCTTTTTCAGATCACTACCCCAGACCTCCCCACCTGTGTTCCTAACAATTTCTGGCAAGTCCAGCAGTAATCTAGGACCCCAGGTTTCTACCCCAAATAACCATCCTCACTCTCAGGAGCTCAGAATCCGAAGAACTTTGCTTCTCATCCAAGACCCTCTCTCCTAGCAGAATGTGGCTAACACTATCTCAGGCAAACCTGTGGGAAGTCCTTGCTCATGTCTAACCCAAGTCTTTCCTGCTTTTGGTGCTTTCAACAGCTTCCCCAGGAGTGTCGGATGGCTTCCTTAGGAGTTCCTGGGGGGCTTAAACCACTGGGAGCTCTACTGCTAACTATACTAACTCAAAGCTTGATGGTTCAAACCTACCCAGAGATAAATGCCTGTGGAGTGGCGGTGAGGGGTGGAGATGAGGAGGAAAGGTCTCGTTATCTGTTTCCAAAATTACACAGCTTTGAAAACCATATGGAGCTTAGAGATTCAAAATCAGCTCTTTGGCAACTGATTTGGGTTTAAGACTTTCAACACCAGCATCTCAGCAAATCCTAAAATGC
This sequence comes from Elephantulus edwardii, assembly GCF_000299155.1. Lineage (NCBI taxonomy): Eukaryota > Metazoa > Chordata > Mammalia > Macroscelidea > Macroscelididae > Elephantulus > Elephantulus edwardii. Next base: position 999,606 of record NW_006399976.1, read on the forward strand.
TCAGAGATGGGTGCACTTGGCTCCCCTTCAGTCTCAATTTCCCCCCAAGTGTTACACAATCTCTAAGCACCTTTACCCCAGGGAGGGCACCTCCTCAGGTTTCCTCCGGGTGCCGGGGAAGAGGGCACGGCTTCGCTCCAGCCCGCAGCCCTCAGGGGCCCAGCCCAAGTGCCCTGGTGTCAGGCGGAGCACAGAGCAGGGCGGGAGATAAGGGCAGGCGCTGGACCTGTGGGGTTGTTGAGGGGAAAGGTCACCGCGGGAAGGGCTCCAATAGCCAGTTAAACGTTAACAGGTCCAGCAGGCGAGGTTCACCTTTCCCTGACCAGGGCTGGCCAGCTTCTTCACAGACCCACAGTGCCTACCTAGTAAACGCAGGGACTGACAGGGGCTGCAGGCCGCAAGAGATATCTGCAGTCCAGCCAGCCGCCCAGCCCTTTCTGTAAAACACACACACACACACACACACACACACACACACACACACACACACACGCGCGCGGAACCGGGGAGGCGGGGAGGCCTCTCGGGAGGGTTGGTGGATGGGCCATGCCTCGCTGCGCCCCCTGCCCTGCTGCCCTGCCCCAGACGATGGGGCCCCTCTGACCTTGCGCCCCAGCCATGCGCAAACCCCAACCTCCCTTCCTTTTGGAAATGCCAACCAGCAAGCAAAGAAAAGGGTAGGGTGGAGGGCCAGCCGCGGTGACTTTCTGGAAGCGGCAGTAAGCACACTCAATCCATCATGCAACTGTGCAACGAAATGCCCAAGGGTGTGCGTTCGTGCGTGTGCATGTGTGCGTGTGCGTGTGTGAAAGTCTGAACGGAAAGATCTTTACCGCAGGGGCATGGCCCCTTGCTTCTGTGCAGCCAGCCCCGTTACTGCTCTGCCGGGAAGTCTGGAGGGGGGTGGGCGAGGGGAGCCTCGAGGACTGCCAGCCACGCAGTGTCCACAGCCGGTGGCGGAGGGGAAGACCTGGGAGGGGAAGGCAACTGGGCGAGGCGGCCGAGGGCAGAGGGTGCCGCGGGCCAGCAGGGGTTAAGGCCGGCGC